>NC_081562.1:47797270-48011467 GCF_022355385.1 Mustela nigripes | reverse complement strand
ACCACACATACATGACATGGGAACACAATAACCACACACCTCACACATTCAACATGCTTCTATACCACACATACACCACACTCACTGCAAAGACTACACATGTAACACACAAAACACACATGACACACAGAAGACCAACAATACACACATACCCACACAAACCACAAATACACCACATACACACACAGAACATCTACTCCACACAAAACCACAAGGATACCGTACCCTCAGCACATATGAAACACATACATGTCACACTTACATCAACAGTATACTACACCCAATACAAATATACCACACACACAAACACACACCCTACTCATATGCCACACATACAGTACACATACACAAAAGCAACTCTCAAGTCACTTCTCCAATAGCGACATTCAACTCATCAGACTCATCAATGAGAGATGCCTTCTGGAATGTCATGTGTTTATTTTCTTTTCTGTCTACAAAAGCTTTGAGAAACTAACTGCTTACCATTCAAAATCAATGTCATCTGGGGTATTTATCAAAAGAAAATATGCTAATTCAAAAAGATAAATGCAGCTTTATGTTTATGCAGTACTATTTATAATAGTTAAGATACAGAAGCAACCCAAGCATCCATTAACAGATAAATGGATAAAGAAGATGTAGTATGTGGGGCACCTGGGTGGCTCAGTGGGCTAAGCCTCTGTCTTCGGCTCAGGTCATGATCTCAGGGTCCTGGGATCGAGCCCTGCATCCAGCTCTCTGCTCAGCGGGGAGCATGCTTTCCCCTCCCTCTCTGCCTGCCTACATCTCTGCCTACTTGTGATCTCTCTGCCAAATAAATAAATAAAAATCTTAAAAAAAAAAAAAAGATGTGGAGTGTGTGTGTGTGTGTGTGAGTGTGTGTGTGTGTGTATTGCTTAGCCGTCAGAAACAATGTGATCTGGCCAATTGTGAAAAACATAGATGGACCCAGAAAGTATTAAACTAAGTGAAATAAGTCACAGAAAGAGAATTATCATATGATTTCACTTATATGTGGAATCTAAAAAAACAAAACAGGCGTGCCTGAGTGGTTCAGTCATAACCATCTGCCTTCGGCTTAGGTCATGATCCGGCGGTCCTGGGATCAAACCCCAAATCAGGCTCCCTGATTGGTGGGAGGCCTGCTTCTCTCTCTCCCGCTCCCTCTGCTTGTGTTCCCTCTCTTGCTGTCTCTCTCTCTCTGTCAAATAGATAAATAAAATCTTTTAAAAAATTAAAAAATAATGAAATAAAATTTTAAAAAACCAGATGATTAAACAAACAAAAAGCAGAAATAGACCTATAAATACAGAGAACCGATGATTGCCAAGGTTGGGGGGATGGGGAAAACGGGCAAAGGGGTTGCTGATAAAGGCCACCAGCCATGGAACGAACTGGGCATGGGGATGAAAGGCACAGCAGAGGGAATGCAGTCAATGGTACTGTGACAGCATCATATGGGGACAGACGGTGGCTGCACTTGTGTGAGCAGAACATGCAGACTTGCTGAGTCAGTATATTGTGCACCTGACAATGTCAGGCGACATTGTGCACCAAGTACACCTGACTTAAAAAAAAAAAGTTTATACCCCTTCCCCATTCCCCCAAAACCAAAGTCAATGTTATTTCCGAAGAAGGCTTATGCACACACAGCGAAATCAGCATTTATATCGGAAGCTGATACGTTTCCCAGCTATTTCTCTGGCTGTGTATTTATAATCAGTGGATCCCAAGGCTTTGCCAGGCTGAAGAGCGTGGCCTCACCGATGCCACCCTGTGCTCATAACTGCAGCTCATACTCGATATGCCTACAGCAGCACACGGAGGGTCCGGGGCTCCGAGCGGCCTGCGGGAGTAGACCCGAGAGTGTGTGGACTATGGTAAGGTCGCACAGATCTCGCAGGCACACCTCTTCGGCTTTACCAAACTGTATAATCAAGCTTCCATCTCAGGTCAGCCCCCACCTTGAAATGCGAGCTAAGAACTGCCCATTTCTGAAGAGCGCGATAAGGAAATACCACGGCTAAGAAGCCATCCAAGTCTACTCGCCCATTTAAGCACACCTTCGTTGGATCCTTGGTAGTTTATAAAATATTTGACAATTCATGCCCCAACAGTTTCACAAGGATATGAGGCAGCTTGGCTGGAGAGTGCATTGCTCACTGGAAATCTATTCTCGAGAAAGAGTGGGCCTAACAGACTTAGGAAATAATGCTCCCCATCACTTGGCATCAGGGAAAGACAAATCAAAACCACAAAGAGACCCCACCTCACACTGATCAGAACGCCTAAAATGAACAAGTCAGGAAACGATAGATGCTAGAGAAGATGCGGAGAAAGCGGAACCTTCCTACACTGTTGGTGGGAATGCAGGCTGGTGCAGCCACTCTGGAAAACAGCACGGAGGTTCCTCAAAAAGTTAAAAAGAGAGTTACCCTACAACCCAGCAATTGCACTCCTGGGTATTTATCCCAAGGATACAAACACAGTGATACAATGGAATGTTACTCATTCATCAAAAAGAATGAAATCTTGCCTTTTGCAATGACGTAGATGGAACTAGAGGGTATTATGTTGAGCGAAATAAGTTAGAGAAAGACAAATAGAGTATTTCACTCGTTGGAATTTAAGAAACAAAACAGATGAATGTAGTGGAAGGGAAGAAAAAATAAAATAAGATGAAAACAGAGAGGGAGGCAAACCATAAGAGACTCTTAACTCTAGGAGACAAACGGAGGGTTGCTGGAGGGAAGGTGGGGGGCCGGGGTAACTGGGTAGTAAGAGGGCATTTGATGTAATGGGACGAATCACTACTAATACACTGTATGTTAATTAAACTGAATTTAAATAAAAATTAAATAAAAAAATTTTGAATAATTTTTAAAATAGTTTTTAAATAAAAATTTAAATAAATAAAATTTAAATTAAAAAATTATTAAAAAGGAGGGCACTTGTCATGATGAGCACTGGGTGATATACGGAAGTGATGAATCACTATACTGTACGCCTGAAACTAATATTACACTGTATGCTAATTAACTGGAGTTAAAATAAAAACTTAAAAAAATAAACTTGCATGCACAAGCCCTATTAAAAAAAAGTCCCAGAGCTCCTCATGGTCCAAGAAAAAGTGGGCTACCTGCCATGTCCTAAGGCCTAGAATGGATTTCATGCCCATAAATGCACGATGCAAGTCAAGCCTCTCAAAAGGCACCTACATTTCCATGGCTGTGACACAGGAGCCTGAGGGAAAGTCTCAGTAATTATAAAGCGCCTTTCCAGAGACCCTTTTTGACTACATTAGACATTCCCTCGCGATGGATCAACGTTGCCCTGGCTTCTCCCCCACCTGCTGCAACAGTCACAGCTCTGCACTCATCATCTGCACCACGTGGTGGCCGGCCTTGATCTTTTCTGACGTGTGCCTCTACTTTCCTTAATTGAGTCCAAAAAATGCGTGGACCAAGACTGTATCTACGCTGCGTGCCCAGCTCACTTCACCACGTTCGATCCAGTGAGTGGGCTGACAAAAGGAGACGGACTCTTGAGAGGACGGGCAGTGAGGTTTGCTACGGTTTTCTCATCACTCAAAAGTCAGCAGTGCCCAGCCCCAGAATTACTAATAGGGCGCTACCCGGAGACGGGCCCAGCCGTTACTCAGCATTAGATGCCATCTGAAAGACGAACGAGGATATACCGTGCAAACCGCCCTCCACGTGTGGCACAGAGGTGGGTGAGCTGGGTATGAATGGTGTGACAGAGGGAGGGGTAGGCTGGGGAGGCGCAGGTTTTACCATGGCTTCTGCATTTGGATGGAAGGGGAAGATGACAGGTGGAGGATGTGGACGTCGATAGTCATGTATGGATGACTTCCACCCAAGGGAGGTAAACTCTGGTGAAATCGGCGCCAGGCCTGGCATTCATCCTCTTTCCACTAAAATGCAGGTGGATCTGTGAACACCTCTCATATGGGCATGAAAGGGATTCAGAGAAATCTTGCTACGGTAATTTTATGTAGCACATTTTTGTGGATTTTTTTTTAAATCATGTAAGATATATCTTACAGTGTGAGTTCAGTCATTCCCAAATAATTCTTTTGCTCTGTTCATACAGTGCTGTTGACGGCCAGAGTTAAGCAGATCAAAAGCAGACTAGAGTGGGTTGGTAGCCCTGCTGTGTTTCTCATAAGCACATCTCTAGGGGCTCCTGGCTGGTTCAGTCGACAGAGCATGCGACTGTTGATCTCAGGGTTGTGAGTTCAAGCTCCACACAGAGTGCAGCGATTACTTAAAAATAAATCTTAAAAAAAAAATCAAAAAGCCCAAGCATATCTCTAGACTACCTATAGTAGAATTATCTGGGGTTTTTGTTAGAACTGGAAATTCTTGGGCCTCACCCAGAATGGGAATCTCTAGATACAAGTTCAGGAGTTCGCATTTTCCACAATATCTCATAGCTAACCAAAAAAATACACACCAATAGAGAAACCAAACCAACCAAACTCCTTAGTGAAATACAATATACATGTAGACAACTGGATCGTAGAAGCTGAACCCATAGTTGTGTAGCTCGGGCCCTAGAAGCATGTCTGTGTCAACTTCCAGACACTGTCCCCCCTTGTGGGTTCATGCATCTGTTGTGTATCCACGGAAACCCATTCATTCATGGCACAGTGTTTTATCGCAATGCAAACCAAATACAGAACTGCTGCCTTCCAGAAGAAAGCATAAAGGGAACTTCTCTCTGCATGCAAGGGCCACATCTTCTATCTGAGGGGCCTTGTCTCTGTTTTTTACCACGAGGCGGAAGTCTGCTGGGAACTACAGAACTCACCGGGTAACAGACGCCAGAGGGCTGCGCCGGGGTTCAGGGGTGCTACAGGGCACACTGTTTCACTGCAAGGGGGCTCCTTCCGGGGCGGCCTGAGAACACAGACACTTGGAACCCAGGTTTCTCAGCTCCGCTCCCACAGATCTCTTGGGACTGCTGCCTTTGCTCAAATGGCCCACGTGCAGGTGGCCCCAGCTGGGGTTATGCTCACCCAGTGGACACTACCTGGGTCCAGGCTGTGTTTCTGCTCCTTCTTGGGGGACCCTGGGCACCCAATTTAAGTCCCTGGAGTCTCAATTTCCTCCTATGTCCAAGAAGACTTATAACGTACCTTGTCAGGTTGTTAGGAGTAACAACTAACAGAGCTAAGCTTCGAAAAGCACTTGGAACAGGGGCTGGCACACAGCCAGCAGTGTGTTTGATGAATGGACGGGTCTCTCTCAGCTCGCTGGTGTAACACACACGGGTGCAGGGCGGTGTGCTTCTAAAGGCCAAAAGAAGAAAGCTGCTGAGATGATTCTGAGTGGATTGGCCCAGGCTGGTTCCCACTCCAGCCCTCTTTAAAGAAGCATCTGCTGAAGCCTTATTCAATCGTTACCTGTATTTCAGTCATACAACACTCTCTTTCAAGTTCTGAGGTGGAGATCTGCTTCGTTAGGAAGTTGGGGGAGTCCCTACGTGTCCGTCGTGGATCTGACCTGCCACCTAGAGAAAGCTGCCAAGTATGATGACCTCAAGAAGGTGGTGAAGCAGGCATCCATGGCCCTTCTCAAGGGCATCCTGGGGGTACACTGAGGACCAGGTTGTCTCCTGAGATTTTAACAGCGACACCCACTCTTCCACCTTCAGTGCTGGGGCTGGCATTGCTCTCAATGACCATTGTGTCAAGCTCATTTCCTGGTATAACAATGAATTTGGCTACAGTAATGGAGCAGTGGACCTTATGGTCCGCATGGCCTCCAAAGAGTAAGGGCTCCCTGGGCCACAAGCCCCAGTGAGAGCAAGAGGAAGAGAGAGCCCCTCAGTGGCTGGGGAGTCCCTGCCCCAACTTATCCCCCCAAACACTGAGAATCTCCTGATCTCCACTGTTTCCATCTCAGAACCCCTGAAGAAGGGGAGGGGCTTGGGGAGCCCTACCTTGTCAAGTATTATCAGTAAAGTATACTGTACCCAGCTGAAAAAAGAAAGAAAAAAAAAAGTTGGTGGGGTGGCGAGAGTGTTCAACAACATGGGGGCCAGTCAGGAATCTCCTTATTTCTGTTTTGCATTTGAGGAATCCTAGAGCAGCCAGCTGAGGCTCCCTAATTTTATAAAAGTCATGGAGAGAGTCTTATGAAGACTCTTAAATGTTAATGGGATTTTATCTGTTTATTTTAGTTGCAGTTTCGAATTTTTAAAAATTGGAAAGTTAGGTAATTTATTCTACCTTCCCCAAATTCCAATTCTTTTTTTTTATAAACACTTCTTTTTTTTTTTTTTTTAGATATTTTATTTATTTATTTGACAGAGAGAGAGAGAGAGAGATCACAAGTAGGCAGAGAGGCAGGCAGGGGGGGGGGGGAAGCAGGCCCCCCACTGAGCAGGGAGCCTGATGTGGGGCCTGATCTCAGGACCCCAGACCATGACCTGAGCTGAAGGCAGAGGCTCAAACCACTGAGACACGCAGGCGCTCCCCCGCAAATTCCAATTCTTCTAGATTCAGTAATGTTGAACCAATGCTTTCTCATATCTCAAGTCTTTGTATATACATTCTTTCCAGATATATTAAACAAAAAATCCTTAAAAAATAAACTCTCTGGAAGAAACTCTTTTTATTCTAAAAAGGGTTAATTAACATACCTACCAGTTAGTAGTCCCCTTTGAACCTCTGATAGCCGAATTAATGGAAATAAAGTCAATCATTAATCCAAGCTGGGGTTATTTTTTTCCCCCAAGGTTGGGTTACTTTTAAATAGGATATTATCCCAAAGTCACTTTTTTCCCAGAAGATGGATTGATAATCCTATTACATTACAACTAGAAATACCAAAGAATCCAATCTCTGAATCATTCTGGCTTATCTTCGAAGCTGTGATGTTTCGTATATTTCCTGAGCAACCAGGACACAAGGTCAGCCAGGGGCTCATCCTTTTGCCTCTGTCCCTTCCTATACCCATGATGACCTAATTTATTCCACAGGCCACAGCCTTCTTTCCCATCACTTTACCCTTTCTCTTCCAGACATCCACTCCCTAAGTGTCTTTTCCCCCCCCATTTTTTCGATTTTTAAGTAATCTTTGATTCCAATGTGGGGCACGAACTCACAACCCCAAGACCCTGAGACCCCAAGATCAAGATCACATGCTCTACCAACCCAGGCAGCCAGGTGTCCCCTAAGAGTCTTTTCAAAGTCTTCATATTTCTTTCCTATTTCTTTCTTCATATTACAGAAATCATACACACTTAAAAAAAATTTGAACATGCAAAAATATACATACTGTATGTAGGATGTGAAATCTATCCACACACACTCCATTCACAAGAATAGATTCCAGGGGCGCCTGGGTGGCTCAGTGGGTTAAGCCGCTGCCTTCGGCTCAGGTCATGATCTCAGGGTCCTGGGATCGAGTCCCGCATCGGGCTCTCTGCTCGGCAGGGAGCCTGCTTCCTCCTCTCTCTCTCTCTGCCTGCCTCTCTGCCTACTTGTGATCTCTCTCTGTCAAATAAATAAATAAAATCTAAAAAAAAAAAAAGAATAGATTCCAGACGGAGTCAGGTGCGGAATGTAAAACTAAAACTATAAAAATAATGAAAAAAGTATAGACTACTTTTATGACCTATATTTCATTTTAAAATCAGATATAAAACACAAAAGCATAAAGAAAAAGATGATGACTATGACTTCATAAAAATTAAAAACTTGCGTAAGGCAAAAAATATTGAAAATATTTATTATTGTGTGTATATTAAACAATAAAAGACAAGCCACATGGCTGAAAATACTGGCCACAGAGATCACAAAGAATGTCCAGAATATCTCAGGACTACAAATAAGCAGAAAAAGAGGCAAAGTGCACGAGGAAATACAAACGGCCAGTAAACTTTGAACGTAAATTCAGGGGGGCGGAAGCTTATGTTTGCTCACTGCTGACTCCAGCATCTACCGCAGTCGGTTAGTGTTCATTTAATGTTAAATAAATGTGAAAACGTGCTCATTCTCATTTTCAATCACGAAAATGCAAATTAAAATGGAAGAGGTTTTGTTGTTTTGTTTTTTTACTGACTTGGATTGGAAAAAAATTAAAGTGTTGGTTAGGATTGGGGAAATGAACATATTCATGGGGTGCTGGCATGTAAATCATCTGTCTTACTGAAGGGCAATTTGTCAGTATCTCCCAAGCACAAAAATGGACGTAGCTTTTGACTCAGCAACGCCTACCTTGCGGAATTATGGAGTCCATGTGCTTGTTCAAGGGTATCAGTCATAACACTGTGAGACGTCTGAAAGTTGGGAATACCCTAAATACTCATCAATATGGAAATGGGAAATAAACTCAGAGGAAATCAAACCATGAATAGTAGGATGCAGCTAAAGACAGTGAAGTACAATTACTCCCCACTTTCAAAGTTTGTATTATTCCACTCCGTTTTAATGAAAGACCTACATTGATACCTGTTTTTGCTAACTGAAAGAAATCTGAAGTAGTGTATTTGCTTTATGAAAAAAGGTCAAAAAGAGAAAACAGCATCCGGCATTTCTTTTGCAGAGAGCTATTAGAGGCAGGCAGCCGGACCAGCAGCGGGAGCCCCCTCCCACTTCTCTCACCCCTTCCATCCCCGCACCCGCCCGCCAATCAACATCTCCGCATCAAGCCACCACAGAACTGTGTCTGTTAGAAAGAGGTGTCCTAAGGTATCAGAAAACCTAAGTGAAGGTATTTTCTGGTTCTTTGTATACTCAAAAAAATTTTCTACATAAATTAATGGTAAATGCTTCTTCTCTTTACCCCACTGGGCTAAGGAAAGGTGTCAAAGGAACGCCCTATTTTGGGATAGCAGGGGGAACCTAAAATAAATACTATGTGTACCAACCCCAACACACGTAAGTGAGAAAGGCACGTTGCATACAAAACTATGGGCATGTACATATATGTAATGCATAGGAAAAAGTTTGGACGTGAATTTTTTTTCCTTTACAAAATATTCTGGACATCTTCCCTATCAAAAACATAAATCCACTTCATTCTTTTTATAAAGTTTATATAATATTTCATTGACGGAGTATAGCATAATCTAATCAGTTCCCTATTGATAAACATATGGCTTTATTCTTCAATAGCTTTACTGAGATAATTCACATTCAATTAACCCACATCATGTGTACAATCTGATGGTTTGGGCACATTACATTTTATTTTTTTAATTGTGGTAAAACATAAAATTTGTCATTTTAATTATTTTATGTATATAATCCAATAAGCATTAGTTCAAGGACTCTCATTTTCATTTTTTACTGTTATAAATAATGCTGCAAATCTACATCCTTATACATACTCTGTGCCGATGTGTTTCTCTGTTGAACAGAAAGCTCTCATCAGCTGAGGGTCAATGATGAAAATATGGGTTGGTCTTCTCCTAAGATTACTACATTATTTACATTATTGTGAAACATGATTCTAAACCTCTTAAAGAGGCAAATTTTTAAAGCAAATATAAAAGTGGAAAAACAAAAAAAAATCTCTTATTATTCTATGTTCACTCATAACGTCAAGTATAATACCAGCCAATTAAGCAAAAGATGGCTTGTAATCCAATATCTGAGCATGCATATGCTAAATCCCAATGCGATCAGCCTCCTGGTACCTGACAAAGTACCCTGACTCTTTTCTGCCAGACACATCATAAGCAACTGGGCCTTACATAGAGAGACACAGCCTTCAAATGAAATCTGGTTTCCACATCTGGACTGCAGTCTAATGAGAGGGGGACCTTTGGCAAATCACTTCATCCAACAGCCTCACATTCCTCTTCTGTCAAAGGAGGGTCTGGCTTGGAGGCTGTAACTTGCAGGGCCCAGGTCACAAGGTGTGCTGGCAGGGGTGAGGGAAGCCAGGCTCTGATGAAGGAGAGGTCTGGTCTGCATCTGCCAGCTACTTACTCTGTGGCCCTGGGCAAGTTACTTAACCACTGGCAAGTCAGTCTCCAAAGCTGTCAGCCGGTATATACCTCTGAGCTACAAAAACCCAATGAGGGAAAGCACAAAGGCGCCCTCGGTGAATGGTGGCTTCACCTGCTCTCAACGCCAAAGCATGTGTCACTGCCATGCTTCCCACTTGCCCAAGGTCTCAATTTCTGTAACAGCAATGGTGGCGAGTACTTCAACAGCATTTCTTAGCTGCCAGTCACACCCTGAGCCAATCACATTCCTATCTATTCATTCATTTACCCTCAACAACCCATAAGGTTAATACTATTATTTCCATGTTACAAAAGAGGAAATAGGCCCAAAGAGATTAAGAATCTTGCTCAAAATCACAATTACTGAAGAGCATAACAGAGGCTTAACTACTATTAAACTCTTATTGTCATTTTTCAAATATCTGTGTATTTACAGATCTGGGTGTAAAAATGATACTTCACCCTATTCTGATAGCTCCCCAATTTTAATACCCAATTTTAATATCTTATCAAGATTTTTAAAATTAAGATTACTTTGCTAAACCCTTGATTTTCACCCTACCACTTACTTTAAGAATGTATTTTTTATAATGACTGCTAGATTGGAACTTGTTTTAAAGGTGACTCTATAAAACAGAGTGAATGCGGGCGCCTGGGTGGCTCAGTTGTTAAGGCTCAGGACATAATCTCAGGGGCATGGGATGGAATTCGGCATGAGGCTCCCTGCTGAGTGGGAAGCTTGCTCTTCCCTCTTTTACTCCCCCTGTTTTTGTTACTTTTCTCGCTGTCTCTTTCTGTCAAATAAATAAATAAAATCTTAAAAAAAAAAAAAAGCGAATGGGAGAAGAGGCATTTTTCAACTTCTCACTTATCACTTATGACCTAAGAGATCACGCCATGGTGCCAGGAGCCAAAGATCTTTGGGAATTCGGACGCCTGGACAGTTACTTTCTCCAACTGGACAACACTCCATTTCCCTAGTGTTTCCCCCTCAAAAATGAGGGATTTCTCACTAGACAGCACTGTACCTTTATGCTAGCTCACCAGACATCCCTTAGAGGACATCCAGTGTGGCCAGTCTACAGAGCAGACAGCAGGGTATGACTACCTCAGATTCTGTTTATTTCCCGAGTGTGAAAGGTTACTGTTTCCCTGCCTTAACTCACTTCCATCTCCACACTAGTCATGTGACCTTTATTCCAATTTTTTAAAAAATCCAATATAAAAAGTTAAAGATGAGGGGCGCCTGGGTGGCTCAGTGGGTTAAGCCTCTGCCTTTGGCTCAGGTCATGATCTCAGGGTCCTGGGATTGAGCCCCACCCCGGGCTCTTTGTTCAGCAGGGAGCCTGCCTCCCCACCCCACCCCACCCTGGCTTGCCTCTCTCCCTACTTGTTTTCTCTCTCTGTCAAATAAATAAATAAAATCTTTAAAAAGAAATAAAAATAAAATAAAAAGTTAAAGATGAGCTGCTCAGCATTAGGGAATGGCATCCTAAGCTGTCTTTGGTTTCCTTACCCACGGAAGTATTTCAAGTCACCTTGACAGGAGCCTCCAGGCTTTCCAGACCATGTGAAAACTGGAACAACTGGGTCTCTGAATTCTGACAGACCTGGGTATGAATTCCCAGCCCTGTCACATACTAGCTAAAGTGTCTTGGGCATGTCATTTTTCTCAAAGCCTTAGTTACCCATCTGTGAAACGCAGAGAACACCACTGAATTCCCATATTGACATTAGGATTTAAAACAGTGCATACAAGTAAGTATCTAGCACATAGTAAGCATTCAGTAAAGTGTAGAGCTTTATTACTAATTTTCAAATACCCTTTATCACTCCTTTTTAAACATTTTCCCAAGGACAGAGAACAGAATGTCCTATGGAAACATAATTCCCTTGGGGCTACAAATACTGCAATTTTAGTGAAGAGTTACGGGAGTCAAAATATTTTCCCTATTTATCACTGTTTCCAAAAAAAAAAGGCCCCATGATGACAAAATCCTTCTAAGACTTTATTATCTTCCAGTGAGCACAAATTAAGACACCCTAGATGCTAAGATCCAGCAGAAACAAGCACCAGCAAATCTTTATCCTTGATCACACACACCAGGGCACTGTCAGCACAAAGTGCTCCCACCCGCTTCCCAGAACAATCCCACCAAGGTCCCTAGGCTGTGGTCTGTTTTTTCATTCACTTTACCTGGAATTCCTAGCCTCTCACCTGTTCACCTGGTAACACTCAGAGCTTTGTGTAAGTATCAGCTTCCCTGATAGCCTCCTGGAGGTCAGGCCTCTGAACTCCAGAGTCCTGCCATGGTGCTTTTCTCATTCAGTGACTGAAATTCAAGACCCCAGCCCCCAGCCCTAGCTCGGAAAGAGCAACGTCCAGGCCTTGTTCTTTGTACCTTTCTACAGATCCTGGTAGACAACAGGAGTTCCCTGAATATTTGAATAAATATGTAAATGAATTACTAAGGCCCAAATGTGGGTTAATGACCCAAATCCACCAAGTTCCCAAGATAGAAACTTGGGTCATCAATTGCTTCATCTTTGAGCTCTATTTGTTCTCAGCTCTAAAATAGGAATGTAAGTGCTTGCATTTCTTTCATCTCCCGTTCTCATGGCTCTTAGCTTCCCTAGAAAATGAGACCATGACTGAGTTCCCTCTCAGTGCTGCTACTACCACCTGGAAATACAAATGGTTGTATTTCACAAGAACAATATCCCAACATTATTTTTTTTTAACTTTTTATTTATTTATTTGACAGACAGAGATCACAAGTGGCAGAGAGGCAGCAGGGTGGGGGTGGTGGGATGCAGGCTCCCCGCTGAGCAGAGAGCCTGATGTGGGGCTCGATCCCAGGACCCTGAGACCATGACCTGGGCCGAAGGCAGAGCCTTAACCCACTGAGCCACCCAGAAGCCCACCCACATTATTTTTCAGTAGAAGGTATCTGCACACTGTTGGTGGGAATGTAAAATGGTGCAGCCATTATGGGGAACAGTATGGCGCTTCCTCAAAAAAATTAAAACCAGAGCCACTATATGACCCAGCAATCCCACTTCTGGATACAGATGTCCAAGGGAAATGAAATCACTCTCCCTAAGAGGTATCTGCACACCTATGTTCATTGCAGAATTATTCACAATGGCCAACACATGGAAACCACCTAAATGTCCAGAGATGGATGAATGGATAACCATATATATGTATATGAATACACACACACACACACACACACACACAGATACACACACTATATTACTATATATAACAAAGCCTATTATACATAATATATGCATCATGCTACATAAAATAAGTCAGACACAGAAAGATAAATATCTTATAATCTCATTTTGATGCGGAATCTAAAAAAGCCAAAGTCATAGCAACAGAGGAGATTGGTGATTGCCAAGAACCAGGAAGTGTGGGAAATGGGGAGACATTGATTAAACGGTACAAGTAAGACAAGTAAGTTCTAAGATCTAATGTACAGCATGTCCCCATAGTTAACAATACTTTATTATATATTTTCTACTTTTCAAGTTGCTGAGAGTGGGTCTTAACCACTCTTACCACCTCCACAAGAGTATACTAATGTTAGGTCAAAGAGGTGTTAACTAATCTTATTATGGCAATCATTTTATAATATGTGCATATCAAATCATTTCTATACTTTAAACTTAGACAATGTTAGATGCCAATTTATCTCAATACAGCTGGAAAAAAAAGTATCTGTTTCTACATATTCTGGCATTTCTCTTTGAATTCTAGGTGTAACATTTATCAGTTTCTCTATAAGTTTAGCATACACAGAATTGCCTCCAAAACTCATTAAAAAAATCCTTCCCTCTCGGAGTACCTGGATGGCTCAGTTGGATAAGCAACTGTCTTCGCTCAGGTCATGATTCTAAAGTCCTGGGATCGAGTCCCACATCGGGCTCCAGCTCCATGGGGAGTCTGCATCTCCCTCTGACCTTCTCCCCTTTCTCAATTAAATAAATAAATAATAAATAAATAAATAGGAATGTAATAATAATTTATTATAATAATAATTTATAATAATAATAATAATTTATTATAAATAAATAATAAATTAAATAAATAAATAAATAAATAATCTTAAAAAAAAAAAATCCTTCCCTCTCCTGTGATTCGTGTTCTATGAGGGCAAAAAGATAGTATGTGTCATACACTGTGAAATGTTTCTAGTAAACTGTATTATAAAATAATCTTTAAGGTTTAAATGAATAGTTCAGTCCAATTATGGGATTTAAACCAGAACTTTCCACACTGACAGTTGTTGGGAATGTTAGGTTTATGCATTTGGTATTACATGTTATTGGTGTCCTGATTTACTCAGGCTGGTGGGTTTGTATTTTCTCATTTTTTTTTCCTCCCAGAAATAGCTGTTCCACCTTATCTCTTAAAGGGTATCTTTACTGTGATGCAAAATGAAATGCAAAGTTATCAGAAAGTTTCCAATCAAGAAAACAAATGTGTCATTTTCCGATCAGGCACGGATCCTTAGGATGATTATGGCTCCTTCCAGATGAAGCCAAAAGTCTTCAACAAAGTGTACAAGGTCCTCCTTGGTCCTCCCACTCTCGCCTCCTCTCTCCCCTCTAGCCACACTGAACTTTGAACGTTCCTCAAGGTCAATAGGCTCCTTCACCACCAGGCCTTTTTTTTTTTTTTTTTTTTTTAATATTTTTATTTATTCATTTGACAGAGATCATAAGTAGGCAGAGAGGCAGGCAGAGAGAGAGAGAGAGAAGGAAGCAGGCTCCCCGCTGAGCAGAGAGCCCGATGCGGGGCTCCATCCCAGGACCCTGAGATCATGACCAGAGCTGAAGGCAGAGGCTTTAACCCACTGAGCCACGCAGGCGTCCCACCACCAGGCCTTTGAACACACTACTTTACTGCCTCACCTTCCCCCTTCGAGCCAGACGCCTGCGGGACTCGGCCAATGTGCGTCTCCTTGCCGTGGCTCCCACAGGGCCATTCACACCTATATCTCCTGGGGGGAATCAATCTCTTCCCTCCTACTCACCTCTCAGGTTGTCAACCCCACCAGGTCAGGGACCAAGTCTAACTTCTTTACCTCTATATTCTTATGCTAGCACACACCACAAATTATATTAGGCATTCAATAAATGTAATTGGAATAAATAGGTCTAGAGAAAAACTATTTATTTAATTCCACTTCCTAGCTCTGGCTTTTCAGTTACAGCAGCATTCCACATGGTTGGTTAACCAAGACCTCAGCAAGGAAAGAGTTAAAATGGCCTGTCTCTTTTACTCACCCCTTGCTTATCTCTGGGAACACTGGAGTGGCAGTAAGGACCCTTAACCAAACACCCAGCACTATATTCCTGAAATGTTCTCTAATTAATGATGTTATTTTGTACCCCCAAGTCAGTAGTAGGTCAGGATGAACCAAGCCAAAATCACTGTTTAAAGTAAGTAAGAAGATTCATGAGATACTCTGGTAGCCTGTAGGAGTCTGCACTCTGGATGGCCCCACAGTGATGTGATCAGTGCCCTTGAAGGGCTCTGGACTGCCAAGACCTGAGTGGGCTTCCCTGGGTGGAGGTACAATTCACAGCTGGAGAGAAACACATAGCTTTGGGATCCTCACAGAGAGACAGCGAAGAAGTGGCTGCCGACCTTTCAGGTCTTTGCTTATGTAGGTCACCATTATCCTGCTATCCCTACACCATATCCTTTGTTTAATAAACCTTAGCTCTGGGGCATCTGGGTGGCTCAGTTGGTTGGGAATCTGCCTTTGGCTCAGGTCATGATCCCGGGGTCCTAGGATCAAGCCTGGTGTAGGGCTCCCCGCTCAGTGGGGAGTCTGCTCCTCCTTCTCCCTCTGCTCATGCTTGTTTGCTCTCTCTCAAATAATTTAATTAAATCTTAAACAACAACAACAAAAAACCCCTTAGCTCTGAATAGGACTTCATGTTGAGTTGTGAGTCTTTCTAGCAATTCACCAGTGGGTGGTCAAGGTTCCCCAAAATAACCTCCTTCTTGAGTTGCTGACCTTCCTTGATGTCTATGATCCCAACTCTTCCTTTTCCTCCTAACTTATTGCTGATTTTCTTTTCATCTCCTTCACCAGCTTTATCTTTACCAGACTCTAAATGGCATAATGCCCTAGCACTCTATTCTGGCCTTTTAAAAATTTTTTTTTTTTTTTAGTATTTTTATTTATTTATTTGACAGACAGAGATCACAAGTAGGCAGAGAGGCAGGCAGAGAGAGAAGGAGGGGAAGCAGGCTCCCATCGAGCAGAAAGCCTGATGCGGGGCTCAATCCAAGGACCCTGGGATCATGACCTGAGCCGAAGGCAGAGGCTTTAACCCACTGAGCCACCCAGGCGCCCCTATTATTCTGGCTTTCTTTTAGCTTCACTTGCTTGTTAGATTATTTTCAGTTCCATGGGTTTTAATACCATCTATATACTGATAGCCCTCAAGTATATCTGTCTATTTCTCTAGCCAACCTCTCCCCTAAACTCCACACCCATACCCAACTACTGGACATCCCCACTGGATGTCTACTAAGGACTTCAAACTTATAATAAAAAGTTGTCTAGGGGCACCGGGGTGGCTCAGTCATTAAGTGTCAGCCTTTAGCTCAGGTCGTGGTCCTAGGGTCCTAGGATCGAGCCCCGCATTGGGCTGCCTCTTCAGCAGAAAGCCTGCTTCTCCATCTCCCACTCCCCCTGTTTCTGTTCCTTCTCTCGCTGTCTCTCTCTGTCAAATAAATAAATAAAAATCTTAAAAAAAAAGTGTCTAAATCAGAACTCTTGATTTCAGCCCAAACTTGCCTTTTTCTAGTTGTCTCTATGTTGGTCAATAATACCTCCCACACTCTGTTGGCCAAGCATAAAAGCTAAAGGTCATTCCTGGATTTTTTTTTCTCCTGATATTCCTCTTCCCTTCCAATCTATTAGCAAGTATTGTTGGTTTTATTTCTGAGACAAATCTCTAATCCTTACACTTCTTTCCATTTTCTTTCCTTTTTTTTTTTTTAAGATTTTATTTATTTATTTGAGAAAGAGACAATGAGAGAGAGCATGAGCGAGGAGAAGGTCAGAGGGAGAAGCGGACTCCCCGTGGAGCTGGGAGCCCGATGCAGGACTCAATCCAGGAACATGACCTGAGCCAAAGGCAGTCGTCCAACCAACTGAGCCACCCAGGCATCCTTTCCTTCCATTTTCTTAATCAAAATCACCACCATCACCATTTGCCTGACTATAATTGGATTATTCTCTCTGCTTCTATATTTGTGCCTTTTTAATTCTCTATTCAACAGCCAAAGTTATTATCTTTTTTAAACCTACCTCGGTTTATATATTACCGTCCTTAAAACCCTCCAATGGTTCCCTATTATCCTCAGAACAGAAGCGAACATTCCATGCTTGAATTGACTTGCAAAGTACTCTATAGAGACCTGTCCCCTGCATACCTCTCCAACTTCACCCAGTTCGACTCAATAGTCCTGTGGACCTCGAGGCCTTTGCAATTGTTGCCCACTTCTGCACCTGGAACTGGTGTGTGCTATAGATCCCATAAAAACATACTGTGCACTTAAAAGTACATGTTCTTAAAACTTAAAAGATGACCAAGCCCAATAAACTGTTTGTTAAAGCCAGAATGTGGTATATCCCAATTTAGCTTCCTGTTTCTTAAAAAAGAGAAAGGAACTTAACAGTAGCGAATGATAAATCAGCTAGGCTTATCTCTAGGATGGTAAGATTATTCAACTGAGTTACTAAGAGAGTTACTAAGAAAAAAAAAATAGTCTCCAACTGAGTAGCCTTTAACTGAAATTTAACTCCATGTGCATCTGGTATTATTAAGGTATATATAAATCTTTCTAATTAAAACAGAATGCGGAAACTATTGAATTGCTGCATGTTAAAATGATCTGTGCAGGGGCGCCTGGGTGGCTCAGTTGTTTACGTCTGCCTTCGGCTCAGGTTATGATCTCAGGTCCTGGGATGGAGCCCCACATAGGACTTAGTGCTCAGCAGGGAGTCTGCTTCTCTCTCTCTCCCTCTGTCCCTCCCTACTGCTTGTACCCTCTCTCTCAAATAAATTAATAAAATCTTTAAAAAAATGATCTGTGTCCTCTACTCATCTCCAGGTGTCTATACTCACAAGAGGGACTAACACCCCCTTGCCTTCAAAAGAATTTTAATGGGTGGCCTGACTGACTTATTAATAGTGGACAAGGGAATGACTATTTAGTACATCTAAAAATTAAAGTGAAGGTTCTTTGACAGTCTATCTACTTGTGAATTTCCAAAACCTGTGTCTTTCTGAACCACTTGAAGCAAGAATAATTAAACGTGTCAGCTGCGTTCATCTTAAATCTGTACAATGTTCTGGAGTGTGGATGGAGAAAAGTCATTGAATCAAAGGGTTTCTGTATTCTGCTCAACTGTGTGGGGTAGAGGGCAGGTTTCATCACAGGATTCTTTTCTTCTCTTTTTAAATTCTCTAAATAGACACTTAAGTTATCTTTGCACGGTTCAAATAAAGCAAGGCATATTTACTCAAACTCCTTACTGGAGCAGCATGTGTATCTCCTATATTTACTCGCTCTTAATGGATGTTTGATTGGGGGGACCCAAGGGTTAGGGGGACAGAACCACTCTAGGCTTTTGAGGGTAATTCAATCATACCTTTCACCGCCTGAAAGACACAAAGGTCCCTGATGCCATCTCCAGCGCTCTAGTGACTTCTCTGGAGCTATGGCATCTACCTCTCCAATTTATATTATTTGCCATAAAATAGCTATTCAATAGTTTTCCCATTACTTTTTTTTTTTTAAAGATTATTATTTATTTGATAGACAGAGGTCACAAGTAGGTAGAGAGACAGGCAGAAAGAGAGAGGAGGAAGCAGGCTTCCCATGGTGCAGAGAGCCTGATGCAGGGATCCATCCCAGTACCCTGGGATCATGACCTGAGCCGAAGGCAGAGGCTTTAACGCAGGGAGGCACCCAGGCGCCCCTTCCCATTACTTTTTAATTGGATTTATTTCCACCTTAATAATGCTAGATGCACATGGAGTCAAATTTCAGATAAATTTCAGACTTTCTATTACGTTTAGAAATTCAGTTGAATACCATAAAAATACCACAAAAATACTTGAGAGACTGCAGTACTTACTACATACAATTTATGTAGCAATCTAAAGTTATATACTAAAGTTATATATGATAAATGTGAATACATGAAAGCACATATAAATATTTATATTCTATATACCCACGCAGTATAATGACATGACTATATGCTATACATTCATGTCTCACTTACTATGCATGGAAAAACTTTCCAGCTTCGACCCCAGAGTGCTTGGCCTTTAATAAGGACACATCTGGGCCTAGGATATGAAGATGAACACAGCCTGACGCCTGCCCCCAGGGGCAACATAGCTAAAGCCTCCAAAGTTGATCAGGAAAAGGGGTCCAGGGAGATGCTAAGTCCACCCAGGGGACTGGAGAAAGGCTTCCAGGAGGAATTAACATTTTGAACTAAGCCGTGAAGAACTGAATGAGGGATCACAGGGTCTGTGACATCCCTTCCCACTCAAAAAATGGGACATTGTACTACATTGCCTCTGACTGTATTCATAACATCCTTGTGTACTTTGAAAGGTATCTGAGGCATGTATTTGGATAATTGTTCATGTGACTTCAGTTTTGCTCAAGTGTGGTTCTAGTTTCCTCAGAGATTCCTATCAGCGGAATTAAAAAACTGGGAAAGCAACAAATAGAAAGTTCTTTACTTAAACAGAAGGGGGATCTCGTTGGTTTCTTTTACTAGACTCTGTGGAAGGGTAAACCTTCCCAGTACATAAGCACGACTGTTACTGCCTTTATACCCCACCATAAGGCTGTTATCTTCAGCTCTGGGTAAGTTCTTGATAAGTCTGTGAGCAGTTTGAAGGCAATTTGTTTGAAGTTGGCAGCCTTTTTCTGATGCAGTGGAGACTAAGCCCTCCAGCTGAGCTTGCTGAAGCTACTATGCCAAGGGTCACAGACCAGAAAATTTGTACTTTAAAACATCTGACATGCAGCAGTCCTTGCAACACTGAGATGAGAAACATTCTCAATGTGCAACTCATGTCTGCTTCCTTTTAACCAAACTCAAATTAGGACCAATGAACTCAGCAAACGACTATTCTCTGTTACATTGAATCACTGTGGAGCCAGGAAGAAGACCAGTTGCTTCAAATCACTAAATAGGAAGATTTGCTTTAATGGCCCTTCTCCTAACCCAGGTGCCAGTTGATGTCTGAAATCATCTTAAAAAAAAAAAAAAAATTTTTTTTTTTTTTTTTTTTTACTTTAGAGTTCTTTTTAATCTTACTAGGTACTCTTAAAGAAAGGGACATTCTAGATACACAAACTGAAAGCAGGAAACAGGATGAATGGCAGTTTTTATTGCTCAGTTCAGATACCACGGTCACCACCACAGTGTTGCCTCCAGACACGCGTGCCTGTTCATTGATTATGAACAGAGATCAAACACCTTTTGGATGCTGGCTACATGAACTTGAATCTAGGTCTGTGATTTTATTTCAACAGCTCCCAGCCCCACCAGTTTATGCCTCTTTTTTTCATGCCCAATATTTTGCAACTCCTCCTTTACGATGCAGGCATACCACTCACAGAAAACACATTTATGTAGATAATTTCAAAACGATCAATATAGCATTCAGAGTATATAAAAGAGAAATAAAAGGGAAACAACTTATAATCAAACATGGTATCAGCAGGTAAAACCTGGGGCAGGAGCCACAAGAAGACATGAGAAAGTCAGATGCCTGTACCTATCCTTGAGAGTCACCATGAATGTATCTGTTACAAAGGCAGACGGATTCGGGCGGGAGGGGGGGTGGGTAGTCACTGAAGATTTTACGAATGTGAAATCCCTCTCAGTCAAGTTCAGAGCTATGGAAAAGAGAATTTTCCCTCAGTTTACATACAGTTATGTTCCTCGAAAGTTCAGTATATATTAAAACTGTGGGAAAAGTTTTATTTGCACATAAAACAGAGTTTGGTTTTAGGCTCTGGTGTTTCACCTAGAGGGCATTAGAAAATGTGGGTTTTTTTTTTTAAACTCTGCATAACTATTCATACATTGCTGACAAGACCAGAAGAATGCATCAGTAGGGTTCCCCCTCCCAAGACTTTTTAAGTTACCTCCTAAACCTCCCCCTCGCATTTCCAAAATTCCCCCTAGGGGGCGGTACTGCTCTTAATGAGAATCACTGTTCTCTAAAGAGATGGCATTTTGGTGGGTGGATGTCCCTCCTGTAAGCGTGCAAACCAGAATCTCAGACCTCTCCTTTGCCTCATACTCAGAGTTTTGGCATATAGAAAAAATTTACCTTTACAACAAAAGATGGAATCCAAACTGCTTTAGATGAAACTGAATACCTAAAAGGGGTCAAGGAATTCCACAGAAGAGCACTTAACACATTAAAAAAAAACATTTAATCTCAATTCTTCATATGTAAATTGGAGGATAATAATGGTATTTCATACCATTGTTAGAATGATCCGGTGATACATAATATGTAAAGTTTCAGGCAAACAGTAAAAGTTGCTTGATGTTATTTTTTTAGTCCCTAGAGTATTGCTGTTTAGAGAGATTTGAGATCTGGAATCAAAACGGTTACTAGATAGAAGCAGAGTAAAATTCTATGTTACTTTTTGGATATTCTGTCTCAATTTCCTGTCCTCAATTTCCTCTTTCCTCATATCATACTACAAATGTAGGGTAAATCTAAATCCGTTTTGTATTTTATTTTATTTTATTTTTTCGTTCTGTATTTTAATAGGAGGTATCTTTAAGAAACCCTGAATGGTGAAAAACAAGGCTGACAGCTGTAAATGTTTCAGAAAAGGACTTTGCATTTCAGTCTTTTCAAGAGCCACAAAGGTTTGCCAAGCCATTGTAACTTTAAATCACAAATGTGTTTTACAGCTGAAATTCTTAGATTTTAATAGTTTTGGTATTTGGTCCTCAATGTCATATTTACATCATAATGACCATTTTAGGGGTGCCTGGGTGGTTCAGTTGGTTAAACATCAGACTTTTTTTTTTTTTTTTAAAGATTTTATTTATTTATTTGAGAGAAAGAGACAGTGAGAGAAAGGATGAGCGAGAAGGTCAGAGGGAGAAGCAGACTCCCCATGGAGCTGGGAGCCCGATGCGGGACTCGATCCCGGGACTCCGGGATCATGACCTGAGCCGAAGGCAGTCATTCAACCAACTGAGCCACTCAGGCGTCCCAAACATCAGACTTTTGATCTTAGCTCAGGTCGTGAAGAGTCATGAGTTCGCATGCTGGGCTTTGTGCTGGGTAGGGAGCCTGCTTAAGATTTCCTCTCTCCCTCTGCCCCTGCCCCTCTGTGCACATGCTCTCTCTCTCTCAAAAAATAAATAAAAATGAATAATAACAATAGTGATAATAAAAACTAAAATGAGCATTTAATACAGGATCCCAAGCAAACTAGCTTTATGATCACACTTGAGAAATGAACAAAGTGTGACAGAAAACCAAATGCTGGGGCAAAGTTTTGCATACAATGTTCTTTTCTGAGGGCAAATCACCAGATAAAATCTACCCCACCAAGGGCAGTAAACAATGAGAGATGTGTGTGGGAGAACACTGTACATGCCTCTTCAGGGCAAGAGTCTAAACCATTTCTAGGTAGATTACTAGAATGGTAGCATCTGAAATGGTATTGCCCCTGGCAAGGTAAATACAATTAGTATCTGTTGAATACGGGAAGGTGAATGTTGTTGGGGAAGAAGCATGAGAAATGAATCTTCCCTTATACATTAAACAGTAAAAAATAGACACTTCAATAGTCTTTATTATTATGCTATTATTTTAAGAATGCAACCTAAGATCTACCATCTAGGCAAATTTTTAAGCATACAATACAGTATTGTTAACTGTAGGTTCGATGAAGTAAAGCAGATCTCCACAACGGATGCATCTTGTATGACCAACACATTGTGCTCTTGGACAAATACTATAACAATCTTTTAAACCCCTAATGCCAGTACTGATTTAAGACTAATAGATATAGAGAAGTTGTTTTCTTCTTAGCTTACATTTCTTGTGAGATTATGAAAATCAATACAATCTTTTTGGGACAGCAATTTGATTACATGTATCAAATATATAAAACTGCTTAAGACCTGGTAATTTTGAAATTTTTCCCTAACAGAAGCTACTGTATCCTTAGCAGCAGTGGCTTTTATGTAGCACTTTCTATGTGCCAGGAATTATCCAACAACTCCAGGACACATTGCCACAGAGTAAAGGATTTAGAATTTGCACTTACTGTGGTTCCAAAGCCAGTGTTCCGACCATTTTCACCGTCTTCCCTATGATGAGGTCTACTCTGGCATTGTTTGTAATAGGAAGATTTTAGAAATGCACGCCCATCAGTGGGATAGAAGTTAAATAAAAACTAGGATATCCATTGGTAGGACACAAAGCAGGCATTAAAATCCAGTGTTTTTTTTTTTAAGGTTTGATTTATTTATTTGATAGAGATCACAAGTAGGCAGAGAAAGATGGGGAAGCAGGCTCCCTGATGAGCAAAGACACCCTCCCCCCCCCCCAAGCGGGCTGGGGGCTCCATCCCAGGACACTGGGACCATGACATGAACTGAAGACAGAGGTTTAACCCACTGAGCCACACATGCACCTAAAATCAAGTTTTAGAAATAACATGTTTGCATGGACAAACAAGATAATTGGCTTACTGTGGGGGAGAAAGGCACAGAACAGTACACATAGTGATTTTAGTATACTGTTTTCTTTGTATGGTGGTAAGATTTTAATTTTCTTCCTGGTGCTTTGCTCTATCTTCCAAATTTTCTAAATGAACTTAAATTCCTTTTGTACTAAGAAGAAAGTTACTACCAAACTTCTGTCTAGGTCAGCAGAGCCCAATCTAAATGTATAATGCAAATCATATAATTTAAAAATTTTCTAACCTAACAGAAGTGAAAAGTAGGTAAAATTTTAAAAATAATTTTAACCTATAGTTCTTAGTTGTCATTTCAACAGGTGATCAGCATAAAAACATTATTATTTTACTTTTTTTGTATTAAGTCTACAAAAATCACTTTTAGCACATCTCAGTTCTCTTTAGTCACATTCCGATTGCTCAATATCCAGGTGACTAATGACTACCGTCATGAACAACACAGCTATCAATCCATGGCAGAAGCTAGGTTTTCAAATCCCATGTGCCCCAAACAGGACTCTTAAACCCTCCACTAACAAACTCATTCTCCTTGTAATCACCTACCTCTGTGCCAAACTGCTTCTTTAAATGTCAAAGAGATGGGCTTGGGGAATCAAGGATCTGCGTTTGAATCCTTGGACACTTAACTGGCTGTGTGAACTTCAGCAAGTTAATTAACTTCCCTGTGCTTCATTTGACCTGTTTGTTTGTTTGTTTTTTTAAAGATTTTATTTATTTATTTGACAGACAGAGATCACAGGAGGCAGAGGCAGAGAAAGAGGAAGGAAGCAGGCTCCCCGCTGAGCAGAGAGCCCGAAACGGGGCTTGATTCCAAGACCCTGGAATCATGACCTGAGTGGAAGGCAGAGGCTTTAACCCACTGAGCCACCCAGGAGCCCCTTGACCTCTTTTGTAAACAAGGATAACAATACCTACTCAGAGTCACTGAGATTGAAATAATGTATTAAAACATAATATGAAAAGCACTTGATAACAAATTTTTATTATCTATTCCTTGCCCTTTGCAACCTTCTTTATTCAGATAAAGTAAAGGTTAGACTTAGCGGAAGTCTTAAAGCAGAGAATTCGGAGGTAGTAGAAAATCTCATTTTAAATGGTCCTAAAGCTAGAAAAAGGAATACTCATTCACTGCTGAGAACACAGCCTGGCACAGTCACTCTGGAAAAAAGTATGGAGGTTCCTCAAAAAGTTAAAAATGGGAGCATCTGGGTGGCTCAGTGGGTTAAAGCCTCTGCCTTCTGCTCGGGTCATGATCTCAGGGTCCTGGGATAGAGCCCCACATCAGGCTTTCTGCTCAGCAGGGAGCCTGCTTCCTCCTCTCTCTCTGCCTACTTGTGATCTCTCTCTCTCTCTCTGGGTGTGTCAAATAAATGAATAAATTCTTTTAAAAAAAAAGTTAAAAATAGAACTACTCTACCATCCAGTAACTTTACTACTGGGTATTTCCCCAAAGAATACTAAGGTATACATGTACCCCTGTATTTATAGCAGCACGATTCACAATAGTTAAGATATGGAAGCAGCCAAGTGTTCACTGATTGATGATTGGATAAAGAATATGTGGTATGTATATTTATACACACACATACAAACACACAAAATGAAGTATTATTCAGCCATAAAAAATAATGAAATCATGCCACTTACAATGACATGGACAAAGTATAATGGTAAGCAAAATGTCAGAGAAAGAGAAATACCCTATGATTTCACTCATATGTGGAATTTAAAAAACAAATGAACAAAATGAAGAAAGAGACTCTTAATTATAGAAAACAAACTGATAGTTACCAGAGGAGCGGAGAAGGGAGTGCAGGATGGGTGAAATGGGCTGAGGGGGATTAAGGAGTGCACTTGTGATGAACACTGGGTAATGTATGGAAGTGCTGAATCACTATATTGTACCTGAAACTAATATAACACCATAAATTAACCAGAATTAAAAACTTAAAAAAGGAAAAAAAAAAAAAAGAAAAGAAGTGGCAGGAAAAAAAAATACATACATACATACACATGCACAGTCCTAGAACTAATCCTGGGGGGTGTGGAGAGGCTTGTTGGGGAAATCCACAATAAATATAATTGTCCTTTAAAGGGGGCTACCTAACAGTAGGCAATGAATGGCACACAACTTTGCTTACTTCACAAAAGCTTTCACTCAGCAAACATTCAGTTCATTTAAAAAAAGGATAAAAATTACTGAATATGTGCCAGCATCATACTAGACAGAGGGGGTTAGGAGTGGAAAAAAAGGGGGGGGTATATTTGCTTAACTAAATGGAGGAATGAATAAACCGATAAATATTGTACCTTTTCTAAGTTTTCTCAACTTGGTTGTCAGTTTCTGGAGTTGCTTCTCTCGTTTCACCGAAGATTTTACTAGGTCATTAGGTCATGGGGTTTCCTCCAAAAGGTTCAAACGAAATATGGTCAGTCTAGTATGGCTGAATCTGGGTGAAGGGTGTATGTGTGTTCAACCTTTGTGTGGGTTTCAAGCATTTCAAAATAAAAAACTTAAAAGCACCAGTTATAATGTAAGGTAATCATCATGACGCTATCAATGCTTTTAAAGCGTTGTTGTTTATACTAGATCATCACAACCATATAGATGCCCCCAAAAGGCAAATGACGAAGACGATTCCTATAACCAAGAGGATAAAACACTATACAGCAACCAATTTAACCTCTGCAGACCTTGTCAGTTCATAGAGATATGTAATGAAAAAATGTGAATGGAGGAAGAAAAGCAGAATGGGATTCATGATTAAAACAAAAATCCACACGATGTGCATTTACAAAAGCTAAAAATGTATTTGACTGGGTAGGAATATTCCTTTCTCTTCTAGGTAGATTGCCCAGGTTCATAATAAATTAAATAAATAACATGTATCATAAAGGCTGTTTGCTAAGCAGACTATCCTACACCAGAGGGTGGGACAGCCAGGGAAAACTGCCTATCTAGTGAAAAGAGGACCAACAAATGAGCACTGGTTTTCAATGGTCATGAAAACATGAAGTGAGTGATACAGTGTCCAGTTTAACCCACCACCTGGAAACTTTTTCCTAATTGGGGTAGTTATGCAGAACAATATATTGAACACAAACATTTGATGACTAGCGTCAGATTTTATTTTTATAGGAAAACGTCTCAGTCCTTTACCCATAAGAGTGCATACAAAGTTGGGGAGGGGGAGCCTAGCGGCTTTCACGGTCATAGTCATCCGATATCATGCAAGACGGATCAGAGGAGCTGGTTCACATTATTAAAAGATTCTCCAATTTTCTTTCACAAGCACTTTGTGCTTGAAAATATAAAAACTTGCCAAATCATTTAGTACTTAAAATTAACACCCTCATCATCTTGTGGTTTAAATGATGGCAGAACAATAACTCAAGGTATTTGCTTTATTAATATAATTAGTATTCTTAGATCTTTTAAAATTGGTCTTCTTGAACCTTAGGGGGAAATGATTTCAAAAGGCTGAATACATATGCTCATTCAAGATACAATTTCTTACACATCCAACCTTTGTAATTTGGATTATAGAGCAGTACAGAGTAATTCTGGCACCAACTCTTTGGCAATGTTGTTTGAAAACAAAGATACCATTACACACATGACCCAGCATTTTTTATGTTGCATTGGATGTAAGTAAATAGGTCTTAACATAAAAACCATGACTAATTTTTTTTTCTTAAAAATATGGTAATTAAGAGGCACTCCCTAGTTCAAAAGCTCAGAGCTGAAATCTAGGTAGTTTGAATACACCTTAGAAAGAGAGAAGCTCCAAATAGCATAAACTTAACAAAACTTTTGGTTTAAGCATTAAGTTTTCAGGTAATCTCTTCCGGGGTAGCAATATAAAAAGATTAAGAAATAACAATGTTTGACAAAGTATTTGACTTTCCCCAAAATATCTACGCCTTTAAGTAGAAGGATCTGAATGCCAGTCTGCTTATGAAATCTACCATCTGGTGATCCTGAGCAAAATACTTAATATCTCTGATTCAAATTCCTTGTCTATCAGAATGAGACTTAATATACAGTTATTTATATTTAATATATTAATTTCTAAATTAAAACAATAAAGCAGTTAAATGATAAATGTGAAAATGCTAGTCTCAATCATTACTAACATATTTATTATCCAGCAATTGCCTTATCCAAATAGATAATCTTAAAAGAGCCTTTAATCAGTATCAGTCACTTCTTTACATAACTTTAAACCAGAGGGCTAATTACGCATGACACAAATCTTACCAACGGTACTATTTAACATAAACTTATAGAAACGATAGTTTTGCATCACTTTATGTCATAGGGCTGATTATACACAACAGAAATCTCGCCAACAGAACTGAACTATTTTAGCTTAAAGGAGACTTTAAGACTTTAAGAGACCGAAATGATACTAACAGTCCAAATCCTATTTAAAGAAGCCAACAAAAGGGGAAAGCTGCGATGGATAAACGGACACCTTCTTGACATAAGTTTACCTCCCAAGAAAAAACCAAAAATACACACCTCAAGCAACTAGTGCCTGCAAGATGGAAAAAGAACAAGTCTCAATGACACTGAATGACAGCAGAGACGTCTCCTAAAATTCAGGTCTTCCTACTACTTCCCTTGCAAACTAAGACAACACAACACACAAAAGCAGAAACCCACCAACACGCAAGGCACCAGCTTGCCCTCTTGGATCTCCTTTTTGAGTCGCTCCAAGGAAAGGGGGCAGGCAGCTAAGGTGGATTTAATGAATGAAAGCGAGGACTGGGGGTTTGGGCAAGTGCACGAGACGGACCCTACCTTTCACAGACTTCCCAACACTGTGTAAGCGAGTGATTGAACTGTAGTTTCGGGCCACGTTCTTCAAAAACGCTTCCATCTCTTCCTGGTGGTGGTAGCCGAAGTCCAGCGCACCCCCCAAGGGCAGCAGCAGCCCTAGCCAGAGGCGGACGAAGTCCATGTTCTGGAGATGAATACAAATAACAAAGCTGAGAACAGAGGCGGGAAGGGCTGCGGCGGTCCCCGGCTCGGCTCAGCGCTGTACCGTCAGGTCCCCTGACCCCACCGCTGCCCGCGCCCGGGAAGGTGAACGTGGGAAGCAGCACCTTCGAGAGTTGGTGTGAGCGGAGCCCGGGCAGCCCCGAGTGGCCTCCATCCCACCGCCCTCCCCTTCCTCCTTCCCTCCCTCGGGTCCGCGAGCCGCCGCCGCGGGCAGCTGCCAGGAGCTCCGCGCGTCCTCAGCCTCACCCTTGCCCAGGCGCGCACCTCCACCCGCCGCCGGCAGCCCGCCGGGGCCCGACATTATAGCCGGGCGGGGGGACGGGCGCTCCCGGACCCCGCCCCCGGCGCCTGACTGACGTGCCGCCGGCCCACTCGGGCGCCGCGCGGGTCCCTGGTGGGCGGGGCCGGAGCCGCTCAGCGCCCTTCGCACCTGGGCGGACTGGAACCCGCGCGGCGCGGGCTTACCGGGGTGCGGCGGCCCGTGCGGGTGCGCGGTCGAGGGTGGCGGAGCGCGGTGTAATCTTTGAGTCGCCTGTCGCGGTCTCAGGCTTTGCCGGTGCCCTGGCTTGGAAGCGTGTCCTGCCCTCGGCCACGGCTCCGGCGAAGGGCATGCGGGCGTTTGGGTGTCTCCAGCTGCTGCGAGTGTGCAGCTGTGGAGCCGGGCCCTTGGCTCGGCTGCAGCCCCGGGACGCCTGCAGCCCGGGACGCCGTGAGAGCTCTGCACGTCGGAGCGGCTGCGTCCCAGCTGTGGCAGGCTCCCGGGCCGTGCTCTGAAGACGCGTGGGATTCAAGAGAGAAGAACGCGTGTGTGTATAAGTTTTCAATTGCCAACTGTGCAGTATAGGAGAATTTCCGACAAATTTACTTGGTGCGTGAGATTGGCTACATCAGTTAAATTTAAAACTTGGAAATCACATGGAAGAAACACAGCCACAATTTGTAAATCCAACACTCCCTAGGCCAATTTTACTTCTCTGTTTCTTAAACGCTTCTTTCTGGAAGGATAGGGTGGTCTACATTTGCACCAGGGAGAACAGATCTCACCAAAACCCAAGAGGCGGTTTATGGTGGTGTGGGCCAAGACCTCACACACCTGTCATACATTTGGAATAACATTCCTCTTTAACAGATTAAAAAATACTAGTGCACCACTGAAAACTAACTGAACAGATTTTCTCCCGGTGAGGTCCTGGAAAGGACATTTTTAAAAAGCTTCGAGTGAATCAAATATGCATCCGGAGCTGAAAACCGCTATTGATTTGCCTGCCTCTTCTTTGTTGCAGACACAGATAACTATTGTAGAATTGAGCTCTCAGGAACAATGAGGCCTCCTGTGATTCCCAAGCACCAGAGCCTGGAGGGATAAAGCCTAAGACTGGTGTCAAAAGATTTGGGTTCCAATCCTCACTCCTATACCTACCAAACTAAAGTTGGCAGGCACATTGTAAGAACTGTATGAGGTGCTTATTAAATAATCTAGTTTAATTCATAAGCCTTTAGACAGACTTTTCTAAGTGTTGGAAAATCTTGATGTTGTTGGGTTTTTGAGCAGATTTCTTTTTAAGCATGCAGCAGCTACTATGCTGTGACATCTACTAGGTGGCTTGAAGAGGTTCTTTTACTGCCATTCACTGACAAAGAGGCTTCAAAGGAGGTGGAGCAGGGTTTAGGAGTTAACATTTAGGCAAAGTTACTATAAAAATGGGAAAGGCAGCTGAGGAGGAACAAAGTGAAAGCTGGCTGATTGGACTTTAGAAATGATACATTTGTTATAGAAGAAAGTAGCAGTTACAGGATTTCCTTCAGTGGTACTGTGGCTGGAGACTGGAGATAGGGTGGCTTTGTCAATATTGAAGTAGAGATTGCAAGGGTTGTTGTACCAAAAAAACAAAGGGGTGAAGTATAGTTGAAATTACTACCCTTGGGATTCACAGTAGGGAGGAAGGGAAGCAAATTCAGAGGAGAACCAATCAGAGAATGGAGGGAGAGAGTACAGAGAATTGAGGGCTGAAGGTCTAAAACCTAGTGACTCAAAGTGTGGTCTAGGCCGATGCCCAACCAACTGAGCCACCCAGGTCTGCCTTCCTTTGGCTCAGGTCATGGTCTGGGGGTTCTGGGATGGAGCACCAGGTCCGGTTTCCTGCTCTGTGGGAGCCTGCTTCTCCTTCTCCCTGCCACTCCTCCTGCTTGTACTCTTATCTTTCCCTGTGTCAAATAAATAAATAAAATTAGAAGAAAAAAAAGTGTGTTCCAGGAAGAGCACTGACATCACCTGTAAGCTTGTTGGAAAGGCAGGCTCCTTTGTCCCATACAAACCTACTGAATCAGAATGTGAATTTTAATAAGATTCTAGTTCATCCATATGTGCATTCGAATTTGATCTGCACTGGTCTAGACATAGTAAAGGCTTAGTTAGGGTCTAGTGAGAAATAAAGAAAAATAGAAGGTTGGTCTAATAGAGTAATACTCTGAAGTATAAGACTTCAGAGTTGATCTTTCTAAGTATGACACCACTAACAATAAAACCACAATAAAGAGGCTAATAATTTGATGACGCAAAAAATGTATAACTTCTATAAAGGAAAACTCAGCATAAATGTTACCAGAAAAATTACAAACTGGAAGAAAGAATGGCCAAAACCAAGAATGGACAAAAGATAATAATTAGCAGCTCACAAAAGGAGTAATACAAATGACCAATAAACATAGTAAAAGCTACCAACCTGATTAGCAATCAAAGAATTTGTAAGTTGTTTTTTTAAAAAGATTTTATTTATTTATTTGACACAGAGAGATCACAAATAGGCAGAGAGGCAGGCAGAGAGAGAGAGAGGAGGAAGCAGGCTCCCCGCTGAGCAGAGAGCCCGATGCCATGCGGGGCTCCATCCCAGGACCCTGAGATCTCGATCTGAGCCGAAGGCAGCGGCTTAACCCACTGAGCCACCCAGGTGCCCCAAGAATTTATAAGTTTAAAGGGCAAAATAGTATTGTGTTTTGCATTTCACTAAGAAAGATTTAAAAGATGGACAGTATTTGGATAAGATCCGAGGAAATGGCATTTCTGCTGTTTAAATGGTACTATAAATTGATATAATACTATCTGGAGAACTATCTGGGAATAGACATCAACATTTAAAATATGTTCTTTTCTAGGAATTTAAGTTATGCAGGAACTCAAAGAAGTGCTAAGTTTGTATATGTTAGGACTGTTATTAGCACCACTGTTTTTAATTGTAAAAAAAAATAGATAAGTGTAAATTTTAAGTAATAGTAGACTGATAATGTCAGTGGTTCTCAACTGGGATAAGATTGGCCACAGAAGCCATTTGGAAGAGCTGGAAATATATTTTTTTTAAAAAGATTTTATTTATTTATTTGAGAGCGAGAGGGAGTGCTCAAGCTCACAGGGGCAGGTGGGGGAGGGGTGGGGGGAGGATCAGGGGGACAGACAGAAGGGGAGGAGCAGAGGGGGAGGGAAAGGGACAGAGAGATTATTTTGCTGATCACAGGGCCTCATGCCCAGCTCTATCTCAGGATCCTGAGATTATGACCTAAGCAGAAATCAAGAGTCGGATTCTTAACTTACTGAACCATTCAGGAGCCCCTAGCTGGACGCGTATTTAAGGGACCAGGGGGATGATAACACTGGCATGTAACTGGTAGATGGCAGGAATGCTATAGAACATCCTACAATGCACAGTCCAAGCCCTGCGATAAATTATCCAGCCCCAAATGTCAGTGTTGAGGTTGAGACACCCTGGGTTAGATAAAGAACATTACATCCATAAAATAAATTGTTTTTCAGCCATAATAATGATGATGTCTGTCTCTATTTATTGGCTGGGAAAGATAAATCATTCAGTGGCAAAAACCAAATTACAAAAGTAAAATGAATGATAAGATCCCATTTTGGAAAGCAAACAAAAAGGTCCTCCCGACAGCAAATTTAAAATGTTGCAAAATGCTGAGTGGTATGCTCTAGATGGCAACGTCTTGATTCTCTCTTTTGAATCTTTTTGTATTTTCTGAAAAAATTTTTCCAGGAAAGGGGTCCCTGAGTGGCTCAGTCGGTTAAGCGTCTGCCTTCGGCTCAGGTTGTGGTCCCGGGGTCCTGGGATCTATTTATTTGACAGAGAGAGATCACAAGCAGGCAGAGAGAGAGGAGGAAGCAGGCTCCCTGCTGAGCAGAGAGCCCGATTCGGGGCTCGATCCCAGGACCCTGAGATCATGACCTGAGCCGAAGGCTGTGGCTTAACCCACTGAGCCACCCAGGCGCCCGGGGTCCTGGGATCGAGTGCCGCATTGGGCTTCCTGCTCTGCGGGAAGTCTGCTTCTCCCTCTTCCTGCTGCTCCCCCTGCTTGTGCTCTCTCCCTGTCAAATAAATAAATAAAATATTAAAAAAATTTTTTTCCAGGAAACATGTTACTTCTTTTAAGCGGAAAAACAAGGCATTTTCATCTAAAAGCAGTAGAGAGCAAAAAGCACAGAAATATCTGAGATGAACGGTTCTGAAAGAATAGAGTATCTAAAATCCTTTGTACTGAGTTACAGAAGTGAAGAAGAATGAAGAAGTGAATTACAGAACTGAGAAAGGACACTGGAAATGGGATAGGAGGGACCTGAAAAGGGAGAGGATGGATCCGTCCTGCCCAAAGGCAGGAAGGTCTCCAATTTAGGGGCAGGAATTGGAACAGAGGGAAAGACTATAGCTCGGGGCTAGATACTTCAACAAACGTCAACAAGAATGAGAACAGAAGTGTCACTAGATTTTGTGATTTTTTTTTTTTTGAAAGATTTTATTTATTTGAGAGGGAGAGAGAGCAGGCGTAAGTCGGGGAGAGAGGGAGAGAGAGAAGCAGACTCCCCACTGAACAGGGAGCCCAATTCGGGCCTCAATCTCAGGACCTTGAGATCATGACCTGAGCTGAAGGCAGATGCTTAACCCACTGAGCTACCCAGGTGCCCAAGATTTTAAATATTTTAAACAGTACCAAGTTGTACTTCTATAAAATGTCAAAGTATAATTTTAAAATGTTATAAAATAATGCTCATACAAATACAGTTAAACACAGGTCAAGTTTTTAACTATTGAGAAAATCAGCAGTAAACAAAGATGATTTAAAGAAAGATAAGAGAAATAATGTGCATTTTCAGTATAAGAAAATACTGAAGTCATTCCAAATTATTGCTAAACTTAGATATAAATCTGATTAATGTCCTACAGGACAATAAACTATGACCTTTGGTGCTATCTTCTTTATAGAACAGAAATTATGAGCATCTTACCAATTTTCTATAAGTTAACAACTAAAATTCCTTTTTTAAAGGATAAGTTTAAATTTATACCTAGTAAATAAATTGAATCAATAATGAATAACCTACCCAAACCAGAAGTGTCAGGCCCTGCTCAGTTTACTGGTGAATTCTACCAAACATTTAAAGAAGAATTTATACCAATCCTCTACAAACTCTTTCAGAGGATAGAACCAGAGGGAACACTTCCTAATTTGTTCTATGAGGTCAGCATTACCCTAATACTAAAACTAGATAAAAGCATTATAAGAAAAGAAAACTATAGGCCAATATCTGTCATGAATATAGATGCAAAAATCCTTAACAAAATATTAGTAAATCAAATCCAAAGTATAAAAAAAATTATGTGTCATGACCAACTAGACTTTATCCCAGGTATGCAAACCTAGTTGAACATTCAAAAATTAATTAATGTTGGGGCGCCTGGGTGGCTCAGTGGGTTAAAGCCTCTGCCTTCAGCTCGGGTCATGGTCCCGGGGTCCTGGGATCAAGCCCCATATTGGGCTCTCTGCTCAGCGGGGAGGCTGCTTCCCTTCCTCTCTCTCTGCCTGCCTCTCTGCCTACTTGTGATCTCTGTCTGTCAAATAAATAAATAAAATCTTTAAAAAAATTAATTAATGTTATCCATCACATTCACAGATCAAAAAAGGAAAAATCACGTGATCATATCAATAGATGCAGAAAAAGCATTTAACAAAATCCAACACCCATTCATGATAAAAACTCTCAGTAAACTAGGAATAGAGGGAGATTTTCTCAACTTGATAAAGACTATCTACAAAAAACCTAAACTCACATCATACTTAATGGTAAGAAACTCAAAGCTTTTCCAGTAAGCTCAGGAACAAGCCAAGGATGTTCCCTCTCACTATTGATTTCAATTTTATACTGAAAGTCCTTCCTAATACAACAAGGAGGAAAAAAAAAAAGGCATACAACTGGGAAGGAGATATAAAACTGTTTTTGTTCACAGGTGATATGATTGTGTAGAAAATCCAAAAGAATTGACAAACTCCTGGAACCAATAAGTGATTATAGTAAGACTGTGGGATACACAGTTACTATTACAAAATCAATTGCTTTCCTATATACTAACAATGAATAAGTGGGATTTGAAGTTAAAAACATAATAGCATTACATTAGCACCCCCCCCCCCCCGCCAATGAAATACTTAGGTATAAAACCAACAAAATATGTACCAGATCTGTATGAGGAATACCACAAAACTCTGGTGAATGATATCAAAGAAGTAAAACAAATGGAGGGATATTCCATGTGTATGAATCCCAGTAGTGTGAGCTTGTGTGCCATGCTGCCTCCCGCAACATCCAGAGACCAAAGACTTTGTCCCCTTCCCGGAAGCAGCGGCGGAGGATGGCGAGGGCAGGAGCGGAAACAAGAGGTGTGACATCAACGGCTCGGGCGTGGCATTCAAGATTTTTGGAGATGAACTTCTTCCACCCAAATAGAATCATGTTTATTTAAGAAAAAAAAAAAAAAAAAAAGATAGGAAGGCTGGGAATAGTAAGACTCAGTATTGTCAAGATGTCAGTTCTTTCCAACTTTCTGTATAGATTCGATGCAAACCCAATCAAAATCCCAACAAGTTATTTTGTTGGTATTAACAACCTGATTTTAAAGTTTATATGGAGGGGCACCCGGGTGGCTCAGTCAGTTAAAGCGTCTGCCTTCAGGAACTTGGGTCCTGATCCTGAGTCCTGGGATAGAGTCCCACATTGGGCTCCCTGCCCAGGGGGGAGACTGCTTCTCCCTCTGCCTGCCATTACCCTTACTTGTACTCTCTTGGTCTCTCTCTCTTTCACTCTCTCTGATAAATAAACAAAATCCTTAAAAAAAAAAAAAAAGCTTATATGGAAAGGCTAAAGCTCCAGAATAGCTAACACAATGTTGAAAGAGAAGAACAAAGCTGGAGGACTGATGCTTTCCGACTTCAAGACTTACTCTATGGCCCCTGGGTGGCTCAGTGGTTTAAGCCTCTGCCTTCCGCTCAGGTCATGATCTCAGGATCCTGGGCTCAAGCCACATATCAGGCTCTCTGCTCAGCGGGGAGCCTGCTTCCCCCTTTCTCTCTGCCTCTATCCACCTCTCTGCCTACTTGTGATCTCTCGCTCTTTGTCTAATAAATAAGTAAAAGCTTAAAAAAAAAAGATTTACTCTAAAGCTACAGTAATCAAAGTAGCGTGGTACCAGTAAAAGAAGAGATAAATAGGTCAATGGAACAGAATAGAGTCCAAAAATAGACCTCCATATATACAGCCAACTGATCTTTGACAAAGGAGCAAATGTAATACAACAAAGCAAAATAGTCTATTTAATAAATGGTACTGGGACAACTGCACAGCCATAGGCAAAAAACCTGGATCTAGATGCTGTCCTTACACCCTTCACAAAAATTCATTCAAAATGGTTCATAAACCTAATGTAACACCTAAAAAGCTATAAAACTCCTAGAAGATAACAGAAGAAAGCCCAGATGATCTTGGGTGTGGTGACGGTTTTTGAGATATAATACCAAAGACAGGAATCATGAAAAAAAATTGATAAGGTGGGCTTTATTAAAATGAAAAACTTTTGTTTGGCAAAAAGACAATATCGAGAGAATTAGAAGACAAGACACAGGTTGAAAGAAATTATTTGCAAATGCACATCCAATAAAGGACTATTAACCAAAATATACAAAGAACTCCAAAGACTCAAGAATAGGAAAATAACTTGATTGGAAAATGGGCCTAAGACCTTAACAGACCCTTCTTCAAAGAAGATATACAGATGGCAAATAAGGGTATGAAATGATGCTCCCCATCATATGTTTTAATGAAAATTAAAATAACAGTAAGATACCACTATGCACCTGTCAGAAGAGCCAAAATCTGAAACATCAAATGCTGGTGAGGATATGGAACAGCAGAAACTCTAATATATTGCTGGTAGAAGTGCAAAATGGTATAGTCGCTTTGGAAGACAGTTTGATGATTCCTTACAAAACCAAACAAATTCTTTCCATACAATCCAGTAACCCTGCTCCATGGTATTTAGCCAAATGAGATTAAAAAAAAAAAAAAAGTATGTCCATACAAAAACCTGTACAATGATGTTTATCGAAGTTTTATTCATAATTACAAAACTTGAAACACTAAGACGTTCTTCAGTAGACTGTGATCCAATCCAGTAATGGCATGTTGTCCACTGCTAAGAAGAAATGAGCTATCAACCCATGATGAGATGGGGATGAACCTTGAGTGCATATTACAAAGAGAAAGAAGCCAATCTGAAAAGACTAAGTATAATATGAGTCCAACTATAGGACATTCTACCAAAGAAGGAATCATGAAAAAAAATTGATAGCAAGTGAAGCTAATGACGTAAGAGGCCACACATATGTAGCTCAGGAATCCAGGGGTCTCCTGCTACCAGGAAGGTGAGCATTCCTATGAGAACCCTCATAAGTCCAAATGGTATAAAGCAAAGAAACAATCATCATTCACTTATACGGAAGATTTCTTGAGCATTCCCAGACCTCACACAAATAACCTCTTTTGGACTTTTCTGGTATCTTAGGATACATCCTGATAGTGGAGGCACAATCTACATCCAGATAAAGCACAAATGCTCACAGACAAAGTTGTGAGCCACGGCGGCTTGATGCTGAGAAGCTGAGGGTAGTGAGTCGGGGCGCCACTCTTGCCCCTTGGGGTGCACACTGCCTCTCTGTTGGCTTGTGGCAAAGCAAACACTGAAGGCTAATTTTACTTTTCATCTTTTTCTGTAAAAGTGAAAATCAGAAACAGATACTGATGTAGGTCTTTTGTAAAAGCAAAGTGGTGTAATACGAACTCTTGAGAAGCAGAAGATACCTGTAAATGGGAAATCTCTGGACCTCTTTCTCAAATTTTTTATAAACCAAAAACTGCTCTAATACATTGCCTTAGAAAAGGCAAATTTTCTTGAAATTTCACATGTAAAATGATGTCCTAATGCCTCTCATTGATTCTTTCCACTGCCTACCATTTCCTATATCCCTAAGAGGGTATTTAGGTTAAGCCTGACTGTTCAGGTACCTCTCACTCTGCACTATACCTACCTCTTGCCAACTGTCTCCAGCAAATCAGATCTATCCCCCCACCGGAACTGGATTTGTTATTATCTGATAAACACAAAAGAAGAAAGGGACTCTACAATGTTGCCGAATAGAAAGATTATAATATTTAGCAAAGGATTTGGAAGTCGTTAGTGAAAAGCTAGATGGTTTCCATGACGGTCCAGAATTTGATCCTTCCCCTTAACTACCAAGGAGTGATATCTAAACAGTGGACCCAGAAATTTAAAGAACACAACAAAAATAAAAGAACACACAAAAATAAAAGGACTGGAATGCCTGGGTGGCTCAGTTGGTTAAGTGTCTGCCTTCTGCTCAGGTCATGATCCCAGGGTCCTTAGAATTGAGTCTTGCATGAGGCTCCCTGTTCAGCGGGGAGTCTGCTTCTCCCTCTCCTTCTGCCCCTGCCCCTGCTTGTGCTGTCTCTCTCTCTCTCGCAAATAAAATAAAATAAAATAAAATGACATGACTGAAAAATGCTATTTAAGTCATCAAAAAGCACAGCATATGGGCACCTGGGTGTCTCAGTCAGTTAATCATCTGGCTTTGGCTCAGGTCATGATCTCAGGGTTCTAGGGTCAAGTCACGCGTCGGGTTCTCTGCTCAGCAGGGAGCCTGCTTCTCCCTCTTCCTCTGCTTGTGCTCTCTCTCTCTCTCTGTCAAATAAATAAATAAAATCTTCAAAAGAAAAAAAAAAAAGGCACAGCCTAGTTCCTGGAAGAGTATGAGAAAACATAGCATGCCTGTAAAGGCATCCACCATCACCATTCTTTCCGTGGTCCCTCTTCAGCACTGGGTCATTGTGGGAGCAGACCTATATGTGGCTCTGTCCCACTCTCTTATTTTCACTTACTCACCCCTTTATCAAGTATTTGTTGTTTACTCTGTGCCAGGCACTAGGATGTTGCCTAAGGATTACAACTGTGAGCGAGACAGGCCAAATCCTGGTCCTCATGTAGCTTACGTTCTACAGGAGCCCAAATTCTCCAATAGAGAACATCATATGTTCTCAGAAACCTGGGATCTTTTCTGGGGGCTGGCTTGACATTCCTTTCTGCCTCTTATATCTTATCCTTAGTGGTGTGGACCACATTCTTCACTGCACAGCATGGCCTTCTTGGCTTAATATTTTCTCTATTTACTGAGAGTGAAGCAGAATTATAATTTAATCAGATCAAAGTTTGATCCAATAGCCCAGTAGGTGCTAACACACCACTTGAGAAACACTGTCAGGAAACACTGAAACAAGTGGAAAATTTAATCTGGTCCAGTAAGCTACCTCTAGAGTAAGTGAAGCATTGTGTTATAATTTTTTGTTTCCCTCATGGCGTCTAGGTCAGTGTGCAGTACGTGCTTGCTGATTTATAAATGTTACTCTAGGAAGGATAGAACATCAACATATAATACGTAATAAGCAACACAGTGACTTTTAGAAATTGTATCTTTGGAACCAGACAACCCAAATTTAAACCTTAGGTCTCTGTCACTTTCTATGTGTCCTTGAGGGTGTCACTTAACCTCTGTTTTCACATTCTTAATCTATAAAATGGGGCAAATCATGGTATCGATCTTACAGGATGATAGGGAATTTAAGGGATGCATATATTAAACGAGTTAGTATAAGCTAAGAGCTTATAACCAACAGTGGCATATTGGCAGTGCTTCATAAGATCCAGACTAAACCTATTATTATTATTACCACTAGTGAACATGAACAAAACAGAAAGAAAGGAATATAAGGCCTAATATATGTTTGTTTCTCTTTTATTTCTACATGCTAGCCTCTTCCAACGTACTCCCAGCAGTGGAATAGATCTTTACCAGTTGTGATAATTTACTATCAGGGAGCAATTGTTAGACCAATGACTTTTTCTCTTCAGAGCATGGTCTTTGAGCACAAAAGTAATTCTTTTCTGCTATGCTTTATATATATACATATATAAGTATATTATATATATAATATATACATATATATAAGTATATTATATACATATTATATATAATAGATTTGAAAGAAAGCTTCCTGGGCCTAATAAGACAAATTTCCAAAGCTAAGATGGTAACATTTAACATTGAATCTGGTCATTAGATTATGTAGGTATCAAACCATCGGATGTAAGAGCAGATGATAAATGTACTCTTATCTCTTTAGGAAATGGTGTAATCACCAAATTCTGTTTTCCTCTGTGCTTTGTATTAAATGTTGAGAAGTAGTCATCTTTGGCTCATTTTTAAAAATATATGTATTTTTAAAGATTTTATTTATTTATTTGAGAGATGGGTCACAGGTAGGCAGAGAGAGCAGAACAGAAGCAGACTCCCTGCTGAGCAGAGAGCCTGACTTGGGGCTCGATCCCGGACGCTGGGATCATGACCCGAGCAGCTAAAGGCAGAGGCTTTAACCCACTGAGCCACCCAGGTGCCCCTTGGCTCATTAAAAACAAAACAAAACAAAAAAACCTGTATATTTGAGAAACAAGTACCCCGACTTGTTAATATTCCATACCCACAAGGAAAAGGGGTGGGGGTGGGGAGAAAGAAAGAAAAAGATGTACATAAATTAGAATGACAAAGAGACTATTTGAATATAGTTGAAACTTATAAGTTTCACCTATTGCAGAGGCAGCTTTTAAACTGCTAAGAACTGATACTACACATGATTTTAGCCAAAAGGCTGTGAAGTGATATAGAGGATGCTTTAGACAACAGGTTTGAGCAATGGAAACCTGACCCAGGCTGAAGGGCCCCAAGTGACCCGGAGCCCCTGACTGAATACAGGTGATCCACCTCAAAACACCCTAGACCCTAACCAACCAATGGGCTACTTATAACCAGGAAGAGTCACCAGAAAAGAGAGCACTCCTCACGTCCTCCCCATACCCCTTCACCCTCCCTCTTTAAAGCAGCCCCCACCCACAGCCTCCTAGCTGACAGAATCCCCCTCTTTGTCCTCCCTCCTCCCCCACCCCAAGTATTCAGTACACTTCTATTTTCTTTGTCCTGCCTCCAGGGAATCCTTTAATGGCCCACCCCATGAGCTCCCCCCCCCCCATTTGGAGGCCCTCCACCAATCAGGAGTGACACCTCATTTAGACACAGTCTAATCATTTACTTTCCAGTCGATTGTTTTAAAAAGAGCCCAAATCTTGTCCATTCAACAATGGGCTCCACAAAGTCAAATTATAAATACATTCAGATAACACTCAAAGCAAACTCTCTTGTCTTCTCATGCTTAATTGATTCATTCATTCAGGGTGCCAGTGTTATGGGATTTTTTTCCTTGGTCGGTGCCCCTGGTTCTTGGTCACACGGCTTGGAAGAATGGAGAGGCCCACCAGAGTGGTGAGCAGAGCAAGGAGATGGTACAAAGCTCCCAAAGAGGGAGGGGACCCGAGAGGGTTGCCATAGGAGTTTCGGAGTCTAGGGGTTTTTATGGGCTCCTTGGAGGTCTGTTTTAATCTGATGAACCCTCCTGTGCCTGTCATCCAATTAGGTTTTTGTCACCTGTGTATGTATCTATGGGAAAGGCTGGAGGGCTCCTTGGGGGGGGGTGTGTGTGTAAAATCCTTCTAAGGGCGGTTTTTCCTCTTAGGGTGGGGCACCTTGTCCTTGCCCACCTGCCTTCCAACTATCCTTCATCACCAGTAATTATTTATTGAGCATTTAATAATATGCTAAGCACTGGGAATGCCATGGATGATGGGAGAAACAGCGGTCACTTTAATAGAGCTCATATTCTATTAGGGAAAACTTCAACCACCACTCAATGACCATGTTGATCTGTGTTACAAACGGGAAATTGTAGATACTGTGACCCAGACTAACAGAAGGTTCTAACTGGATAGGGGTGGCCATGAGTGGAGGTCAAACAAGGCTTCTAGAAGGTGTGTCTAAGTCGAAGCCTGGAAGGAAGTAGAAATAGAGGGCCTGGGCAAAGACAATCGTATGCTTTATTTTGCATGCTCATGTAATTTTTATTGTATTTCTTCACACACATCAGAAACAATATTGAGATAATGATAAGCTGTTTTGTTTTGGGAGGCATATTAAGCTCGAAGACTGAATTTGTCTTTGCCAGCACTTAACACAGTTTTGCTATGGGAATCTCACAAGCCCAGAGCATACAGTGTAAGTTCTCCTAATAAACTAATTAAGAAATAACATACCCCAAACCAGTGATAGATTAGTTACATAATTCCAGGCAATGGGAAAAGAAAGGAATAAAGTCCAGATGTAGCTGGGGTAGTGCCTTCATATGAGTTGGTACTAAGGTTACAGGACTGCCTTCCATATTGTTGGAAAAGAGTGGCCTTTACCATGTAGGAGCTAATTGCTCCAAGGTCTTTGGAGAGCTATTTACGTCAGCTATACCATGCCTTGTCCTAACCAAACATTTTTGGACAGGCCTCACAAACTTTTGGTATTTATAGTCAAAATGTCCCCTGGCCATTGTTGCTTCTCTGTGTGCTTTTATTGATATGCCCCTGGTGGGGTCCAGAGTTCCTAAGACCTTTGGAAATTCCTGAGGGATGAGAGTTTAAAGGTGTCTTGTTATGTTAATTAGGTGATTTGGGGGGGCAGTGGGGGGCGGACCACACCTAAGAAGGGGACTGGTTGCCAGGAGAACCAAACATGTGATTAGATGGTTGGAACTTGAACTAGTGAAAAAAAGACAGTCTCTTCAACAAATAGTTTTGGGAAAATTGGACAGCCACATGCAGAAGAATGAAACTGGATCATTTTTTTTTTAACACCATACACAAAAATAAACTCAAAATGGATGAAAGACCTAAATGTGAGGGGATCCTGTGGGGCTCAGTCAGTTAAGCGTCTGCCTTTGACTCAGGTCATGATCCTCAGGTCCTGGGATTACCTGCATTGGGCTCTCTGCTCAGCAGGGAGTCTGCCTCTCCCTCTCCACCTAACTGTTCCCCAGACCAGGCTCTCTCTCCTGCTCTCTCTCACGAGCTCTTTCTCTCAAATAAATAGATAAATAAAATCTTTAAAAAAAAAAAAAAAAAAGGACCTAAATGTGAGACGGGAATTCAACAAAATCCAAGAGGAGAACACAGGCAGCAACCTCTTCGACCTCAGCTGCAGCAACTTCTTGCTAGACGGGTCTCCAAAGGCAAGGGAAACAAAAGCAAAAATGATTGAGACTTCATCAGGATAAAAAGCTTTTGTACCACAAAGAAAACAGTCAACAAAATCAAAAGACAGTCTACAGAGTGGGAGAAAATATTTGCAAATGTCTTATCAGATAAAGGGCTAGTATCTAAAAATCTATAAAGAACTTATCAAACTTAACACCCAAAGCACAAATAATCCAGTCAAGAAATGGGCAGAAGACATGAACAGACATTTTCTTCAGAGAAGACATCCAGATGGCTAACAGACACAAGAAAAAGTGGTCAACATCGCTCGGCATCAGGGAAATGCAAATCAAAACCACAGTAAGATACCATTTCACACCAGTCAAAATGGCTAAAATTAACAAGTCAGGAAACACTAGGTGTTGGTGAGGATGTGGAGAAAGGGGAGCCCTCCTCCACTGTTGGTGGGAATGCACGCTGGTGCAGCCAGTCTGGAAAACAGTATGGAGGTTCCTTAAAAACTTAAAAATAGAGCTACTCTATGATTCAGCAACTGAGCTACTAGGTATTAACCCAGAAGATATAAATGTAGTGATGCCAAGGGGCATGTGCACCCCAACGTTTATAGCAGCAATGTCCACAATAGCCAAACTATGGAAAGCCCAGATGTCCATCAACAGATGAATGGATAAAGATGTGGTGTGTATATAAAAAGGAATATTATTCTACCATCAAAAAAATAAAATCTTACCATTTGCAATTATATGGATGGAACTAGAAGGTATTATGTCAGATGAAATAAGTCAATCAGAGAAAGCCAATTATTATATGATTTCACTCATTGTGGAATTTAAGAAACAAAACAGGATCACAGGGGAAGGGAGGGAAAAACAAGATGAAATCAGAGAGGGAGACAAATGATAAGAAACTCAACTATAGGAAACAAACTGAAGGTTGCTGGAGGGGAGGGAGTGGGGGGATGGGGTAACTGGGTGGTAGGCATTAAGCAGGGCACTTGGTGTAATCGAGCAGTGGGTGTTAATATACAACTGGTGATGAATCATTGAACTCTACTTCTGAAACTAATAATACACTATATGTTAATTAATTGAATTGAATTGAAGTTAAATTAAATTAAAAAAAATATATAGAAAGTTAGGACTTTCAATCCCACCCCCTTAGTCAAAGGGAGATGGGACTTGGAGGTTGACTCAATGACCAATGATTTAATCAACTGTGTCTCTCGCAAACGTGTTTGGAGAGGTTCCAGGTTGGTGAGCACGTGGAGATTCAAGGAGAGAGGCAAGCTTGGAGAACTGCTTTGGGAGAGCCCGTGCAGCCAGGACAGTCTCTGAAAGTATGGTTTTTTGGGAAGTCAGAGAAAAACCAGACATGAGATCGGATAGCTGATGTAGGCCAGATGCCTCCCCTCCTCCACTTAAGAATTACGGGATGCAGTTGGCATGGAAATAACCCCTGAAGGCATGAATATACCACATAATGCTAGGTGATATATTCGTGTTATAAATATTGAATTTCAGGAGTGGATGTCTTATTTTGTCATTTGTAACAGTGAAGCAACCGGGAGAGGGAGTGAAGGCGGGTTTGTATGGGGCAGGGCAGAGCCCTGAGCACAAGCAGCCGCTCAGAGACCTCGTCACTCCCCTGCTGACTCATGCGGTTGGCATGGTACAGCAGCTGGGCCCTCTGCTCCTGAGGTCCTGCCAGATCTCCTCCTTCACACCAGGGCCAGGTGTGGTGTGTTTACCCCAGACAAAGGTGCCTGCTACTCCTGGAAGTCATCCTCACGTGGACGGTGGTGGGGAGGGGTGGAGGCAGGGAGATAACATAATGTGGGCTCCAGCTGGGGTCCGCAGGCTCCGAGTTTTCCTTGCTTTCTCCTACTTTCCTTCTCGAAAGGAAAAGTAGACTGTCCCGTAGTCTGTCCAGTAGACTGCAGGGCCAGCACTGGACGCAGAAGCAATAGCCTTCCGCAGACCATTTAATGAGCTCCAACAATGACCCTTTCAAGGTCTTAAAACAAATACCTCACTCCATCACTCCTGGTGCTTCTACTTCTCTGACTAAACTCTGACTGACATAGGGAGTTAAACATACAGATTTTCAAGGTCTCGCAACCTGATGGAACCACTTCCAGCTGTTCCACCTTAGGCCACTTACTCAACCTCTCAGAGCCTCCCTTTTCCCATCTGTTACATGGGAACACTAATTCTTTCCTTCTAGAATTGTTGTGAGATCATAAATGAAACTCCTTTAATGGTGCCTTGCCTTCAACAACATTCTACACTTTTGTCGTTGCTAGGCTTGGGGAATATAATGGAGAAGAAGGCTAGCAAGTCCCTTTTCTGGTCAGGCTGGGGGGCTAGTGAGGACTATGGGTAAGTTAGGAAGAATGTAGTAAGTACACTCTGTTAAGTATTCCTATAAGGGGAAGAAAGAACAGTAAAGGAAGACTGGCTTAGTTTGGGTGGTGAGTGGGAGGTGGGGTGAGGTATGTCAAGAAAGGATTCCCAGAGGAAGTAGTATTTAGACTGAGACCCAAGGACACGTAGAAATCTTTTAAGCATTCTGAGAAGAGGGCACTGTGTGTTGCAGACCTGGGAGACAACCGAGAGGCAGTGACTGTTGGAGTTGGTTAGATATGCCCAGTGCTGGCTGTGCCAACCCCCACTGCCAGTGGGTCTTGAGTCCAGAGCAGGGAAGAGGGTGGACCTTGGGAAGTGAGTAGAACCCAGAACTGCAAAGCCTTGCTGGGAGCCAGGAGACCTAACCAGAAGACAACTGACCAGGCTGTGAGGTGCCTCTAGACTGAGAGAGGAAATAGAAAGCACTTTTAGGGTTGGTTTCTAGTAAGCAATGGTGACTTTCTTTATAAGAAGAGGAGAAGGAGGAAGAGCAGGAAAAAAGGAACCCAACACCATGAGTTACATAATGTGCCAGTGAAGGCCACGGGGAGGATCATGTGGGGACGTAGAGGAAGTTGGAGTTCTGTGAAGAGTATTCGCTGAATTGGAACTTGGCAGAGGCTCTCCTTGAACTGTGTGGCCCCCACTGCTACAGCATGGGAAGTTACTCGGCAGGAAGGCGACAGAAGGCCTTTATACACAACTGATAAGGAGGGTATATCTTCTTCAAGTGCCAGTCTTACTTGAAGATTATTTGGGGGGATATCTTATTTTAAAAATGTATCCAACAGATACATTATGGAGCAGAATGCAAATATCTTTTTTTTCTTTTTTTAGGATAAAATATAAGTCTTCAAAGAAATATAACAGTTGAGATCCGTTTCCTGCTCTTCCCTTAGATCCGGGTTAGTGAGTCCAAGGTGTCTCTGTTTTGATATTGGATGTCCTTGGGAGGAGAAAGAGCTTGACCAGAAGCTGGTCAACAAGCACCAGGGTAAGGCCCAGGACTTAGGAGAGTCAGGACTGAGCTTGATTTTGCTGGCAGGCTAACCCACCTCTGGGACTGGGGGACCCAGTGCAAAATGAAGATATGAGGTCCTTTATTCAAAGACTGGTAAGAATTTGAAGATGGTGAAGACAAGAATCCTGAGTAATGATGTAGGTCCCACACTCACGAAGCTGGTTCCATTTCTCTCCCCTCTACCAAACCCAAACCTGGGACACTTCGGAGACACCAGCTGAAAAGAGGGAGGGGTGTGAGAGAGAAAGAAAGAGAGAGAGAGAGGCACTTTCCCCCAGTTTTCCTATGTATAGCCTTTCACACCTCCCAGGGTCTTTGCCTTCTCTGAATGGTTGAGAAGAGGGTGGACAGGGCAAGATTCCACGAGGTTCCATGTTGTCAGTTAGTCCTGCTGGTGTCTCTGATGCCGGCCTGTGTTTTCCCACAAAAGTAAGCAGGAAGGCAAACCGTTTGTGGCTACCTGTGCACACCTCCTCTGTGCTTACAGATGGATGGGTCAGGAGAACACGAGGCTTGAGCTCTGCTATCTGGATTATATTGTGGTCTAGTTGCATGATAGCTGAAGTTGGATGGCTGAGCATCTTCCTACAAAATTTATAGGTGACCTATTAAAAAAAAAATTATAGGTCACCTAATCCAAACTGCTATTTCTCAAGATGATTAGGTCAGTCAGGGGAGGTAGGTACTAGTTCATAGAAAATGGCTTCCTCTGCAAGTTGTCACTGAGACCCAGCCCAGGACACTCACACACATTGCCACTACAGAATATTTGGCTTAATGTTAGGCAAGGAACTCAAGGCAGTATGGTTCATGGGACTGGGCCATGAAGAGCCTCCTTCAGCAGGTATATATTTTCTTTTCCCTCTTTAAAGGGCTTCCTTATGAGGCGCCTGGGTGGCTCAGTGGGTTGAGCCGCTGCCTTCGGCTCGGGTCATGATCTCAGGATCCTGGGATCGAGTCCCGCATCAGGCTCTCTGCTCTGCAGGGAGCCTGCTTCCCTCTGTCTCTCTCTGCTTGCCTCTCTGCCTACTGTGATCTCGCTCTGTCAAATAAATATCTTTTTTTTAAAAAAAGGGGCTTCCTTATGTGGTTGAAAATCTTACATTTCTAACCACCGCTCCCCACCCCAGCCTCTTTTTAAAGTTTTGTTTATTTAAGTGGGCGCCTGGGTGGCTCAGTGGGTTAAGCCGCTGCCTTCAGCTCAGGTCATGATCTCAGAGTCCTGGGATCGAGTCCCGCATCGGGCTCTCTGCTCAGCGGAGAGCCTGCTTCCCTCTCTCTCTTTCTGCCTGCCTCTCCATCTACTTGTGATTTCTCTCTGTCAAATAAATAAATAAAATCTTTAAAAAAAAATAAAGTTTTGTTTATTTAAGTAATGTCTACACTCAACATGGGATTCAAACTCACAACCCCAAGATCAAGAGTCACATGCTCTTCTGACTGAGCCAGCCAGGTACCTCTCTTCAATGCCTATTTCAGGAGTCACAATCTTTTCAAAAATTTTTTCTGACAGTCCTAGTCCTATATCGCTTTATGTTTTTCTGACCTAGTTTGCTGTTTGCCTAATAACTATTTCAACAAATACTTATTGAGCAACTGCTATGCACCAGATACATGTATCTTTCTATATTTAAAATTCACTCATTTATTCATTTATTATCTTGAGTGCCATTATGGCTTGTACATTTGTATCCTCCCCAAAATGCAAATGTTGAAAACCTAAGTCTAAGGTGAGAATATGAGGGAGGGATTTAGGTCTTGAGGGTGGAGCTCTCATGAGTGAAGTTAACGCTCTTATTAGAGACCCCACAATGCTCCATGGCTCCTTCCACCATAGGCAGATACAGCAAGAAGATGGCTGCCTTGGAACCAGGAAGCTCTTGCCAAACACCAAATCTGCTGACACCACATCCTTAACTTCTCATTCTCCAGAACTGTGAAAAATTTCTGTTATCACAGCCTGAACGGACAAGGACGAGGGCCTTCTATATCCAGGTGTTGGCTTCCAGTGGTAATCCTGAAAGACTAACTATCCCTGCCCCTGCTGTGGTAGCAGCTTTTTGAAGGTAGGAACTACTTTTGACTCATCCTTGTGTCTCCTTCAGCAGTAATCACAGCCCCTTCCCCTTACCATCTGTATCATCAACAAAAATAGTTGTTGTCTTCAAAGAAATAGATGCTATTTCGGTAGTACGTTGTGACAAGTGAAAAAAGTCTGTCACAACTCTAGACAAATATTTTGCTAGTTTGGGGATTAATTTTAATGTGAATGCCTTAAACCACAGAAGTCAATGCCATGTGTTTATGGTAGCTTTGTTAGTATTACAACATAGAAATTCATCAGGCGTAAGTTATTCCCAGTCAGGTTTTCTATTTTTGTTAGCCTTTTTACAATTGCTTTTATTAGTTTTTCCTTCATGATGTCTTGGAGAGCTACCCCATAAAATTATTAATGTTGGCTATTTGGCAGCTCTTTCAGGACATCGCAGGATTTACGAGCTATGTAGGTGGCAATGAAAACTTCACAGCATTTTTTGTTGCATACTTTCTGTGTGCCACATAGTTTAGAAAAAAAGAAAAAACTTTTAAGCACATTAGGTGTTCCTGGACCAGCACAGCTTTTTGGGGTGCTGCCTAAGCTTGAGGAGTATGCATCTATATTTCTTCAATCCCCTCATTCTGTTCCTAGCACTCTGAAACTACCCTGTCAAGATTGCCAAAGACCCCCAAAGGCCACTTCTCAATGGTTCCTTTGCTGACTTCTCTGCTTATCCTCTAAACGGTGGTGTTCTTGACTCATCTGCTCCATTTACCCTGTCGTTAATTAATCTCATCCAATCCCATGGTTTAGACTTCCATCTGTATGCCAATGACTCCCAAGTTTAAATTTTTATCCCTGACCTCTCCTCCGTGGTCTAGACTTACATAGCTAAATGCTCACATGACAGTTCTACCTTGATGTCTAATAAGCATCTGACTCTCAATATTTTGGGAGATGTGAGTCTTGATCTCCTCCTTACAACTTGTTCCACCGAACTACCCTCCCCAGCTTTTCCATCTTAGAAAATGACACCAGTATCCGTTCAGCTACTCAAACTCAAACCCAGGAATCATCCTTGAATCCTCTCTTTCCTTTCCTCATGGCCATATGGAATATGTCAGCAAATTCTGTTGACTCTATCTCCAAGTCTATCCTGACTTTGCTGCTGACACCTCTACAGGGGCCATCCTGATCCAAGCCAGCATCATCTTTGTCCTACTTGCCCTCTCTGCTCCCTCTCTGTTATTTGGAGTCAAGTCACAACCCAAATGCCAGAAGGTTATGTCAAAACATAAGCAGAATATGTCATTCCCCTGCTTGAAACACTCCAGTGGCTTCTAGTCACACTTAGAAGCAAACCCAAAGGCTCCTCCTGACTCTAAGACTTCACATAAACTGGCCCTTGCCTACCTTTCCCCCCTCATCTCCCTTGGAAATCCTACACTCTAGCCACAGTACCCTGGAACACATAGAGCTACCTCTCACCTTAGTGCCTTTGCATTAGCTCTTCCCACATGCCAGACATGTTCTTTTTCTAGACCACCCCATGTCATCCTTCTTATCATTCAGTTCTCAACTTCAATGTCACTTCCTCAGAGAGACCATCTTTGACTACTCACCTCAGCCCCCACCCCAGTTCTGGTGGTCACTTCTCTTCACATCACCATGCTTTATTTTCACATAGTGGTTATCATTACCAAATATTTCCTTATTATTGTTCATAGATTTATGTGGGGGACATGCCTAGAATGTAAGTTCCATGAGAATAGGGACCCGATCACCTTGTTCAATGATGTATGTCCTGGCACAGGCTAAGTTCTTAGTACATGTTTGATGACTGAATAAAGAAATGATAAAGTGTCTTACAGAGAGCCAGTCCTGTCCACAGGCTGTTATCTAAATTATGAGACTCAGAGGTATCTCAAACTCCTAGTTACATAGCCATAATTTCAACTCACTCCATTGCCACTGTTCTGAAATACTGTTATTGTAAAAATAAAACAAAACAAAACCCGAAAACAGACAGGAGAATAGAATGCCACCTTGTTAATACATTAATTCATCAAAACATCTAATTTCTGAGAAAGAAATTAGATTATTTTCACTTTGGAAAGCAGAAGAAGTGAGACCAAGAATAAGTAGATTATAATATAAGAGGCAGAGAGACTATGAAAATTTGCCTACCTGGGGGTGCTGCCCAATAGGGACAGATAAGGGTGAAAAATTAGCTGGTGGGAGGAGCTTGATCCTTGAGAGGCCATAACTGGAGAGAGAGTGAAGAGAGAGTTGGCTGAGTACTTTCTATATGTCAGCATTATTAGGGGACTTAAGGATAGGAAGAAGTAAAACACAGACCTTGGACATCAGTGCCTTTGAGAAAGCTGACTTATGGTGATTTCTGTCATATCCCCAGTCTTTTCTCCTAATATCAGTTTATATCGCTACAAGCAAAAATCAGTTAGCTTCATGGTTTATAAAATTCACTGAAACACAAATGTAAAAGTAGATGTTACTTTGCTGATTTGGAATGGATTCTGGCAAGAATTCCCAGATAAACATACAAATACATTCTTTGTTCGTTTCCAGGAACAGCCTTTTTACAACTTTTGAGACCTCATCTAAATCAGTTACCGTAAGAATTAGTGTTTCTGATAGATGTTGGCCTTGTAAAACTGGAAAAAAAAGAATCATATTTTCTATAACATATGAATGCACAAGTGATTCATTCTTTGGCTCGGGATGGAAACTTTTTTTTTTTTTTTTGGCATTCTTGATTCATCTTTCTGCATTAGCTTAACAGATTTTTCTCAATAAGATGTAGACACTGGGTAGACTTCATTCACCAGGAAACACCAAGATAAATGGAGTGACTGATATCCAGCAATTTGAAGCTTGTAAATATTTATGAGAAAATTACATCCGTCTTTGTGAGGATTTCTGTTTGGAACTTGTATATAACTATTATGTGCTCTATATTCTCTTTAATTTGTGGATTCTACGGTTATTATTGCCATGCTACATGACAAAATCACTATGAAAATTTTGTATAAAATAGCTACATTGAATCTTGAATAAAATGGACAATCTGGCTTCTTTACTCATTATAACCCTTCTCTCAACTGAGCCTAGAGCATCATCACATCTTGGAATCAGTAACCCAAGTTCTAGACCAGCTAGATAATTTCTTGGGCCCAGTACAATATGAAAATGTGGGGCCCTGGTGGCACAGTGGGTTAAGCATCTGCCTTTGGCTCAGATCATGATCCGGGAGTCTCAGGATCGAGTCCCACATTGGACTCCCTGCTCAGCAGTGGGGGCAGGGGTGTGTGTGTGTGTGTCTTCTTCTGCCTCTCCCTCTGCCCCGCCCCCTGCTCATGCTCTCTTTCAAATAAATAAATAAAATCTTAAAAAAAAAAAAAGAAAGAAAGAAAATGTGGGGCCCCTTGTTAAAAAATTGTTAAGAATTTAAAAAAAATTTCAAGATGGCAATCCAGCCATCACACTACTGGGTATTTACTCAAAGAATATAAAAATCAAAGGGATACATGCACCCTTGTTTATAGCGGCTTTATTTACAATAGCCAAGATTTGCAAGCAGCCCAAGTGTCCATTTATTGAAGACTGATAAAGAAGATGTAATATATATAATGAAATATTGCTCAGCCCTAAAAATAATGAAATCTTGTCATTTGCAACAACATGGCTAGAGCCAGAGAATGTAATGCCAGGTGAAATGAGTCAGTTAGAAAAAGACAAATAGCTATGATTTTACTCATATGTGGAATTTAGGAAGCAAAACAACTGAACAAAAGGAAAGAGAGAGAGAGAGGGAGAGAGAGAGAGAGAAACCAGAAACAGACTTAACTATAGAGAACAAACTGATGATCCTAGAGGGGAGGTTGGGTGGGGGATGGGTACAACAGGTGATGGGGATTAAGGAGGGCATTGTGAGGAGCACCAGGTGTCACATGGAATTGTTGAATCAATACCTGAAATGAACATAGCACTGTATGTTAATTAATTGGAATTAAAATTAAAACTTAAAACACAAAAAGAGTCTCAAGATGGCAACAGCAGAGTATTAGGCCCAGCCTGGGGCTTTCTACGTATGGACCCTTCAGTGACCACATAGGTCTTGAGCCCAGGAAGCTCTGAACCTACCTTTCCCTGCTTGCAGCAGGGAAAGAATAACCCAGTTTTGGTTAAGCATGCTAGGACCTATAACAACTGAGGGAGGGAAATCAAGTTGTTTATGTAATTGTGATGTTCAAGTAAGAGAAAACAGAATTTTACAACAGTTTGCTAGTGTAAGGGTTTCTCCTGACAAGTCTTCTAATTCAAACTTGGAACTTCAGTAAGAACTTCAAAATCACTTTGGAGTACTAGACCCAAATATTTACTTGTTCATGAAAATATTTTAATGCTTCCCCTCTAGTCTGGTGGCACCCAGACCAGGCTGACCATCATAAATACTTTGGGACCATTTAAAAAACACAGATTTCTAGGCCCACTGTGGACCTAGGTTGGCAATAAGAAAATACATAGAAAATCAATCAATCAATCAATCAATCCATCCTTTTTCAGCCTACTTATCTTAAGTAGAGGCTCTGAAACTCAGTATTGAGAACTATCATCCTCAGCAAAAATTAGGACAGATTGTTAATTTCGATTTACAGGATAGATCCAGCCATTCTTAAATAAAGTCCTGTGGAACAGTGGTCAAGAGGACAGGAAGAGTTATGAGAAAAAGAATGTAAATATAGTCTTTTAAAAATTTGTATTATATATTTTTATTTTAAAAACAACTGTATAAGTTAGAATGCCATTATAAGTATACTTAAATCAGTAAACCTTTAAAATGTTCTATTATTTTCAGTATTGTGTCTCATGGTCTTTTTTAATAGGTTTTCAAGATTTTTTTAGTTGTGGTAAAATACATGTAACATAAAATTTACCATCATAACCATACTTAAGTCTACAGTTCAGTGGTGTCAACTGTATTTACATCATGGTGCAACTAAGCTCCAGAACTTTCTCATCTTGCAAAATGGAAACTCTTTACCCCTAAAAATATCTCATTTCCCCCACTCCAGCCCTTGGCCACCTTCATTCTACTTTCTTTCTCAGTGAATATGATTACCCTAGATACCTTATATGAGTGGAACCATACAGTATTTATCTTTTTGTGACTGGTTTATTTAACCTAGCACAATGTCCTCAAAGTTCATCCATGTCATAACATGTGTCAGAATTGCCTTCCCTTTTCAAGGCTGAATAATATTTCATCCTATGTACATGCTACATTTTATTTACCCACTCATCCATTGATGACTACTTGGGTTGCTAGTCTTTGCTTTATACTCCCAAAAGAGTTTACCAAGACATTGCTTCAAAACAAGTACAGTGTTCTCCCCAGAAAGAATTCTACTGAATAACATTTCTCCATTGTTACCAATAGCAAATTTGTAGTTTGGCTGCTACATTAAGAAAAAGTGAGTCAAGGGGCACCTGGGTGGCTCAGTGGGGTAAGCCTCTGCCATTGGCTCAGGTCATGGTCTCAGGGTACTGGGATCCAGCAGGAAGCCTGCTTCCTCCACCCACCTCTGCCTGCCTTTCTGCCTACTTGGGATCGCTCTCTGTCAGATAAATAAATAAGATCATTTTTAAGAAAGTGAGTCAAGCCATCATTAAGTAAAGTATGACTACTGTTTGAAAAAGTTAACATCATCTGAGAGTTTCAGGGTCGCCAATGATAAATGCTGACTAAATGGTGATCTTGACTTTTCTTTGCTCTCATTTGCACATGATAGCTTGGAAGCAGCAGAATTCACAGAAGGTTTAGCAAAGAAGGACTTGATTTTAAAGACCATTTTTCTTGCCAGTGTGACTTCATGGAAAAATGAAGTTCATCAAATTCATGTAAACTCAGCTGGAACCTTTATATACATGTGGTAGAGTTAAGGAAATCATGAACTTTCCATAAACATCCTGAATGTGCTGTGTAAGGGAGCTACTGGCCTTCCAGTCGGTTCCCTCGCTTCCCTTTCCTTCCACCTCATCCTCTTTGATCAGAAATATACGTGGCTTCAGTCCTGTATGAGGCTTCTGCTTGGTTTGTGTAAAGGAAATAAATAAAAAAGGAAGGTGTGACTCATTGGGGGGTAAAAGAACAAGGAAGAATGAGCGAGGAAGTGTCAGATCAGATATATACAAGAAGCACGTTAAAGACTTAAGATACATGAACAGCCACATCTTAATGTTTGCGTAGGTAAATGGGACCAAAAAGAGACTGTGGAAGAAAACCAGCAGAAGTTGAAAGCATGAAATGGAAAGAAGACAGATAACCAGCGTTTTGCTTCTATTTCTTGAGCCGAGCCAATTTGGTCAGAGACTTGCTCCCATAAGTCTAGGAACCAATGTGGAAAGTTGATTAAATCAAAAACAAAAACATTAAATGCAGAAACTCCCAGACCTCTGTTCCTAGTCAAATCCCAGAACTGGACAGTTTTCCTGGAATTACCCTCCAGGTAGGAGATGGTAAGACTCTTCTTACAGCCTGAAGGGAAATACTGAAAAATATTAAATGGGGGTAGAGAATGAGGAGGAAGAGAGTCAGCAAATAATCCACCCATGTATTCTAGAGTGAAGATCAAAATTGCTAAGCCTCTTTCTTGAACTTCCAAACAGTTTTTAGTCTCCCCTTCTTAGTTGGGGGTGTTGGCAAACAAAGTAGACACAAGTCCTGTTCTCTATGAGCTAATTACATTCTAATGAGGGAGCAGAAGACCAGTGGGTAACATATTATATAGTATTTTAGAGAGCAAAAAATGCTTTGGATAAAACTTGGGTGGTGGTGGTTATGAAAAGCCATTTCAGGATGGTATTGCCATAGTAAGTGACATTTGGGTTGGGAGGGAAATCTCATGCTTCCCGGAGCCTGCCATCTTCCCCCAGAAGCTCTGCGTCTGAACCACTTTCATTTTCTGAGGCAGACTTGCCTGCCCTGGCCTGTGGCCCTTTCCGTGTGTGGTTCCCTCCATCTGGGGCACTGGACTCCTCTTTCCACTTGGCCTTCCACTTCTGTCAGAATGAGGTTTGGGGTTGTGCTTAGAATTAAGTGGGTTAGCCTCACCTCTGTATTTTTATTTGCCTAATCAATGCGAGGAGGAAAAAGGCTTCCGGTATTTTCCTTATGCCAAGAAAACCAACAGGCTTTTATGCTGGTTGAGTTCATTCTGTCAGCCTCGGCGAGGTCTTCACTGGCTCATTATCACAAGGCTGGTGAACTAGCTTAACCTCGGATGACAAACAGTTTACGACATCAAGTGAAGATGCACGATTCTCAGCAGCAGCTCTCTACCCTGTAGAATGCCTTCCTACAGGACCAACATCCACGGTCTCCAGGTTATGAATCAACAGCTCACCTATAAAAACACACCTCTGAGTGTTGCAGGAGCGCTCTTTGCCCTTCTTAGTAAACAAGGAGAAACCTAACTTTATGATCACAAGGCAGAGAGAGAATCGTTCTAGATCTACCTTTCCTGGGAACAGGTGTGTAAACATTCTCTTCCCTTCTTCTGTATGTTTTCAAACAGAGGGGAATGACTAACCTGGTGCTATGTGAAGTTAGAAAAACCTTCTGTCGCAATGTAAGTTTCTCGTTGAGCACCATTGAAACCCTGATGGTCTCAGCTACCATTTATTTTATTTATTTTAAGATTTTATTTACTTATTTGACACAGAGAGAGAGATCACAAGGAGGCAGAGGTGGGCAGAGAGAGAGAGGGGGAAGCAGGCTCCCCGCTGAGCAGAGAGCCCAACACGGTGCTCTATCCCAGGACCCCTGAGATCATGACCTGAGCCGAGCAGAGAGCAGAGAGCCTGACTCTGGGCTTGATCCCGGGACCCCGAGATCATGACCTGAGCCAAAGGCAGCGGCTTAACCCACTGAGCTACCTAGGCACCACTCAGCTACCATTTTAAATGAGGGTGAATCCAAACATTTGGAAGTGAAGATAATTTTATTTCATGCTTTATACCGCCCCTGGGACATCATTCCTCCAGGAAGCCTTCCCTGATACCCTAGGAAGTTGGAATTGCCACCTGTACTCCCCCAACATCTACTTACTTGTAGATGTAGATTGTCCTTGTCTGTTTCCCAATTTTGAATACCCCAGTAGACTGGACACTTCTGAGAGCAGAAACGAAGTTTCTCTTTTTCTCAGTTCAATAACCAGGGCCCAATACAAAACCCAGCCTCCGCGGGCACAGAATAAACATTTGTTGAGCAAATGATTAAAAATATAAATGAACAAAAACTCAACATCATAATAGGGCATTAAATAGTTCATATACCTTAAATCTCAGCTACCGTTCACTATTATTTATTAAGATGTTCACTGAACATTGCAAATGTCTAATTAAAAAGTTAAATGTAAATGTTGAGCTCTGTTCCAATGTCGCCTTCTCAATGATGTCTTCTTGAAACATCCTATCTGAGTTTGTACCTGAGTCACTTGCCCTCTCTAACCCTCCTGCCTTTCCTGGTGCTTATAGAACCACCTAACACATACATCATCTGTCTTCCCATTCTGTGAGATCTCTGTGAGAACAGAGATCTCAGTTTACTACCACTGTATCCTCAGTGCCTAGAACAATGCCTCGCATACGGTAGCAGTAAATGAAAAAAACCTCTTTAAAACAAATATAGTTTAAGGGCGCCTGGGTGGCTCAGTGGGTTAAGCCTCTGATTTTGGCTCAGGTCATGATCTCGGGATCCTGGGATCAAGCTCTGCGTCAGGCTCTCTTCTCAGTGGGGAACCCGCTTCTCCCTCTCTCTCTGCCTGACTCTGTCTACTTGTGATCTCTGTTTTATATTATCAAATAAATGTGATAATAAATGTGATCTCTGTCTTATATTATCGAATAAATAAAATCTTTAAAAAATAAAACAAATATAGGTTATTAAAGGCTAATGTTAGTGGAGAGTAATTATTGGGGTAAGGATCGAGTTAGTTAATTTTTTTTAATGAGAACACTGGATATTCTCTGAAGTTCTGTGCTTTTAAACCCATTTGACCAAAGCCCACAGTAGGGATGAACTTCACATAGTGACTTTGAGCATTACATGAAATAATATTTACCTTTATTACATGTGATGTTCTTTTCTTTTTTTTTTCTTTTCTTTGCCCCTCCATTCTACTTCATTAAAAAAAAAAAAAAAAAAAAGCCAGTCTGACCCACTTAACTGATTTCCTAACCCACTCACTGTTTGAAAAACATCGATCTTTTACCTAATTAAATACCTGACTCATGAAAATAAAGTAATGACTGCCTTCCCTATGGCACTTCAGGTTTGTCCCGAAAGTTCTGTGATAGCTCTGTTCATTGCTGAAAACAGACCAAGATCTAGTTCCAGCTTATTAAGTAAGCTTATTTTTTTGGGTCTGTTGGACACATTTTTTTTTCCCTAAATAATTTTATTTACTCAGTATTGTCCAAAAGATAATTTTATGCTGTATAAATAAAATGTCTTAATATTCTAACATACTAATTAAAATTTCTTCTTGGGTGTATTTAGAGGAGGGAGGAAAGGAAATTTAAGTCATTATACGTGAAGTATCAAGTGTAGATGAGAAATGTCATTGGCAATGAACGGTTACAATAAATTTGTAGGGTATATAAGTTCCTTTAGATATCTTAAATATTTTCTTTATTTTAGCGGCACCTGGATGGCACAGTTGGTTAAGTGTCAGCTCTCGGTCTAGGCTCAGGTTGTGTTCTCAGGGTCTTGAGATCTAGCTTGCCCCTGTGCTCAGCTCAAAGCCTGCTTAGGACTCCTTTCTTTTTTTTTCCCTCTGCCCCTCCCCCCTGCACTTTCTCTGTCTCTCCCAAAAAAATAAATAAATCTTAAAAAAAAATTGTTTTGGGGACACCTGGGTGGCTCAGTGTGTTAAGCAGCTGCTTTCAGCTTGGGTCATGATCCTAGGGTCCTGGGATCAAGTTCTGCGTGGGCCTCCTTGCTCAGCAGAGAGCCTGCTTCTCCCTCTGCCCGCAACTCCCTGCTTGGGCTCACTCTCTCTCTGACTTAAAAATAAAACATTAACGGGGCACCTGGGTGGCTTAGTTGGTTAAGCAACTGCCTTCGGCTCAGGTCATGATTCCAGGGTCCTGGGATCGAACCCCACATAAGGCTGGCTCCCCGCTCAGCAGAGAGCCTGCTTCTCTCTCTCCCTCTGCCTACTGCTCTGCTTACTTGTGCTCTCTCTCTGTCAAATAAACAAATAAAATCTTAAAAAAAAAATTAAAAAAAATTTTTCTTTATAAGATAAGACCTTAGATAGAAGAAATTTTTAGGCTGAGTTTTGATATGAGATTATATAATAATATGTTCTTTAGGAGTGAAAAAAGTTGTGTCAAAGTAATCATCACTCAGAAGGAAATGGTCCAGGCAGAAAGCATTTACAACAATACATAAAAGAGGAAATACAAAGACTAACATATGGAGAAGTGTTTAACCTCATGGGAAAGAAAAGAAAGACACTAAAACAATAGTGAAAACTGTTAACTTATCGGAAGAGCAATTTTTTTTTTTATTTTGTATTTACTCATTTTTTAAAATGAGATATCTCATAGGAATCAGGGTAAAGGAAGTGGTCACTCATACATTGTGGGCAGGAATGAAAATTGCTCCAACCCTTTTAGAAAATAATTTTGGGATGTAGCTTTAAATATGTTTATTAAGGTAATTCTATGAACCTACCCCAAGGGTATCATCTGAAATTTGGAAAAGGTCTTTTTTCATAAAGGTAGTAATCATAGTATTACTTATAATAGCAAAAAATTGGAAGTGAGGTTTAAGCCAAAGACAAATGGACTACAACCTCTGTTAATATATTGGCACTTAACGGGGTGCCTGAGTGGCTCAGTGGGTTAAAGCCTCTGCTTTCTGCTCAGGTCATGATCCCAGGGTCCTGCGGGCTCTCTGCTTGGAAGGGAGCCTGCTTCCCTTTCTCTCTTTCTGCCTGCCTCTGCCTACTTGTGATCTCTCTCTGTCAAATAAATAAAATCTTTAAAACATATATATATGTATATATATATAGGCACTTATCTGTCCGTACATTTTTTCCTCTGCATGTATATGCATATATTTTTGTTGTTGTCCTTTCAAAATGGAGCAATTCTAGTAAGTTTTTAGTTGCCTATATATGGTCAACACCTTTCCAGGCAAATATACAGTTCTACCATGTTATAGTTAACAGCTGCATATATTCTGTATGATCATGCTGACATGTATTTCACCAAATTGCCCATTTTTGATATCTATAAACCAATGTTTTTCAAACAGTAGTCCATGATTCTTACTAGGTAATGAAATAAATTTAGGGAATCATGACTAGCAGTCTTATTTATTATACTTTAAGTAATATACCTTTATAACATGCTTTTGTAAATAATTGACAGCACAAGTCCTTCCTTAACCACATTCTCCTGTTTTTCTAAATTATATTGGTTACTCTCGTAAGTTCAGTCTAAAAAGCTGAGATTTGAAATCACTTTGAATAGGTCCAAGAAAAATACTATGGAAAACTCCACACTAAATTTCCAAATTAATTTGGAAACTGATGCCTTTATAATAATGAATATTCCATTCATAAATAAGTGCATCTCTTCCTTGATTTATATTCTTTATGTCTCTGAGTAAAGTTGTAGGGGACTCTTCATACAGGCCCTCATATTTCTTGATACATTTATTCATCGGTGTTTAAAATTTAGTTTTGCTATTGCAAAAATATTTCCATTATTCTTTTTTCCAACCGAACACAGCCATCTGTAGGGAAGATACCAGTTTGTTTATACCCTTATTTTGTAACAGAGCATACTGACTTCCAAAAATATTTTCGCACTCAAGTTGTGTAAGCGGCATGAGAATGAGCGCTCTGAAATGTAACTGAAAATTTCCTCCTATCCCTCTTCCTTCCTCAATCACATTTTTGAGTCATTTTCATCTCATTAAGATAAGTGGCTGGCCCATGAAAACAAAAATAAGAGCGTAAGGACATCTGTACCACCAAATCTCTTTCTTGAAAAAGCAGAGTAAATTTCCCAGTAAACACGGTTAAATAGCACATAACAGGACCCACCTGGGGTGGCTTTATCCGTCCCCTTTGTCAGCAGCTGCACATCCTGAAGCCACGCTCTCGCCGAACAGGAAGAACATAAAGGGCACCGTGGGTAGTTAAGACCCCTGCCTGCATTTTGACACTAGTTGTTATATATATTAATATCGAGTACTACTATTATCCTCATTTCCCAAATGAGAACAATAGGCCCAGAGGGGTTAAATCCTTCACTCACTCCTTCACCGAACGGGTCTGGAGCACCTATTATGCACAGGGCCCTGCTCTATGGCTGCGAGCTACAGGAAGTGCTCACCCCCGTGGAAGTTACACTTTAATGGGGCAGACATGTGTCAATAAACAGGTACCTTGTTCAAGGTCATGCAGCTGAATTATAAATCTGGCTGCAGCCGCCTGTAGGCTTGACCACTACCTTGCATCACAGGAGGAGAGACGAGAACATGGGCCCAGAGAAGGTCATCTACCATCTCCTGCAAAGCCTTCAAGCTGGCGCGACCTGGGTGAGCTGACCACAGCCCAGGCTATGATCTCATTCATTGTACAGGTCCCAGGCAGGGAGAGAATATTGATCTCCCAGAGACAGCTGATTATTATTATTATTTAAAGATTTATTTATTTATTTATTTATTTGACAGAGATCACAAGTAGGCAGAGAGGCAGGCAGAGAGAGAGGAAGGGAAGCAGGCTCCCTGCTGAACAGAGATCCCGATGCAGGGCTCTATCCTAGGACCGCGGGATCATGACCTGAGCCGAAGGCAGAGGCTTAACCCACTGAGCCACCCAAGCGCCCCTGATTATTATTATTTTTTTAAAATAAGGCTTTGGATACCATTTTATGTGTTCTCCTTTCCTGACCTTGGCAGTCTCCCTGCCCTACACAGAGTATTGCCTTCACAGCCTTATTAGCTCAAATGCCAATCAAACTAGAGGTACTGGCGACTGGTAAAAGCTACTGATTTTAGCAGGGACCGATAATGAGGCTGCTGTTGGGTTTTCACACACTAGTAGACCGGAGTACAGAGAAATAGTTGAGAGTAGTTAGGTCAAAACTTTCAATATCATCCATAATTACCCTTAAAAATAGGGCCATGGATTGAGGGCTATCACCTGAAACCACATAGATTAACTTACTCTTTTTTTTTTCTTAAAGATTTTATTTATGTATTTGACAGACAGATCACAAGTAGGCAGAGAGGCAGGCAGAGAGAGAGAGGAGAAAGCAGGCTCCCCGCTGAGCAGAGAGTCCGATGCAGGGCTCAATCCCAGGACCCTGAGATCATGACCTGAGCCTAAGGCAGAGGCTCAACCCACTGAGCCACCCAGGTGCCCTGTAGATTAACTTACTCTTATAAGTATTTTAACAGAGAGTAAGTTTTAATAAAATTTTAATAAAAATAAATGATAAAATTTTGATAAAATAATAAAATTTCAATAAAATATTTAATATTATATTTTAATAAAATAATAACATTTTAATAAAATAAAATTTTGATAAAATAAATAATACAATTTTAATAAAATTCCATTTACCAGCCCCTGTTATTCCTTCAGTAATGAAACTAAAGGCTCTTCTTGCCTTATAAACATAGATTTGATGCATGATGCTTCCCAACTATGCACAGTGAATCTCCATTTACTATTTTCAGGATTTGTCTAGGCTTTAATTTTTTACAAAAATATTTATATTAATTAACTCCTTTGAAATCTTTGGCGTTAAGGAGACTTTTATCTAAATCCAGGATTTATTTCAGAAATTAGAAAATTTCTGAAAGCTCTTAGTTGCTTTTATTCAAAACGGTTAGTAGTTTCAATACAGGAAACAAATATTTTCTCTATTAATTTAGCTTGATGGCAGATATCCTCAGTCCCTTTGAAATGCACTTCCAATTTTCAGCTATAATTCAAAGATAATTTGTGAGTTTCATTGTTGCCATTATTTCTGTTGGATCTGTGAAAGCTGGGGAGGAAAGAAGAAATCCAAAGGAGAAACCCTCAGACGTCACGTAGCCTTTCTGTTAACACTGCACAGAAGTGTGGCTGATTACTCCGAAGGCTCTGTAATTAAGTGGTTGGCATAAATCTGGTGAGCACGCTTGCTATGGAAAACTTTACACGCTTTTTTTTTTTTAGTACATCATGTGAAATCCTTGCAAACACAAGGACCCTTTATTTATTGACAAAGGCAATAGTGCCTCTAGACAAGCAGCTCTCTTGTCCTTCTCAAAAATAAGAAAGAGAATCTGTTCCATATTTTGGTGCAGAGTAACCAGAATGAAAACTACGTATTGTGGGTTATTTCTCCTTTATTTTGTGAATGCTTTCCATCCACCAGTGCAAATTGTTTATGTAAACTAGCTTGTGCTTTTTGCAAACGACCTGAAAAACAGAAATATGCTTAAGTCGTTCGGGGTCAAACATTACCTTACCCATCATACTCAGCCAAGTATTAATTTACCGGCCCTTGGGAATTTGAGATGAAATAAAGAAACTGGTGGAATGTTTTTTCCCTTTATCTGCATTCCTGGGTAGGCAATTGTGTATTCATCTCACGACATGGATGGAATGTCTCTGTGTGCGGGGCTGTGTGCTAGACACATAAATAAGACGGGATTGTAAGGGAGCCGGACAGGTAAATAATTACAAGGCTGGGAGACTCATGTTCTAATCAGGGACACCTGGCAGGCACAAGGGACTCCCTTAATCCAGAGACCCAGCAAAGGATGAGAAGATAGAAATCATAGCCAAACAATCCACTGATTTAAAATCTTTACTGATTGCAGTCAACCCTGCACAGCCCCATGCCGTTTATTGCCTGTAGGCAAAGGTGGCCAAAGGCCGTAATGGGGTATTTTAGGGAGAGTCTCTGATGCAGGCAACTTCTATTTTAAAAGAAGCCTTCTTTGGGAAGCGCTACCTTCCAGGACTTCCATCATTTGGTCCAAGTCTTAGGATGGAGCCCAGGATCCCTGTCTTCAGAGACCGCAGTGGGTTCACCATGAATCTCCAATAAACATTTATTGAGTGCCAACTCAGAGTTTTTGGCGTCTATGTGGCCTGCTCGAAGAGTCCCTCACTAACAGAGGGGAATTCAGGGCAAAGCTAGTAAAGCTTCCATTTCGGAGCCCCTCACCTGCTATGGCCTTTTCTAAATCCGGGGGGCGGGGGGCGGCATCCTAGGGATCTATTCACGTGCTTGTGTGTTTTTGTAAATGTTGCAAATAAAAATATTGCAGCAACCATCAGCTAAAATACAAGTTGACTCTTTCTTTTTACTCTGGTTGTCCCTTCCCCAGGCTTCCCCATGTCAGGTGTTATTGGAGAGGCTGTGGGCATTTTGGGGAGCTGCCTAAGGGGAAGCTGATTTACCATCCTGGAAAACCCTCATCCCTCTCGGCCAGTCACCACCTATCATGGTCCTATGTGGGCAGCTCACTAAGAACAAGTCCCACGACACCCAGCAACCACCAGATGAGGCTGGCAGGGGACAAGAGTGAGTTTAACATGTGTGGTGTCTGCAGCTAGCTGTGGTACGTCTTCCCAAAGCTCACAGCTCATTTAGGAAAGACACGTTAATAGAGGCTTTTCCAAACCTGACAATAATCCTAAAAAGTCACATGATTTCGACAAATACTGACTTCTGAAGCTCAAAGAAACTTAAAAAAAAAAAAACCAAAAAACCAGTAACAATAAAACAGTAACAACGAAAAAAAATTTTTTTTTTTGTCTACCATTTTAAGGGAAAGATCAAATTATCTTTATACTCTTAAACGATGGTAACCAAACCATTATGACATGAGGACAACATAAAAAAAAAATACAGCCAAAATATGTAGGAAAAGGTATTGTAGGGGTGTGTCAGGGAGTTTATATAAATATCATGGGTCTTTTTCCCCCCTCCTGGATTTTGTGATGTTTGAAGCATTTGTTAGCTTTTATTATTTGTAATTTGTCCTCATTTCTCATTTGAATAAATCTTCATGTTTGTCCTAGTTTTGTTTTCATGACTTTACATATTCTTCTATTCTGAAAGAGGCCCCCAAATTGTAAGCTCCAGGGTCCACAAGCTCTGAATCCAGCTCTGGCTCGTGGCCACGCCGTCACAGTCTCCCTCATACCCCTGAATGCTCCTTTCCTCCTCACATCTCCCGCTTTGTGACTTTTCCTCTTGGAGCACATGAGGGTGTTGTGGAGCACCCAGACAGAGTGTTTTGACCAAGCCAGTGCGCCCGCAGATGCCACCTCTGTGACAACTTGTGACAGTTCTGCAGTGTCTCACTTGACTGAGGAACTACTTCACTTCACCAGGGGTGGCCGAGGACAGAGAGAGACAGGGGTACAAATGCTCCATCTTCTTACCTCAAAGTACAACTCTGAAGGTGTGGTCTGTGGGCCAGAGTGAGTCCCCACGGACCTGGCCGAGGGGAGATCCTACCTCACACTCCCGCTCTCACACTTGCCTTTCCTGCTCCCGGGTCCCTCACCTTTTACAGGTTTTTCCCGAATCAATCATGAGCCTCCAAATCAAGTGCTCACTGCATTTCTCGGCTGTGACAGTCTCCGTCTCTCCTCCTCACTGGAATATAAGGTCAAGAGAGCATGAACTTGCTCTGTCTTGCTCCCTGCTGCCTTTCTGTGGCCTGGTGCTTGGCAGGTAATAATTACAGTAATAGGGGATGACATGAATAAACAGTGAATGAATATATAAATTCCAGTCACTCCACACATATTTCTCTAATCCTCATGGCAACCCCGAGAGGTAGATGTTTCTTTTGATTTACAAATGGGGAAGTGAGACAGACTTTGGTTAAGTGGCTTCCTCAAAGTAAACCCCTAAGGGGGGGGCCTCAAGGCTCTGAGCCCAGCTGGCTCTCTGCAAGCCCCATCTTCTGACCTCAAAGGAAGGGATCCAGGGTTTCCCTGGATCACTGTGACCCAGGCGTGGGTGTGGACCCCTCCCTGATCGGGTGCAGGACAGGCTGTACAGATGACAAAAGGCTATGTGTCACAGAGAATGATTCAGGGAAACTACAGCGAGGACCTAACCCGAGGTCTTCTCCACACACTCCCTGCCTGCCCAAGGTCATTGGCCTGTGACAAGGAACAGCTCCCACCCCAACAGAAGTGCTCCAGGCAGTTCTGTAACAGAGACTGGAATGAGTGTGGACCAGATGTGGAGCCAAGAAAATATCCCTCCTCCCCCTGCCATGCATACACCTCCCCCAGTCCATTCCCCATACTGGTCTCTTCCCAGAGCAGCTCACTAGCTGACTAGGAGCCACTCCCTTCAGGGGACAGCCCTGCTCACCTCCATGGGACCAGCAAGTTATGTTCATAATATCTGACAATATATTTCCAAAATTGATGTTACTTACTCTTTAATATTCTTGAATTGTTTGAGATATAATAGACATATAACATTGTGTAGATTGAAGGTATGCAAGGTATTGGTTTGATACATTTATATATTGCAATGTGATTGCCATCTTATCATTAGCTAGCTCCTCTATCACATTGCATAATTATCAATCCTTTTTTGTGGTTAGAACAATTAAGATCTAGTCTCTTAATAACTTTGAGGTTTATAATACAACATCGTTGGCTATAATCACCATGCTGTGCATTAGATCTCCAGAACTTACTAACTCCTACTTGTAAGTTTGTACCCTTAAACAACATCTCCCCAACCCCTGCCCTCCACCCAGCCCCTGGGAACTACCATTCTACTCCCTGTTTTTACAAGTTTGACTTTTTTAGATTACGTATTTAGGTGAGATCATACAGTGTTTGTCTTTCTCTGTCTGACTTATTTCACTTAGCGTAATGCCTTCAAGGTCCATCCATATTGTTGTAAGTTACAGGGTTTCTTCTTTTTCATAACTGAGTAATATTCCATTGTGTCTGAGCGTGTGTGTGTGTGTGTGTGTGTGTGTGTGTGTGCGTGCGTGCACATATCCAATTGTTTTTATCCATTTATCTATTGACTGGCACAGGTTGTTTCCTTCTCTTGGTTATTGTGAATAATGCTGCAGTGAATATGGAGGTGCAGATATCACTTTGAGATACTGATTCCAATTCCTTCATATATATACTCAGAAGCAAGATTGCTTGATCATACAGTACTTCTATTTTTAATATTTGAGAACTATTCTTGATAATGGCTGTAACATTTTATATTCCCTGGTTTAAGGGTTACCATTTTTCCACATCCTCACCAACATTTATTTTTATTTTTATTTTTAAAGATTTTATATATTTATTTGACACAGGTCGAGAGAGAGAGAGAGAGAGAGAGAGAGAGGGAAGGACAGAGTACAAGTTGGGGGGAGTGGCAGAGGGAAAGAGAGAAGCAGACTCTCCACTGAGCAGGGAGACTGATGTGGGGCTCGATCCTGGGACCCCAGGATTATGACCTGAGCTGAAGGCAGATGCTTAACCAATTTAGCCACCCAGGCACCCCCTCACCAACATTTATTATCTCTTGTCTTTTTCGATAATAGCCATCCTAACAGGTGTGAGGTGATATCTCATTGTGATTTTGATTGGCGTTTCCCTGATGATTACTGATGTTGAGCATCTTTTCATTTATCTTTTTGGAAAAAAAAAAGTCTCTGAGTTCCTTCTCCAATTTCTAATTGGATTGTTTGCTTTTTTGCTATTGTTGTATGAATCTTTTATATACTTTGGATATTAACCCCTTATTTGATAGGTGGTTTGTGAATATTTTCTCCCATTCTGTAAGTTGACTTTTCAATGTATTGACTGTTTGCTTTACAGAATCTCTTTGGTTGAATGTAGTCCCTTCTTGTTTACTTTAGTTTTAGTTGCCTGGGGTTTTGGTGTCTTATCCAAGAAACCATTGCCAAGATCTTTTCCACTATATCTTCTTCTAGTTTTACCATTTCAGGTCTTCCCCTGAAATCTTTGATCCATTTTGAGTTAATAGTTGCAAGTGGTGTAAGGTATGGGTCCAGTTTCATTCCTTTGCATGTGAATATCCAGTTTTCCCAAAACCACTAATTGAATTCTTTTTTAACTGTGTGTACTTGGCACCCTTATAAAAAATTAGTTGACCACGTATGCATGGGTTTACGTCTGGGCTCCCTGTTCTGTTATTTACACTTGAAATAACTCTCTCTACCCCAAGCTCTGTGTTTTCCAGTTTCTTTGTAGAAAGGTTTCATAAAATTTAGTAATGTGTTTTCATCCATGACCATCTTCTTACAGAACAGTAAACCAAGGTATATGCAATGAGTGTTTTAGAGTCTGGTTATGGGAATGAGATGAACCCATATGAGACAGTTATTGGGTAGTACAAAATTAAATTGTAAATAAGACAGAGAAATTGTATATAGAAGTTTTAAGTACTTCTGTGTGAACTTCTCAAAGGAGAGGGTGAGATCATTTCTCGTTAGCTGCAGTTGTTAGGAAGCCATAGAAGTGATGCATTTCCTCTTGGATCTAGTTCACACATCACCCAAGGTGATAAGTGTGAGCTCAAGTCTTGGATCTAGTTCACACATCACCTAAGGTGATAAGTGCTGGCTCTCCAGGAGCTGCTGTTGTCAGTGGGACTGGAGGAGTCACCCTCCAGCTTCCTCCTGCCATTCTCTCATCCTGATCTCAACATCTGATTCTCCTTCCTATCTTCCTACTTCTTCTATTTCTCTCTTTCTTCTCCCTTTTCTCTTCATCTAACTCTTTACTTTTCGTCTTCAGAATTTAAGATTTGGCCATATATTCTACTTGAAAAAGAAAGATTTATTTAGGGGTGCCTGGGTGGCTTTCTTGGTTAAGCGTCTGCATCCATTTCAGGTCGAGTTCTGGGATCGAAGTCCCACACTGGGCACCTTGCTCAGTGAGGAGCCTGCTTCTCCCTCTCCCTCTGCCTGCCGCTCCCCACTGCTTGTGCTCTCTCTCTGTCAAATAAATACATAAAATCTTAAAAAATAAAAAGAAATAAAAAGAAAAACAAAAGATGTATTTATTTATTTGAGAGGGGGAGAGAGAAAGAGTGCAATGGGGAGGGGCACAAGGGAGAGGAAGAGAGAGTCTTAAGCAGATTCCATGCCGAGCACCCATCTGGGGCGGGGCTCAACCCCAAGACCCTGAGATCATGGCCTGAGCTGGAACCAAGAGTCAGGTGCTGAACTGATAGCGCCACTGAGGCACCCTTTGTATATTCTACTTCTGAGGCATTGCAATTTACAGAAGGGCAAGGCCTCCAGAGCCTCTCAGACCTGGGTACGAACTCAGATCTGTGCATTTTGGGCAAATCATAGAACCTCTCAAAGCTCTGTCTCATTATTCATAGAAGTAGGGATACAAATCTCCCTCATTATGTTATTTGAAGGTATAAATAAAATGATCAATGTAAAGTGCCTGGCAGCTGGCTCTCATTAGATGCTTACTTATTTCCTACTTCTTTTTCTCTTATCTTGTTTTTATAGTACTATGCATACAGTAGTCATTAAATATTTGCTTATTGAAAGAGTACTCTTGGGAGTTATTTTGGTAGACCCTCATTTACTTAGAATGGTTGAGTTTGGGAATTATTTAATTTATTTATTTATTTATTTGTTTGTTATTTATTTGACAAACAGAGATCACAAGTAGGCAGAGAGGCAGACAGAGAGGCAGGCAGAGAGAGAGAGAGAGAGAGAGAGGAGGAAGGCTTCCTGCTGAGCAGAGAGCCAGATGTGGGGCTTGATCCCAGGACTCTGGGATCATGACCTGAGCTGAAGGCAGAGGCTTTAACCCACTGAGCCACCCAGGTGCCCCGAGTTTGGGAATTATTTAACAACTGCTATTATAACCTACTTATTATTTGTGCCAGGCACTAGAATTGGGGGAAGTCCTTTTTGTATGATGTTTGATATGACTTTCCCCAAATGCATAACATAGACATTACTTTTATTATTCAAGACACAGACTGTATTGCTCAGAGCCCACCCTTCATTTTACATATCAAGAAAGCAAGGCTTAGGGGCACCTGGGTGGCTCTGTAGGTTAAAGCCTCTGCCTTCAGCTCAGGTCATGATCCGAGGGTCTGGGGATAGAGCCCTACATTGGGCTCTCTGCTCAGCAGGGAGCCTGCTTCCCCCTCTCTCTCTGCCTCTCTCTCTGCCTGCCTCTCTGCCTGCTTGTGATCTCTGTCTGTCAAACAAATAAAATCTTAAAAAAAAAAAAATCAAGGCTTAGCAGGGTTGAGTAATTTACATCAAGAAAACCTTGACCCTGGACCCAAACCCCTGAACCACTAGGTTAAACTGTCAGCTGTTTATTATTCATGATCTTCATAGCCCCATAAAGAGGATCGAGCCCTGTAACTGGAGGATCACTTGTTTCCTGGGTGCAAAGTGGAATGATCTTTCGTAAAGAGACTCTTAAGTAATGTGCAGTTATCCAAAATGGAAAGATTTGAGACAGGGCCACATTGTTCTCGTAGGAAAGGATGAATATTACGGGGTGTGGGAGATGGAAAAGCGAGGGGTATGGGAGGAAAATAAATTGGGAGAGACTCCATAGGGCAGCCCGGGAGCTGCGAGATAACAGAAAGGTCTAATGGGGAATTTTCCACAAAATCCCCAGTAAGATGGACATTGTCCTCTAGAGTTTCGTGAGGAGCCTCTGCCTACCCTGAGCCCTGTTCCCAAAGCTGGAGAAGAGACTGCTCACAAGGACCAACGGCACCTGGCTTACCAAAAAACAAATTCCGGGCTGCCTCTTCTCCTTCTCTTTTCCTACCTACTTCCTTCTTGCTCACACAGACAGCTACAGCTCTGTCTTCCAGGCTCTTGCCCTTACTAATTCAGCTTCTGGTACAAAATACGGTAGTAGATGCCAGAAAGGAGCTGCATGAGAAGATGACAAGTTTCCCTGGAAGTTTGCTGGAGTCTCACATAATGCTTTGATGAAGCAAAGAGTCAGATATGTGTGTTCTACAATATAATATAAATTGAGGATATTGATATTTGGGTTATTGCAACACCACTGCATTTTTTGTTGTTGGTAAAGACTTATTCATTTGAGAGAGAAAGAGAGAGAGTGAGTGGGCACACAGAGAGGGAGAAGCAGACTCCCCGCTGAGCAGTGAGCCCAACTCGGGGCTCGATCCCAGGACTCTGAGATTCATGACCTGAGTCAAAGGCATGATTTTCCAGCTTTTATCAAGAACCACCTCAGCAAAAAGCCACTCAGTGATATGCACTCAGGGCAATCCTGCTTGAAGGTCCTGTTGGAGAAGGCAACTGAAATTAAAATCTAAGTTTTCTTTAGTGAGACTTTCCAACACAGCATAGGCTCTGAGGACCTTAATCCATTTGTTGAATCATTTAGCACTGATTGTGGGCTATGTGCAGTCCTAGGCAGCGAGACTGTGAGGTTGATGAAGATAGGGCGCTTGGCTTCAAGTTGCTAAAGAAGGCAGGCAAGAGAACCAATAACTGCAATGCAACATGGATGAAAAGAGCAGTGGGCAAGTGAATATCCGGGCTCTACAAGAGAAACTATGCCCCAGATCACTACACTGAAGCTTACTGCTTACTTATCTCCCTAAGACACTGGGAAGACAGCTTCTGCTTTTCGCTATTACTATTCTATCTATTCCGGATACTTAACAGTGTCTGCACATAGTAGATTCTTAACATTGTACTTTTCTGAAACTAAGACACCATTAATTAAGATCATATCATTATTTGATATCCCACCGGGAAGAAAAAGAGATACGCTGTTAATTGAACTACAACACGCCGAAGATCATAAACAGATTCTGATTTCAGAGATGTTGAAACGTGAGGAAAGAGAGAAGAGGGGAAGGGAGGGGGGGGATGGGCAGAATGGCTGAAGGAGATGGGGAGATACTGGCTTTCAGTTACAGAATGTGTAAGTCACGGGAATAAAAGGCACAGCATAAGGAATACAGTCAGTGATATTGTAACAGTGATGTAATGGGACAGATGGTCGCTACGCTTGTGGTGAGCACGACATGATGTAGAAACTTGTCAAATAACTAAGTTGTACACCTGAAACTAATGTAACATTGTGTCAAATATACTCATTTTTTTAAATTTGAGGGAAGATGCTCATCTTACAATTGATTAACAGCAAGTAATCACTGAACTGTGTTTGTTGAATTTCCAGAGAGATTATGCGAGTAACAGAATAAAGGTTTCAGAGTGGATTTTCAAGGATATAACGTACATTTATAGCCTGTTATACAGCTTTGCACCCTGTTGATTCAAACGAGGTTGTCAAGAAAATGATCTCTTGAGTTCTTGGCCACAAGAAAGACAGAGCTGTGTGAGATATCTTTAAGTGTCTCAAAGAGTTGTGAGGTCTTAAAGCTAAGGAAGAATGGGAGATTCCATAAAGTTTAAAAATATTTAATTATTACACAGAAAATACATTTATTTGTGTTAGGATCCCATCTAGCTCAAAGGTCTTTATTTAGGTATTTATTCATTTATTTATTACTTATTATTATTATTATTTTTTAAAGACTTTATTTATTTGTCAGAGAGAGAGAGCGCAAGCACAGGCAGAGAGAGTGGCAGGCAGAGTCAGAGGGAGAAGCAGGCTCCCTGCGGAGCAAGGAGCCCGATGTGGGACTTGATCCCAGGATGCTGGGATCATGACCTGAGCCGAAGGCAGCTGCTTAACCAACTGAGCCACCCAGGTGTCCCAATTACTTATTATTTTTTTAAGAGTTTTCTTCATTTACTTGACAAAGAGATAGCAAGAGAGGGAATACAAGCGGGGGAAATGGGAGAGGGAGAAGCAGACTTCCTGCTGAGCATGGAGCCCGAACCCAGGACCCCGGGCTTATGACCTGAGCGGGAGGCAGATGCTCAGTGACTGAGCCACCCAGGTGCCCCTCAAAGGTCTTTAGAGTTAGACAGCACACACACATGCACACGCGCACGCGCGCGCACACACACACACACACACACACACACACAAATCCACTATTGGATTGGTCTGTGTCCTTCTCTAGTTCGGATGTTGAAGTCTTAACCCACAGCAACTCAGTATTTGAACTTGGAAATAGTTATTGCTGATGTAGTTAAGATGAGGTCATACTGGATGGAGCAGGGAGAACTCTTCCTTCAATGTGCCTGATGTCCTATTAAAAGGAGAAATTTGGACATAAACAAACACTTGAGGAGAATACAATGTGAACATTGAAGGTAGAGACCAGGATGATGGTCCACAAGCCAAGGAATTGCCAGCAAACCAAACTATCATCAGAGAGAGGCGTGGGCCAAATTCTCCGTTGGAAGGAACCAACCTTGCCGACATCTTGATTTTAGACTTCTAGCCTCCAGACCTGGAGGACAATAAGTTTCTGTTGTTTCAGTGACCCAGTTTGTGGTGCTTTGTCATGGCAGCTCTAGCAAACTAATAGTTTACATGTCCTAAGAGTGAAAGAAATGCCACATCCAATCACATGACCAGCCTGGGTAGCAATTGCAGACTTTGTGAGGAGGCAGAATTAAACAGTGTGAGTCAGGAGACAAGAAGCCTTTCAACATTTTGAAATCTGTGACACAATCCGTGTATAGTCACAATCCGTGACTATAAAAAGACTGTCTGACAGTGGGAAAAATTGGTTGGGATATCTGCAGCTCCAAGTCTCACATCCGACCAAAATCTCCGATTATGAGGGCGCCTGTGTGGCTCAGTGGGTTAGAGCCTCTGCCTTTGGCTTGGGTCATGGTCTCAGGGTCCTGGGATGGAGCCCCACATTGGGCTCTCTGCTCAGCGGGGAGCCTGCTTCCCCCTCTCTCTCTGCCTCCCTCTCTGCCTACTTGTGATCTCTGTCAGGTAAATAAATAAAATCTTTAAAAAAAAATCCCTGATTATGAGAATCTGCTAATAACGAAGGTGGTAATTGCCATTCTTAGTAGCTGGGCAACCATAGTTGGGATGATCCACCCTCGCTAGTCTTTCCAACCCAGGAAGACTAAAAAGCTCATATAGAAAGATTCAAGAGAATCAAAGCGAAGATACTAGTATGTTTTATGTTAAGAAAGGATCTGTGTGGATTTGATATTTGCCAGGTGCCCCTCATTCTCTCATAGAACTTACTACCATCTAAGCTGGAGAAGTACAGAGCTTGTGCTGGCCACTGTCCCACCCCTAAAGAGTGGATCATTACATTTTTAGGAATTTTGCAAGCTATTAATAAACAATGTTCCAATCCTTGCAATTACATGAAAATCTGAAATAGTGGCTAGTGTTGTTGCAACCATTAGTGCTGAAGCTAAAAGGGGTGCCAATTTAGCAAATCTCATTGGTATGAGGGTGAGAAATCACTTAAGAGCTGATATATCAGATTTAATGACAATACTTTTATTGGGAAAGAACAGATTGGATGCAACTCTTTTGGTCAAATCATGGTTCAAGTGCAACCATAGTTTGGTTACAGATACAAGAGTTGGGCCAAACAGCTCAAAGGCATTCTGTGAGATCTGATCAACAATACGGAATTTGCAATTAAAAGTATTGCATATTTTATTATCATTTGGAAGTTGTGTGTCACATGTATTTATTATCATAAATTCGGGTGCTGGGAAAAACCATGAATGCATTAATGCAAAGTGATATGGTGGAGAGTGACGGGGAATGGCTAGATGTAGCCAGCTCTGCGAAAATGGGCATATATGGGGTAGAAGGAAGAGCAAGTTCAAAGGCCACATGGGAGGAAAGAATTTGTGGGTTGCTATTACTGCTGTTGTTAGCAGAATCTGCACCTGTGACCGTGACTCTGAGGTCTCCTCATTCTTTTCTTTTCCAAACTGGATCTGGGAAACACTATGTGTTGCTGTCCATTTGGCCCCATGGAAACAGCTGTGATTCCCGGCTTCCTCCATGAACTCTCAGAATTCTATATGGTTTAGATAACAATGGTACCATACATTCTTTTTTTTGGCTTGTTTTTCTTTGGTGGAACTCAAAGCCATGGAACCTATATTTTCCCATTTTTCTTGTTCTTAAATTAACTTTCCAAAAAAAATTGATTGATTTAGAAGAGAGAAAGAGAAAGAACACAAGCAGGGTGGAAAGGCAGAGGGAGAGGGAGAAGCAGCGCCCCCGCTGAGCAGGGAGCCTGATGTGGGGCTCAATCTCCCCCGAACCCGGGGATCATGACCTGAGCTGAAGGCAGATGCTAAGCCAACGGAGCCACCAAAATTAACTTTCTTAAGCAAGTCTAAACTAGACTCCATTTGAAGCCTCAGGGCCGCCTCCCCACTTTCTTCAAGTACCTCGTTGCTGGTGGGCTTGTTTAATGATGGAATTAAAGGCAAGCGATTTCTCTTCCCTGCCCTTTTTAAAATGTTTATTCCCCAGGTGAGCTTTGGAAATCGATAGCTCCTAAAGTACAAGGAGACAGTTTGGGGCAGACGTTTTGATTTCCATACCTTTAGTAATCCTCCTGACCTAGTCATTCCTAGTGCCCCAAATCCAGAGCCTGCCTGGGCTCTGGGGGAAAATGTTCAACAGATAGGTGTCTTGGCCACAGCATGAAATAGGTAATTAGTAATTTAAAATTTGATTCCTTGTCTTTTTCTGTTTTAGTTTACACCTTCTCCTCCGTAGGCTGAGGGGGGCTGGCTCTTCTCCATGGCTGTCCTCGGGAGCACTCCCTTTCTGGCCAGTGTCTTTGTGCAAGCCCCAAAGAGTTTAACTTCACTTGTGAAATTATCAATGTCAAGTTGATCGCTGACCTTAGAGCCAGCTGCTTAAAGCGTCAGTGCAGCTGCCTTGCAGAGGAGAAATAAACCCCTGCTCCTTCCTTGTTCGACAAGAAAATGCTGATTGTGAACCAAGGGGCTCAACACATTTCATTTTTTTGCTCTTTTTGCCACCAGCTCAGATTTCTATAGCATGAAACCCATATTCAGGAATCTGGAACCAAAAGCAACAAATGTACCCCTGTTTCTGAAAAAGCGCTCTCTTATTCATGGATCTCGGGATGTTTTTTCAGTTTTTGGTTGTGTGACTCACGGAGTTTTATGGCACCACCCAGGAGGGCCCCATTCACTTGGGCAATTAGGTTCCTCCTGCATTAAAAATAACAGTCCCTCCTTCCCTGTGGCTGAGGAGGTAACAGCTCAGCGCAATCCCTGATCCCCGCTGCTGCAAGACTTTCCTCTCACCTTCTTCTGGCCTAAAGGACCCAGACACGGGGTTTTAAAGATGCTTAAAGTGGAACAAAGGAAAGAATGGAGGAGGCCTGGACAAGGCCACCTCACAGGAAGCTGGAGCAGAATGAGGCCAAGGGAAGGCACTCCTGCCAGCCGGAAGGTTCTTTCATCCTTTTTAGCCAGGGCTCTGACCATCCATTGTTTCTATAAGGCCCTGCATTAAAGCAGTTTTGAGGCAAACATCACTCACTGCCTTGAGCCAAGGCAATATATTTGCCAAATGTGTAATTTAAAAAAAAAAAAGCTATGTATGTGAGGGGAGTGACATTGTCACTCTCATTGTCCTTCTCTCTCTTCCTTGGTTTTTAAAGACTAAAAACAAAAAACAAAAACCACCTCGCACCCCACAAAAAACCCCAGCGTGTTGCCCTGGGAGTGTGACTTCACCAATCCCCCCTCTGCCACCCTGTTCCAGTCTCCGAGCTGTCAGTCAAAACCAAACGACAGCCGTTGGCCACGATTCAAAGAGGAAAACAAAAATGTCTTTTAGGACACACTTTGACATGTGTTGGATGATTTAGTAAGATCATGGTTTCTTGTCTCATTTTCTAAGACTTCTTGAGTTCATTTTTTATCCTTTCCTTCTAACAGTCAAATTATTACTTTTTTTTTTTTATTTTCTATTTTCAGCGAGTGTACTCCACCGGTCAAGTGACTGGCCAGTAAGATGAAATAAGAAAACAGGAAAATCCCTTTTTAAAGGGAAAACAGAGCTGTTAGTGTAACAGGGGATGAAGTGGCTACCAAGGCCCTGGTTCTCAAGCTGTCTTTGGGGCTGCGGCAGCAAACTCTCGGGCCTCTCACAGGCTCTCCTCAGCATCCGTCAGAGGCCACATCCACTGTAGGCTCGAGGTAGCTCACAGAAGCAGTGTTTGATGGTGAAGCACTCCGCCCACGACGACACATGCTTGTGAGGCCAGGGTCACTGGGCTGCCGAGTGCCGTAGTGTGGAACAGGGAAGGTGGCACTGCTGTCCAGTCTGTTGAAACGAATTTCCAGGCCCAAGATGGAGCCACTCCGGCTCAGGTGTCACGTCGGGAGACTGAGACTTGGATCATTTTTGCGTCCCTGTGAATGTTTTGCTTGACCAGAAACATAGTGCAGAAATCCACCCTGCCAACCCCACCATCCATGTTTCACTTCCCAGTTTCAGTTACCCACGTCCTGAAGTAGTAGATCCTACTCTGATGTGAGTTCAGAAGGTCAACAGTAGCCTAACACTCTTTTGTCATTCACCTCGCCTCCTGTCATCCTGCGGGCTTCTTACCTTCTCACATCAGCTCAAGAAGACTGAATGCGGTGCAATCAGATATTTTGAGAAAGAGACCACATTCACATAACCTTTATGACAGTGTATTATTATATTTGTTCTATTTTATTTTTACTTTTTATTATTCTCTCACTGTGCCTAGTTCATAAATTAAACTTTATCATCATAGGTACGGATGTAAAGGGAAAAATGGTATATATAAGGTTTGGTACTATCCACAGTCTCAGGCATCCACTGGGGGTCTTGGAACGTATCCCCCACAGATAAGGGGGAGACTACTGTATACCCAGTCAGCCAATCCTCAAATGCTAAGCCAACACTGGGCTTTGGACTTGTATTTTTGATCCTTATTTGTTTTCTATTTTTCTGTCCCTTGTTTCTTATTCTTTATCCTCTTAAAAATAAGCACATCTTCAGAATCCTTCTCAACCCAGGATGCCCATAGCCAGTGGCCCATCAGAGGTGACACGTGAGATAAGACCTTATTTGCCCTGTTCTAATTTCCAGTTTTCTGTCTTAAAGACTCAAAATGTCCCATTCTGTCAAAACGATGACAGGACCTGTGATGAAACCTGTCCTGTGCACACAGACTCATGCTTCTAAAATGAGGGGGAGCCGCTGTAGGAGCTCCACTGCATCTCCAGAACCCCTCACCTATCCCCTACCTGCCTGGATGGATGTATTCATTGCTCTCCCCCCCCCCCACCCCCCCCCCCCCCCCCCACTTCCCCCCACCCCCATTCCTTGAAACGTCCTTCACCATGAGTTAGTGTTTAACTTGCCTTTACCCAGCACTCCTGATCACCTCAGGACTCGCTTGACTGGTTTTGGTCTCAACAACCCTCCACAACATGGCTCTTGGTGTCTGTGCCCTGATTTCTCTGGGGTCTTGGATAGAAGCCCACCGCTACTCCCTCAAGTCACCTCAAGGCCACCCCTCCTGTGATGGTTAATTTTATGTGTCAGTTTGATGGGGCTGAAGGGATATCGAGATAGCTGGTAAAACATAGTTTCTAGAAGAGGCTAGAAGAGGCTAGCATTTGAAAAGGTGAACTTAGTAAAGCAGATGACCCTCCCCAATGTGGGAGTCATCCAACCCATGGAGGGTCGTAATAGAACAACAACAAAAAAAAGGCGGAGAGAGGATGAATTAGCTTTTTCTGCTTGAACTGAGATGTCCGTCCATCTTCTGCTCTTGGACATGGGAGCTCCTGGTTCTTGGCTTTTAGACTCAGCTGGGAACTTGCGCCATTAACTCTCCAATTCACAGGGTTTTGGATGAGGCTAAATTAGACCACCAGCTTTCCTGGTCCTCCAGCTTGCCGATGGCAGATGATGGGACTACTGGTCTCCATCACCTCATGAATGAGTTCTTATAATAAATCTTCTCTTTAGATCAATCTAGCTATCTGTCTATGGTACTGGTCCTATTTCTCTGGAGAATCCCTCCCTCCCCCCAGTACTCTGCTTCAGCACAGATGGTTTGAATTAGACCTGGGATTCTCAGATTTGGGGGGATTCCCTCAAACTAATCAATCCGTTGTGTTGGCTTATGTGCTATGCTGAGGTGGTAGATTTACTCAGTGGACAATCAGAGGTTGCTCAGGTCTATATTTGAGAAAGATAATTTGAGTAGTAAGATGATGGATAGATCAGAAAGAGAAGGGTTCTTGTGAGAAAGCACCCGATAATCTCCTTGCCTGAGATCTTAATTCTAAGCCAGGCACAGAATGGGGTTCTATGGCTACACAGCAATCTAATGTCAACCGTGGACAGTAGGGAAATTTAACATCCACTCAAGAAAGGACATAGTTCCTCTAGGCCCTGCATTGGTCTATGCTACATTGTTCAGTTCCAAAAGTCACATTTTAAAACAGGCAACATCATGATAAAGAGTCTCTCCTTGACCAAAAATCAGTGAAGCTTCTCTTAGCCATTTTTTTCTTTTTTTGTTTTCTTAAAGTAGGCTCCAGGCCCATTGTGCAGTCCAGAATGGAGACCAGCATGGGGCTTGAACTCACAACCCTGAGATTAAGACCTGAGCTGAGACCAAGAATCAGATGCTTAGCTGACTGAGCTGCCCAGGCACCCCTTTCCTGAGACTTTTTGATGAGGCCTCAACCTTGGCCCCAGCCCCGGCTTTGCCCCACCCAGCCACTCAGCCCAGCTGGAGCAAGAATCCAGGTAAATCCCACCCTTCATGTCTCCTCTTAGCAATTTTCCATCCACTGACCCCTCACTCGGCTCATGGTCGATAAGTCCCCAGATGTCTCTGCTGTATGTGGAGTTGAGCTGAATCTCTCACTTATTACTATACCTCCATTGTAATAGTCTTACATATAGCCTTCCTCACCACTGTAACGAGTGTCAGAAAAAGGTTTTTTTTTTGAAAAGAGATTATTTATTTATTTATTTGAAAGAGAGGGAGAGAGCACAAGCAGGGGGAGGGGGGAGGGAGAAGTAGACTCCCCTGCTGAGCAGGGAGCCCAATTCGGGGGCTCAATCCCAGGACCCTGGGATCATGACCTGAGCCAAAGGCAGATGCTTAACCAACTGAGCCGCCCAGGCGCCCCTGTATCTTTGACTCCACATCTCCGGGCTGATACTGCCAAGGAAAACACAATTACTTTCGTAAAGCTATAGGTGATGATTTTAAGAACACAGTAACAGATTTATACCCTCCCCCTTCCTAATCTAGAAGGCCCATACCCAGTGCAGAACCTGATATAAAATAGGGACTCAGACAGTATTTGTTGATTTCAATTAGAGTTCAGAAAACATTAGAGGGTAGTCATTTGTCTTTAAATTCAACAGCAATAAGAATAAAAATAGCTGTCTGCCAACCACCCAGGCATTTTCTGTGCACTGTTTGATTTAAGGCTCTGAGCAACCCTGCCTAGTAATTACTGGCCCCATTTGACAGAGGAGAAAACAGAACCCCTGGGAGGTACCCAGGTGGATGGTAAGCTCCTCCACTCCAGGTACCTTTGTACACAGATGTATGCAGAATTTCCTTGATGAGCCGACTTTGGTTGTTCTCGGGAGGCTGAGATTTGGTGCCTGGTCTGTCTGACCATGAAGTGTATATAGTTTCCACCACTTTCTTCAAGAATGAGGCATTCGTCTGTGTTAAGTTCTGCCTGGTAAACAGAGAGGGAGGTTTCCTTCTTTAGAAGCCAACTGAATTGGACCAAAAGGAGAGCAAAATCCATGTACAGTGTAATAGAGGACAGCTTCTGGGAAACAGGCTGCTGAGTGCTATGTCCACTTACTCAGCACCGTCGGTGGGTCAGGCACTGTTCAGTGTCCTGGGAATACAACTGCAGGGCCTCCATTTGGGTCCAGATCCTTGGCTCCATAGGCTTTCATCTGTGGGGCTCTGATAAGTGTTTTGAAGATTATTTGCTGTACTGCTGGACCTCAGAGAAGTCTATTTGACTTAAAGACGGTGAGAAACTCATGATTTCTTTACAATGTGATGGATCATTGAGGTATCATGAAATAAGAAGGAATATGAGGATGTTATGCATGATGTATCTGGCTTCAGTGATTTTTGTAAAGAGTCAGAAAGTGATGAGAAGGCAAGTAAGCCATTAAAATCACCTATAATCCTATCACCAGCAATGACCAACACCAGTGTCTTGCATGCATGGGCACACACACACGCACCCACAGATGCCTTTCTTTCTTGCAACACTGGGATCATTGCCTCAACTTTTTTATTTTGCTTTTTAAAATAAAATCAGCTCCTCCCCTTCCTGACATAAACAAAATCTATGCATATTGTAAGGAAACCAGTAAACAGAGAAATGCATAATGAGTCTTGTTTTTTTGTCAGGGAGTCTAAAAGGATAGTTCTGGAGGATTTCTCCTGTTTTGTAGGGTTGAAGTGGGAAAGGAGGGATGAGCTGCCCAGGCACCCCTTTCTCCTCACAGCACTTTCCCTCTCTCCTCACAGCACTTGAGACAGCAAATTGCAGGTTTCTCACACCCATCTATTCTCCAATTCTCTGCTGACACCAACTGGGTATCCTATAATTCAATTCAACCACTATCTGCCTTGAGACAGTGTCAGACCCCACAGATTAAGAATTTAGTTCCGGGGCGCCTGGGTGGCTCAGTGGGTTAAAGCCTCTGCCTTCGGCTCAGGTCATGATCCCAGGGTCCTGGGATCGAGCCCCACATCAGGCTCTCTGCTCTGCAGGGAGCCTGCTTCCTCCTCTCTCTCTCTCTGCCTGCCTCTCTGCCTACTTGTGATCTCTGTCTGTCAAATAAATAAATAAAATCTTTAAAAAAAAAAGAAGAATTTAGTTCCACAAGACTGCCCGCCCTTCATTTAAAAAAAATATCTTGTGTATTTATTTGCGAGTGAGAGAGAGAGCTCACAAGTAGTGGGAGCAGGAGGCTCGGTGATGAGCAGGGGGCCCCATGTAGGACTCGATCCCAGGACCCTGGGATCATGACCTGAACTGAAGGCAGACACTTAACAGACTGAGCCACCCAGGCATCCAAGACTGCCCTCCCTTCAGATGCCAAACCCAAGTAGTGGGTCTCCAGGTTACCCACAATTCTGTCTGACTTGGCTCCAAATCAGAGGTTCCTATGACTCTCCTGAAGTTTGATAATTTGCTAGAACGGCTCACAGAATTCAGGGAAACATTTACATATGCCAGTTTATTATAAAGGATACTACTTAGGAACAACCAGATAGAAGAGATTCATAGGGCGAGGTATGCACGGAGCTCGGAGCTTGCAAGCCCTCTCCAGGCATGCCACCCTCCCATCAGGTGGATGTGCTTCCCTACGTGTCCAAACCCTCTCAGTTAGGACTTTTTGGAGGTTTCATTAGGTGGGCATGATTGATTACATCATTGGCCATAATCACTTCTCCCCTTCTCCTCTCCTTGGAGTTGGCCGTGTGAAGGTAGGACTAAGAGTTCTAACCCTCTAGTCACATGGCCGACCCTCTAATCACATCCTCCTCTGGAGACCAGTCCCCATCCTTTTCAAAAGTCACCTTATTAACATAAATTCATTTGTGGTAGGAAGGGGCTTATTAGAAATCATAAAAGATGCTCCTTTCACATTTCACACATCAGAGCTATTTCAGGAACCAGGGACAGAAACTACATAATATAACAGAAGTTGTTCCTTTCTCCTCTTAGGACTTAGGAAATTGCTGGGGTTTAGGGAATTCTGTGCCAGGAACTAGGGAGGAAGACCAAATATATATTTCTTATTATCTGACAATACCACAAGGGCCAGAGTTGGGAGAGGATGTCTTTGGGGACGTGCTGAGCTGGAGCACTGGTTCAGGAACAACTTCCTTCTGTTCGGGGTGTTGTGCATCAGCTCTGCTTTCTGTGCCAAAGTTGAGTTCATCCTCATGCCAGAAAGAGGAACCTGGTGGGCGGTCCAGTCAGGACAAGGCTTATCAACAGAAAAAAGTGGAAAAGATAGCCTGGAGAAGCAGAGGAGGGAAACAGGCCTCATAGTGCGGCTTCTGACATGCAGCCAGAGTCCCAGGATCCTAGCCCCCAAGTGGATGATGGAGCAGAATCAGACCTCTGCCTCCTGGTAAAGAAGCTGTTGGTGGGTGGTTCTCATACTTGAACTTGTATTAGAATTATCTGGAGAGATTGTTAAAACACAGGTTGCTGGACTTCACCCCCAGAGTTTCTCATGCAGTAGGTTGGGGGTAGGCTTGAGAATTTTGATTTCCAAGAAGCTTCCAGGTGATGTCAATACTGCTGGTCCAGGGACCACACTTTGAAAACCACTGCAGTAGACCAGAGAAAGAACCAGAAAATTCTAGGTAAACCCAAGGAAGTAACTATTCAGGATAGCGTGAAACTCACAGAATGCATTTGAGGATAGGGGCTAAGAAATAAGAAATAAGAAAGAACTTCTTCTCCTGGGGTGCTCCATATTTGGAGGCAGATCCTGGTAAAACAAAGCATTTCTTTCTTCCTTCCTTTCTTTCTTTCTTCCTCCCTCCTCTCCTCTCCTTCCTTCCTTCGATTTTACTTGAGAGAAAGAGAGAAAAAAAGAATGAACAGGGTGAACGGCAGAGGGAGAAGCAGACAGAGACTCCCTACTGAGAAGAAAGCTGGTTGTGGGACTCCAGGATCATGCAACTCCAGGATCATGACCTGAGCTGAAGTCAAATGCTAAACCAAGTGAGCCATCCAGGCACCCCAGAACAAAGTATTTCAATAGACCAAGGTCATTGTGACCATAGACTCCCTTGGATGACAATCTCTGTGATTAGCCTGGCCAAACACACTAGGTGGGGACTAACTGATTGGCAGGACAAGGACTAGGAAAACTGGGAGTGCAATGGGCCAGAAATGGTGGGACTGAGTAGGACATACGACTTGTACTTTTTCCCTTTTTAAAAAAATATATGTATATATATTTATTTGAGAGAGAGAGAGAGACAGAGACAGAGAACAAGTGTATGGCACAGGGAGAAGGAGAGAGAGAGAGAGAATCTCAAGCACACTCTACGCTGCGCTTGGAGCCTATCCCGGGGCTAAATCTCACAACCCTGAGATCATGATCTGGGCTGAAATCAAGAGTTGGATCCTTAACCGACTGAGCCATCCAGGCACCCATGACTTGTATTTCTAATATGTCCTGAATTTTAGTGTTTTATCATTGTCCTTGTAGTGGCTAGAACTTTTTTTTTTTTTTTTAGATTTTATTTATTTGTCAGAGAGAGAGAAAGTGAGAGAGAGCATGAGCAGGGGAAGGGGCAGAGGTAGAAGCAGGCTTCCTGCTGAGCAAGGAGCCGGATGTGGGACTTGATCCTAGGACCCTGCGATCATGACCTGAGTCAAAGGCAGATGCTTAATAGACTGAGTCACCCAGGCATTCCTGGCTAGAATTCTTTTAAGAGTGTGTGAATGAGTGTGTGCATATACATATGTTGTTGGAGGAGGTAGTATAGAAAGCCTTTTCCTAATTCTGCAGTCTTTTTGGCAGAAAAATTACTTTTTGAATGACAAGAGGGATGACAGCCAGGAGGAAGAAAATGAATTAAGTGACTTGGTCAGGAAAGAAAGGACAGGGGAGTGAGAAAGTCTGGGTAGAGAAATGGGCCTCAGAGCCCAGATAGACACATATCTTTAAATATTCTAAAAGGGCATATCTGGGTGCCTGGGTGGGTCAGTTGGCAAGCATCTGCCTGTGGCTCAGGTCATGATCCCAGGGTCGTGGGACCAAATCCCTCGTTGCGCTCCCTGCTCAGCGGGGTGACTGCTTCTCCCTCTGCCCCTCCCCCTGTTCATGCGCTCTCTCTTACTCACATACATAGAAAAAAATCTTTTAAAAAATAAAAATACAAATACAAATCTCTAGGATTATCTTATTTCACTCTTAGGACAAATAAGTGAAATTAGAGGGATGCTAATTTTGAGTTAATAGATGAAGTATGCTTTTAATAATTAGAGCTACCTGCCCATAAAATGGACTGCACAAAATATGGAGTTTCCCTAAAGGAACATATATAAGAATATTAATAACAGCAGAATCTTAAAAAAGGATAATTTTCAAAAGAGTAAAATCATGGGACGCCTGGGTTGCTCAGTCGGTTAGGCATCTGCCCTTGGCCCCGATCATGATCCCAGGGTCCTAGGATTGAGTCCCATGTCAGGCTCCCTGCTCAGCCAGGAATCTGCTTCTCCCTCTGCCTCTGCCACTTTCCTTGCTCATTCTCTCACTTTTTCTCCAAATAAGGAAATAAAATATTTTTTTTAAAAAAAGATTTTATTTGTTTATTTGACAGACAGAGATCACAAATAGGCAGAGAGGTAGGCAGAGTGAGAGGGGGAAGCAGGCCCCCCGCTGAGCAGAAAGCCCGATGTGTGGCTGGATCCCCAGACCCTGGGATCATGACCTGAGCCGAAGGCAGAGGCTTTAACCCACTGAGCCACCAGGCACCCCAATAAAATCTTTTTTAAAAAAGAAAGAAAGAGATTAAATTATAACTTCCAGATATGGAATGAATATATATGAAAGATTCTATTTAACTCATCATTTACTGAAGGAATCAGGCAGATGTTATGAGTGATTCATAGAAGAATCCAACAAGCAGATGTATTTCTAGATCAGGAATATCAAAATGAATTTGCAAATAGATGTAGACCTGGCTTTTGTTGTTCCATCACTGGATAGAATTTCTTTGCATGTCTCTCTGGACCAACAGAGTTGTAAAATAGCTTAGTTAAAACACAGGGCACATCCCTATTGAGCCAGAGAGTTTCTGGTGGTTCCAGCGTTTTGCTGAAAGAATATCCAGTGGTGTCTTATTTCAAAGCCTTACATTTTTCCTTATTGTCTTTCCTTTTCCTTAAAAATGCTTGCAATACCCAATTAAATGAGCATCGTTCTCAAAAATGACTTTGCAGGCCTCAGTTGGAATAGATTTCCCTAATTATACCTTGAGAAAGGAGGATATGTTCTTTTTTTTTTTTTTTAAGATTTTATTTATTTATTTGAGAGAGAGAGAGTGAAAGAGCACAAGCAAGGGGAGCAGTGAAGGGAGAGAGAGAGAGAAGCAGGCTCCCCACTGAGCAGGGAGCCTGATGCGGGACTCAATCCCAGGACCCTTGGATCATGACCTGAGCTGAAGGCAGATGCTTAACCATCTAAGCCATCCAGGCGCTTTTTAAAAAAAGATTTATTTATTTACTTGTCCGAGTGAGCGATAGAAAGAGAGCACAAGCAAGGAAACAGCAAGCAGAGGGAGAAGCAGGCTTCCCGCTGAGCAAGGATCCCAATGTGGGACTGAATCCCGGGACCCCGGGATCAAGACCTGAGCCAAAGGCAGACACTTAACCAACAGCCACCCAGGCAGCCCAAGAAGGATATATTCTTAAAGAGTCTGTATTGGAGTCCTATTGTTGCTGTAACAAATTATCACAAATTTTGTGGCTTAAAATGACATAAATTTATGATCTTATGGTTTTAAAGTTGAGAAGTCTGAAAAGGATCTTATGAGTAAAACCAGAGGTTGCATTCCTTTTGGACGCTCTAGGAGAGGATGTGTTTCGTTGCCCTGTCCAGTTTCTAGAGGCCACCTGCACTCTGTGGCTTGTGGCCCCCTGATCTTATCTTCACAACCAGCAGCCTAGCATCTTCAAATCTCTTTCTATCTCTGATTTAGCAGAAAGTAGTCAAATGGACAAGCGTAAAAAGGACTAACAAACCACCTAACAGAGAATAGATCTCGATAATCCTATAATCCCTTTACAAAATAAATACATAATCAGGCCATAAACTAAATTCCCAGTCATGCTGTCACCACTGGGGAAAAATTTATTGGCTGTAAACAAATCAAAACACAAAATGAATAGAGATCAAATTAAAATTAGAAAACTAGGAAGCACGCAGAGTTCTATTGCCACTTTCTGTTTACCTTTAGAACTCAAGAAAAGGTGTGCCTGGATTTACACTGCATGGGAGATGCACCATTTCTGTGAGCGGTGTTTACCTGACTGTCAGGTGAGTCTATTGGGCACCTCCTGGAGGGCCGCCCAAGCTGCTAAAGGATAATTTTTTAAAAAGGTAAAATCTTGACTCTCATTCAGATGGCAAATAAATACGGGTTAAAGATTTCATTTTAACTCATGACTTACTGGGGGAACCAAGCAGATGTAACAACCAGCTCAAAGGAGAAGCCAAAGAACAGACATATTTAGAGATGAGAAATTTATTTTTTAAAGATTTTATTTATTTGAGAGAGAGAGTGCTTGAGAGAGAGAGAGAGAGAGAGAGCACAAGTGGGGGCGAGAGGGAAGAGGCAGAAGGAGAGAGAGAATCAGTCTCCCTGCTGTTTGGAGTCCTATTGTTGCTGTAACAAATTATCACAAATTTTGTGGCTTAAAATCACATAAATTTATGATCTTATGGTTTTAAAGTTGAGAAGTCTGAAAAGGATCTTATGAGTAAAACCAGAGGTTGCATTCCTTCTGGAAGCTCTAGGAGAGGATGTGTTTCGTTGATATGAGGCTCAATCCCAGGACCCTGAGATCATGACCTGAGCCAAAGGCAGGCTCTTAACTGAGCCACCCAGGCACCCCTAGAGATGAGAAATATTGAAAAGAATTTACTCGTGAATACAAAACTGACTTTTCATGGTGGGAAGAGGGTTGGTCCTCCACCAGACAGAATTTACCAGCACATCTATAGTCAGGAATTATTTACAGAGTTATCAGCTTGATCAGAGAGAGAGAGAGCATGAAATGGCCGAGCCACATCCTTAGAGGTTCTGACATTCCAGTGAGATCCTGTCCAGTAGTCTCTTCTGCTTATTTCAAAGTCTGAAGCATTTCCTTCCAGTCTCATTGACTCAATTCTTCAACAATAATACATTTTTACACAACGAGAGGCTGATGTGGGTAAGGGTGGGGACTCCAGAGTCACGCTGCCTGGGCCCAAGGCCAGGGTCCGCCATTTTTAACTGTGCCTCTTTGAGCGAGTGACTCGTCGTCAGTCAGCAAACAACAGCTCAAGGGCCAAATCCAGCCTGCTGCCTATTTTTGTATGGCCCTTGAGCTCAGAATGGTTTTTATATTTTTAAATCATTGGGGGGAAAATATCAAAAGAAGAATAGTATTTCCTGACACATGGATATTATAAAATTCAAATTCTGATGACAAGTATTATTTGAATACAACCATGTCCGTTTGTTTACATATTGTCTGCTGCTGCTTTCACGCTCCGACACAGTTGAGTAGCCGTGACGGGGACCAGATGGCCTGCTGGGCCTGAAATATCTCCTATCCAGCTCTTTACGGAAAAAGGTGGCCCTTCTCTGCACACTCTCCACTAAATGTCTGGATGACTCGGTTCACTCATCTGTGAAATGAGAAATTTCACCACCCATATTGTGGTGAAAATTCATGGAGATTCTGTGAATTACTTACGATGGTGCCTGAGATCCAGTAAACCCTCAAGACTTGGTTAATCAGAGTCCTTCCCCCAGGTTGCTTAGATGGATGTGGAGAGAGAACTGTTCCCTCTTTCTTTGGGGGTCACTAAGGTAGGGTGTTTAATAAGCCCAGAATTGTTTGTGGTCATACCTATCTCCTGCCTCCTCCATTAAAGACACAACAAACACTAACCCAGGTTCCATGGATGGGGCCATTCTGTGTGACGGCCTTTCATCTATTAGCTCACGTCATCTTTACGATAACCTAATACCGTAGGTATTGCTTTTATTTCCCTCATTTACAGAGAAAGAAACCGAGACTGACAGCAGTTAGAAAGTTACCTTTCTAGGTAAATGGTAGGCCCAGCCTCAAGCCTCTGCAGGCTGAGCAAAGACCCAGTAGCTGGTACAGGAAGCACGGCCACCCGCAGGAGGGGGAGGAGGCTCGTTTACTGAGGAGGCTGCAAGCAAGGAAACAGCCCTGCCAGGAGCCCTTGGCCTCCGCTGGCCACTCATTTTGTTTCATTTTATTGGACCAAAGCTAGTGTGAGTTTGCTTTCTGTCACCAGGGACAGAAATAAGCTGAGGAAACTAAAAGAGGAAAATAGCACGAGTCTGTCCCCACCGTAGCTCGCAAGACGCTGACGGAGGGGGACAAACACAGAGCACGAGAAGCTAAAGTAAGGGCGTGCTGTCTATGCTGTGGGGGCCGAAGGGAGCCTCGAGTCAGGAAACATTTGACATGTCCCTTCCACGTGCCCCTTCCATGTGTCCGGCCCCACGCTGGATGCCCTTTGGTGGCTGGACGTCTTTACATTTCTAGCAAGATGCCGGCGTTTGGGCCATTTATCTGTGCCTTTTGTGTGTTGGCTGTCGAGAACCCCTGTGGTCTGCTGGGATCCATGGTCGGTCTGGCTGTGAGGTGTCCTGTCTCACGCAGAGTTTAATTAGGATTGTACTATGCCAACGATGCTGCAGTGAGGCCCGCAGGTGGGCTAGGAAAAGCATGTGTTAAAATATAAAAATGTCATTTCAGGGGCGCCTGGTTGGCTCAGTGGGTTAAAGCCTCTGCCTTCGGCTCAGGTCATGATCCCAAGTTCCTGGGATCGAGCCCCGCATCGGGCTCTCTGCTCAGCAGTGAGCCTGCTTCCTCTTCTCTCTGCCTGCCTCTCTGCCTACTTGTGATCTCTATCTCTCTGTCAAATAAATAAATAAAATATTTTTAAAAAATAAATAAATAAATAAAATAAAAATAAAAATGTCATTTCAAAGCAGCCAGGGGTGTCTTTCCACTAATCAAATTGTATCCGTGCTCGGATTTTAAACACTAACTCATTAAAGGGGCCCCACTTCTATCTAGTCCCTTTCACAAGGCAGGTAGTTCTTTAGCCATAATTATCTGTTGTTACACGCAAATAATTGCACCCACAATTGTCTAATTGTCGGCAGAAAACGAAGGGCAAGCAGCTGATTATTTCTCAGATATCTGATGTTGCCTGTCACAAGCCAGCTGGGACCAAAGCAATTGCACAAGCTGCTCTCGGCCTACAATAAAGGGGGTCCAAGTGACCTGGTCTCCTGGGTATGGACTGCGAGAGAAAACCCCCTTCTCACCTCAGCAAGAGCGTGCTTTCTCTGACAGACCTCTTATTTTCCCTCCCGACCTCTCACTTAGGACTACTTCCAGCTTTCTGGGTCTTGTTTCATCTGTTCTGATTTCAGGAGTCACTTGGCCAGCTTTGAGGAAGTGGGTGCTGTTTTCCCCTTTATTCTATTTTAAATCGGTTTCTTCATTTCTCCATTTCCCTATACCCAACGTCTCTCACATGGAGTAAGACTGAAAAAATTTCCTTTTTATGGGAGAGGGGACAAGGGGATAGCAATGTTAAGAAATAGTCTCTTAATAGGAATGTATGTTCAAATCAGGAAGAAAATCTCTAATAATAGAGAGATTAATCATATAGGGGGAAAAAGAAAAGCAGAGTTCTGAACATCATGTGCATTCCTGTAGCAGAGTTCATATAAGGAGTGTGTGTGTGTGTGTGTGTGTGGTGATGTCACGATTACTCACCTGCACGGCTATGTGGGAAAAGAAAGAGCACGCACAAATAACAATAAAGCAAGCATTCTAATTTGAGCACTTTGTTTTTTCAAGAGCGTAATGCTGGCTGGAAGAAAGGGGAGCAGCTCTCAGTGAAGTGACTTCCTCAGCATACACACAGAATTAACCGAGATTAGAATTCTGAATAATTACCTCCGGGTCTAGAACATTCCCCCTCCTTTTCTACAGGCCCATCCACATCACCTCAAAGACAGGTAACGTCCATGATAAATCAGCGTACGGCCGTCCTTTGTGAATGTACTTAACGCCCCTCAATTGCATACTTTAAAATGGTAAATAATATGTTTGATATAATTTACCACAGTAAAAACAAACAAACGAACATGGAAACCATTCCTGGTTCTCAGGTCACCGTAGGTTAAATCTGGCCTGGGGATCGTGTGTCATATAGGAAGGTAAGCCAGCTGGGGGGCTAGAATGTGTGAGTCCCCCTACGGCATCACCCACGGCACAGAAGGTACCATGCTTCCCACCCGTGGGCTGTGCTATTTGCTCCTCCGGAAGCTGAAGTTCCCCTGCACAAACTTCAAGCACTTCAGTTTTTCATCTTTCGAACTGGAACTGTCTCCGTATTCTTATCACTTATCCCTCCAGCGTCCTCTCGCCTCAGGCAGAACGTTCTTTTCTTTCTTTTCTAAAACCGACCTCTACGTCTTTTTCTTTTGATTTCTCCTCCCACCCTTCTTCGGGATTCTTGCTCCGGGAATCATCCTTTCCTCCCCACTGCTCTTTCTCTCAGCCACACAGAAGAACTTTCTTTCAACCTCGCAAGTCCCTCAAGCTACTATTTTATCTCTTTCATTGTCTGCTTAATTTCGAAAGAGAGGAGCTTCCACCAGAGTTCTTAAACTCAACTAAAAAGAGAAATACCACAGTTTCTTAATCTCTCGCCAGCTCACTTCCTGTGGGTTGAAACAATCATTTAAAGGTATTTCCTGACTGAATTCAATCAGCTCTCATCCCCCTCGACCTTTCTGCTGCATTCAGTGTGTGAAGAGCTCCTTCCTAGTCTCCTTTCCGGGATATTTTTCAAATCCATTCACATTTACTGAGCACTTACTTACCACCTGCCAGGCCCTGTGGGTGTGCTGGACACTCTCTCCTCCCCTTCTGTATCTCTGGACTTTGTTTCCAAGGTTCCCCTGAGAGTCTGCTGTTCTGGCTTGGTATTCCCTCCCCATGTAATTCAGCTGCTCCCTTGGTATCGAGAGCTTACTCTGGGCCAAGCCTGTGAATATAGGACTTCACCTGTTCACAGTTTCCTCCCTCTCCCTCAGCTCCAAATATCCCCTCTGCGCTGCCAGATGCAGGGCTCTGGTTTTGATGTATATCCTGGATAGGTCCTCCCTCAGTGCTTGTGTGGCCCAGACCAAAGAACAAAATGGAGGCCCACAATCCAGATGTCTAAAACTTTGAAAGCTATAAATGAAGGTAGCAGCTGTTAAATAAATACATTAGATCATTTTGCCTTGACAGACAGACCTTAGATTTGGTACATAATGTTCCATTACTTTCAGGTGTACCACATAGTGATTCCACAGTTCTCCATGCTAGATGCTCACTCCAAGTGCAGCTACCATCTGTCAGCACACACAACCATCACAATGTCACTGACTATATTCCCCATGCTGTACCTTTACTCCCGTGACATATTTATTCCAGAACTGGCAGCCTGTCCTGTGTCTCCCACTTCCCTTCACCCATTTTGCTCATGTCCTGACCCCTCCCCTCTGGCAACCACCAGTTTGTTCTCTGTATTTACAGGTCTGATTCTGCTTTTTGTTTATTCATTTGTTTTGTTTTTTAGACTCCATATATAAGTGAAGTCACATGGTATATGGCTTTCTCTGACTCACTTATTTCACTTAGCATGATACCTTCTAGATCCATCCATGTTGTCACCAATGACACGATCTCATTTTTTTTTTTTAAGATTTAAAAAAAATTAGTTATTTAATTGACAGAGAGAGAGACAGCAAGAGAGAGAACACAAGCAGGGGGAGTGGGAGAGGGAAAAGCCTGCTTCCCGCAGAGCGGGGAGCCTGATGTAGGGCTCTATCCCAGGAACCTGGGATCACCATCTGAGCGGAAGGCAAACGGTTAATGACTGAGCCACCCAGGAGCCCCTTACCATTTTTATAGCTGGGTAATATTCCAGTGTAGATGTATACCACATCTTCTTTATCCACTCATCCACTGATTTGGGTTGCTTCTCTTTCTTGGCAATTGTAAATAATGCTGCAATAAACATAGGTGTAGGTGCATCTATCTTTTCAAATTAAGGTTTTCATTTTCCTGGGGTAAATATCCAGTAGTTGAATTATTGGATCTTACAGTTTTTCCATTTTTAATTTTCTGAGGAACTGTTTCCCATGGTGGCTGTACCAATTTACATGGCTACCAACAGTGCGTGAGAGTTCCTTTTTCTCCACATCCACACCAAACACTTGTTATTTCTTGCCTTTTTAATTCTAGCCATTCTGACAGGTGTCATGTGATATTTTCTTTGTGGTTTGGATTTGCATTTCCCTGATGATTAGTGATAATGAGCATGTGTCTGTTGGCCATCTGTATGTCTTCTTTGGAGAAATGTCTATTCAGTTCCTCTATCCATTTTTTAATCAAATTATTTGATTTTTTTGGTGTCGAGTTGTATGAGTTCTTTATATATTTTGAATATTAACCCCTTATCAGATATGTCATTTGCAAATATCTTCTCTTACTCAGTAGGTTACTTTTTTGTTTTGTTGATGGTTTCATTTTCTGTGCATTGAATATATCATCACCCAGATTAAGATGATGTATTTAAATGTTGAATGTTGTGGAGTTCATGCTGGACCATGATGCCACTGAATGAGCTGGGTCTAAGCCCTTAGCCTGTCTCCTTCTTTTCCACTTCCCACCGTAAGGGGCCTTCAGCATGCACGGCCTATATATCTTAGCTCTGCCTATATACTCATAAGCACTCAGGGTCTAGGGCTTTGCGCACTGAAAACACTAGTCACCCTCAGCAGTATTCTCCCAGAAAAGACGCTTGCATGGGTCCTTGACATAGCCTCAGGGTCTTTGGATCTAGAATTCTCTGAGGACTAGGATGGTAGATTCCAAGTAAGCATACTCTGGTGGTCCCATGGATTCCCCGGTACCATATTGGCCCTCTAAAGCAGAATACTCTATTGTAAAGGATTTTAGCCACCCCCCCCTTTTTCCCTTTTTAATCTGTTACAGATGAATACTTCTTTTTTTTTTTTTTAAAGATTTTATTTATTTATTTGGCAGACAGAGATCACAAGTAGGCAGAGAGGTAGGCAGAGAGAGAGAGAAAGAGAGGAAGAGAAGCAGGCCTCCTGCTGAGCAGAGAGCCTGATGCGGGGCTTGATCCCAGGACCCTGGGATCATGACCTGAGCCAAAAGCAGAGGCCTTAACCCACTGAGCCACCCAGATGAATACTTCACCCCAGATGAATACTTCTTTTAATACAATAAAGAATTTAAAACAAAGACATACAAAATACAAGTCCAATTTTTTATTAGATTCATTTATTACTAGATTGTTAGACATACATTTTAATACAAATGAGCAGAACAAGAAAGGGGAACAATTATAAAAATTGAACATATTGTTCTTGAAAGTGTATGTACAGACAATTTAACCCAGTCAGTCCTTACTATGTTTCTAACTTTTGATTGTTGCAAAGTCATAACTAAATAAAAATTTATGAATGAAATAAGATTCCATATATTAGATGCTTGTCTGCATCATTTGAACAGCACCACTCACATCAGTATTTAAGGGTTTTTATGTGACAAATGAACTTGTTTACTCACTCTCCAAGGTTGGTTGAGTTGATGATAACATGCTACTTGTAGGTAGCAATGTACATCTAAGCTTTCCAAATGCTTTGTTTTAATAACACTTACAGTAAGGAAACAAGTCTTACTGGGGTATTTTGACAGAACAGAAGAAGATATTTCAGAGTAATTTAAGCAGAAAATAGGGTTTTTCGTTTAAAATTTGGGTTGTTCATTTAGAATTTTTATACAAAATGGTGCAAAATTTGTCTTCAATCCTTTATCAGTAGCCACTTCCAACAACTTATCCTCTGACATCAAAATGAAATTTAAACTTTCTATGAAAGAAAGAGATTTCAGATCTTTGAATTTTCCATTTTGTTCAGCTGACTTTTGTAGCAAAAATTTCTTGACGAAGGAAGGGGTGTGTTGATTTACATTCTGGCACAAGTTCCTAACTGGGTAACGAAATCCAGAATGTTTTTGAGGCATTGCAGCTGTGCCATCTGAAGATAATCCTACCCCAAATCCTAGCTCCAGACACATTTATGGACAGCATAATCCTTTACAGTTTTATAAGTTCACAGTTGTGTTCACTGACCATGAAGCTGAGAAAATACAAGAACTGTTTCTTCCCATCACGATCGTGTTTAAATCATACTTATACTAAGCGAGGGCCACATGAAGAGGGTTTTTATATTCCTCTAGATTCAAGGTGAAATACTTGGCTGGTGTCATTTTTTCCCTAGGAGTTAGTCTTCCATCTCATTAGTAGGTTTCCAAATAGGGGGAACCATGGTTTCACCAGACACAGGCATTGGAGCCACATTCTCCAGCACAGTATAGATTACCATTTCGAAGTCATTGTCTTTGCTACATCCTTGCTATCATGTCTCAGCAGCTGTATCGATGTCTGGGCTTCATCACCTCAAATACTATTTTCTGAGAAGCCTGCAAAGCTGGTTCTGTGAGAAATAGTTAATATCTGCTTCTGTCAAGTTTTTAATTCATTACTCTCTTTCAAAGAATTCTTTTGTTTTTTTTTTGTTTTTGTTTTTGTTTTTTACTTCTTTCTTATACTTGGTGTGCAAAAGGCAGTATTTTTTTTTAAGCCACTTACCTGTTGGTGGTTTCATTGCTTCATTAGTTGATACATTTCTACAGATAAGATGCTGTAGTTTTAGCCCTTCATCATCAACTCTGGCTACAAATTGAACTCAGACTATGAGGGCTTGTACTTCTGAGTCAATGACTATGAACTTTTTGTTCTTCCTGTTTTCAGAATCACTTCCATTGTTCTCATTTGCTTTTCTACTATCACTGTATTTTGAAATGTGTCTTTTCTTGAAAAAGAAATTTTTCCTAATCAGTAGGAAATTAGGGTTAAAAAGTAAATGTTATGGCGCACCTGGGTGGCTCATTCACTAAGCATCTGCCTTCAGTTCAGGTCATGATCCTGGGGCTCTGGGATCAAGCCCCACATTAGGGGTCCCTGCTCTGCAGGAAGCCTGCTTCTCCCTCTCCCACTCCCCCTGCTTGTGTTCCCTCTCTCGCTGTCTCTCACTCCGTCAAATAAATATATAAATTCTTAAAAAAAAAAAGTAAATGATATGAAATTTATTTCTTTACTTTAGCTGTTGGGTTAAACTACACACACATACATCCCTTTTGAAAAAATAGCTGGTTTGATTAAAAATGAAAATGATAATAATTTATAAAAATAAAGACTTGTTTTCATTTATTTATATTTACTTATTGTAGGGTTATAGATGACTAGCCTTAAAATAAAAAGTTGACAAGAGGTCCCATCACCCATGAGAATATGCAGTTTATACCACATGGAACCCCTTACTCAATTTCAAACATGCCCTACTGGTTTATGCCTTGTTTAATGAGATGATATACCAATGTCAAAATGGTATAAAGTTTTTAAATGCTTACTCTTTTTTTTTAATGCAGTGATCTTTTTTTTTTTTTTTAAAAGATTTTATTTATTTGACAGAGAGAGACACAGTGAGAGGGGGAACATAAACAGGGGGAGTGGGAGAGGGAGAAGCAGACTTCCCACTGGGCAGGGAACCCAATGTGGGCCTTGATCCTAGGACCTGGGATCATGACCTGAGCTGAAGGCAGATGCTTAATGACTGAGCCACCCAGGTGCCCATAAATGCTTACTCTCAATTTCTGTACTTCTCCAGTGTGGCCCAGAGTTTGTGGATTGACTGGTCCCTGAACCACCTTATGAATAACATGGCTCTGAAACCCAGGCCCACAGGAGGGGTCCTTTTTGCCTGCGTGTGAGTGGTATACAGCTCTTAAAATATAAGTTTTAATTTTTAACTGCCTGCTAGATGTAGTTATATGAATAATGATACTAGTAAATGATCATAAAACTATCATTAAAACTATCTTGTCCTGAGAACTTAACGTGTGCCAGAAATATGATGAGTAAGAAAAGAATTCACTGACTTTAAATTCTAATGAGAGAAAAGATATGTCATTCTCATATCTCTTTGAAAACTCTATCTCCATTTTACAAGTAAGGAAATTGAAGGGGCACCTGGATGGCTCAGTGGGTTAAGCATCTGCCTTCTGCTCAGGTCATGGTCTCAGGGTCCTGGGATCGAGCCCTGCATCAGGCTCTCTGCTCAGCGGGAAGCCTGCCCCCCCCCCCCCCCGCTGCCTCTCTGGCTACTTGTGGTCTTTCTCTCTGTCAAATAAATAAACAAAATCTTCAAAAAAAAAAAAAGTAAGGAAATTGAAGCTTATAGAGGTTAACTAATATGTTCAAGGTTTCAAAGCTAACAAATCCTACATCAGGGACTCAAAGCATGCTCTCACTGGCCCCAAACCCATGCTGAGTGAGGCCTGCAATATCAGTTGCCTGGACTATTGCAGTAGACTCCATGTCTTCGGTGTCTCCCGCCCCCATGCTTCACCTGGGTAAAAGTGTTTTATTCCTAAAAACAGGAGAAAGAGTAAATTATCTCCCTTCTTAGTAAACCCATATTTTATGAAGTGGAGCATTATATGAAGATGAGCTCTTTTCAGTCACTGTGCTCTGGTAATATTTTCTATGGAAATCGACCATAATCATCTTCTTTAAAAACAACAAAAACTATTCATTTTGACCAGCATCTGTTCCACTGGTGGATCATCTCAACTTATAAGATGTTGTGGAAAATGTGGTGCATCAGAAATTAAGTGATCCAGGAATATGAAGAACATTATTCCTTTTCTTCCTATGGTCTGTCATCATGCATGATAAAATGATAACAGCTTTGTTTCAGCTGCGTCCATTTGTACTCTGATCATAATTTTATCAATTTAATTATTACTGAGTGAAACATTAAATATTAAGCTATGATATAACGTAGCAGAGACTGGCCAGTTGTTCACCATGTTGTTTCTATTTTCCTGCTGAGTCCAGGAGATGCTCTTTTGTGGAAGTGAAGCCATGCAGCTGAGTTCTGGCCAATAGGAAGCAGGCAGCAGGGAGACCACCTCTGGGTAGAGCTCATAAACCCTTTCCCAGAGGCCTCCATGTTCTCTTCCTGCCCCCATCTGCTGGCCAGACACAGGATTCAGTAGGGCACTCTGGATGTAAGAAACTGGGGTCCTTGAATGACAGTGTGAAGGAGAACCCAACCTCTCCCCAGCCTACACTGAACTGTTTTGTAACATAATTGCAAATTAAACTTCTAGGTAGTAAACTTTTGATTAATTTGGGTAAGAGTAGTACTAATGCACATCAATAATAAGTAGATGGATACTACTGGGCATGCTAAGTATGTAAACTGTGCTTTCTAAAGAAATCAGTCTGTGGCAAAAAAAAAAAAATATATATATATATAATCAAAAACAAAAAACAAACCAAAAAACCCAGAAAGGTTTTATACTCTAAATAGTCCTGGATTTTTTAACAACCCAGAGGACTTTCCTGTTTGGATTTAATCAGGCTCAGGTAACAGAGCTAAAATTTATGTGGCTAAATATTTAACAGTGTTGACAAAACTGAGCTTCTGGTTATTGATGGTGTACCTGGAAATAAACATTGTTTTTTCTTTCCCCTTTACTTTCATGATTCAATTCCACTAGATGAAATACCTTAGTTTACGTGGTCTGAAGTTGTTCCCGTTCAATCAGTGTTTTAGTTATTTCTTTTTTTTTTTTAGTTATTTCTTTTATCTGTGACTGTGTTGTGTCCTTAGAATTATCTGGGCACAGGACATCTCCATAAAATTGTGTTTAATTCTACATTTCCATTTTTCACTAATAAGGCTTTATGTTTCGTTCTTTCTTTCTTTCTTTCTTTCTTTCTTTTTTTTTTTTTATTTTGGTCCTTGAAAACTTTTCTTTGCTTTTTATTATTAACATGATTTTATTTGTGAGCAATTAGACCCCACCTCAAGATGAGCAGAATTAAATAAAATCACATTTGTATATTAGGAGAGCCAGAGAAATGCAAGAGTTATAATTTTAGTTGTCATGGATTTCTAATAAGAGAGGGAAGAATTAGGTAATGATATGACACTCAGTCTTTTTGAAAGCTATGGAACCCTGTTATGACCACTATTAATAGGGCTCAGGCTCCACATGACCCATTAGGATTAAATAAAATGATCAAGTCTTGTGACCTGGACAGAAGCTTTCTTAGTGCAAAAAGAAACTTTAGTGCGCTAAGGCTGACATAGTTATTTCCTCATTGGAAGTCTTGTAATTAAATATAGAAATGATGAAGTAAGTAAACTCCAAATTATTTATAGTTTTATGTTAAATTTAGGATAATCTATGTATATTCGGTATTTTGAGTACTTGGAGTAGTTAAGAATTTGGTATATTAAGGTACCTGGCAAATTGTGATTCCAATTTAGAAAAAGTTAATTGGGTTAGTTGTTTTAGACCTCAGAGAAATAAGATAATTTTTCTTGAACTATAAGCAGTAATTGGATAATTAAAAGAATTTAATTTTAACCATTTTTAGAAATTTAATTTATGTAAGTGTCTAATAATGTTTGTTTGGGAACCAGACAATTAAAACACAAAAATTAAATGTATTAATATTAAAAATGCAATTTTAAATGCTTAAAAGATTAAGTTATAAAACTCTATTAAAAGTGATCATTGAATTCTTCTAGATTTATAAATGTAATGAAAAGATTATAAGTTGAAATCATTTTTCTTTCTTTTTTTTTTTTTTAAGGGGGTGTGCAGAAGGAGAGGGGGAGAGAGAGACTCTTAAGCAGGCTCCATGTCCAGCACAGAGCCGATGCAGGGTTTGATCTCACAACCCTGAGATCATGGCTTAAGCTGAAATCAACTGAGCCACACAGGTACCCCTATAAGTTGAAATCTTTTTTTTTTTTTTTTAAGATTTTATTTATTTATTTGAGAGAGAGCATGAGAGAGGAGACGGTCAAAGGGAGAAGCAGACTCCCTATGGAGCTGGGAGCCCGATGCAGAACTCGATCCCGGGACTTCAAGATCATGACCTGAGCCAAAAGCAGCTGCTTAACCAACTGAGCCACCCAGGCACTGTATAAGTTGAAATCTTAAGAACCAATCTATTTACATTATAATTCAAAATATAAATAAAACCAGAAAAGACCTTGAACAGTCTTTCTTAGGGCATGAAATTCAGCTTTGAGAACACCATAAAAATCTCATAATCATTTTTCTTCTTTTTTTCTATTGTCCTGAAGCTACCCTGGCACCAAACTTTTTTTTTTTTTTTTTTTTTGGCCTAGTACTAAAATACTATGCATTTTTAAAAATACTATGCATTTTTAAATAAAATGCAAAGGTGATCATCTTTAAGTAATAAGTTGTGAAGTGTTTTATACATTGAAAATGAGATATTAGCTTCTTTCTAAATCTTTCATGGAGTCATTTATTGGCCTTCTGGACATTTGTCCATACACATTCAGAAGACACTGTCTCATACCATAAAGGCAAAGACAGTAGCAATGACCCATATTAAAGCTGCATACAATTCACTCTTCTGCATGAGTGGGGCACAAGAATAATCAACGTGTGGATAAATGATTCTTTTTAATCTTGGGATCTGTGAGCTTGTTTTGTCCTTGAGATACTTCCTAGTCCAAGCATCCTTGACCTTGAAAAGGCCGATACAAGGTTTCCAGTGAGTCCGCCTGGACAGCAAAGCCTTCAAAGAACTCTCTGAGTTCTTGTATTTCCTTAGAGATGAGGTGGGGACGGGCTAGGCTCCCCACTTCAGCTGGAGCAGCTCCGGCCACCTTTTTTCCTATGCTGGGCTTCTGATTGGATTTGGAGAGCAGGTTCCCCAGCTCTGTAGGCTCTGAAGGCCACTGGGCCACAGTATGCTTTTTCCAGAAGCAGGGGCAGCACTCCATGAGCGGGCACATGTCATCTTAACGACTGGCAAAGCCCAGGAGGAAAACCACAAATTGCACAACGAGATGGCTGAGGGACCATTGGGCTGTTTTTCTAAAACGTAAAGAACTTCCCAAACACCAACACGAGGAGTTCACTAGGCCTTGAACTAAACTGTGGGGCAACAACCTTGCTTGTAACTTCCTTTATTTGGAAATGGGATCATTCTTGTTTGCTTGGATGATTTAAGACTCTTGCATGCTTCTATTCAGAAACTGCTCTCATTTTATTTGGCACTGAGGATGCAGTCTCCCACCGGGAATGGGTGGATTAGTCAAGGTGATGAATGTGGCAGAACAGGTCTTTTCATGCCTTCTTTCCTAAAGCTCAGCTACCCCTGGGGTTAAAGGAACAAAAGGAAGCTTTTTAAAATTTAACTTAAGACTGGGAAGGACACAAGCTCTTAGCCCAATAAGACACTGGCAAGGTGCTAGCAGGAGATTTTGTGCTTACTTGTGTTTTTCTATACTGCACAGTTTCTAGATGTTTTTATTCCATGGCCTTGTGGTCAAGACTACCATAGATGAGCTGGAAATGGCTGAGAATGACCAGTGACTCAAGCCAGAAGCTGGAGATAAAAGAAGGCATGACAAGGAGTGGAACAGAAAGCCTTAAGTTTGACTGAGAGAATGTGCTTGGGGGTTTACAAGACATAAGGGAGAGGTACCCTGGGACCCTCCATGACAATCTGAATCACGGAGCCTACCTAGGCCTCTAGGACCTTGCCCTGTTCTTGTGACTAAGAAGCCCCAGAATCTCCTTGTCCTCAATTGGAACATAAGCTTTGACCCTTCAGCAAGTAACCGAGGGAACATTCTTTAGGATTTACTGCGTAACAGTAAAACAGTATTTGGGAAGAGATTTGAACCACGATCTTAAGATCTGGCAAAATGTAGGCACAATTTCCCTGAGCTGGATCATACTTCCTTTTTTAAAAGTCACGATGACATGACATTTCAGGGTCACTAAGAGTCCAGGATTTTATAGTCTCTTATTTTCCCCTTGAGGTTCAAGGCTAAGCAATATTCAGATCTCAGAACCACTGCCTGCAGCCTAGAACTGGGACTTTTCACTTGCGTGAATGGATCTCAGCCTCAAGCTGGCACCAACTTCTAAAACAGTCTACTCGAAAGAGCTTTCTGTAATGATGGAAATTTTCTATATTTGCATCATCCAAGACTATAGCTGCCCGTGGCTAATGTAACTGAGAAACTGAATTTTTTCTTTTGTTTAACCAACTTAAACGTGAGTGGCCTCATGCAGCTAGTAACTAATGTCTAGATTATTGGCAGTAGACAAAAGGGGTGGGGTATTCATGCATCGCAGATGAGCCTAATGGGCCTGCTGGGCTATAGCTCCCAAGGGGGAGGTGGTTTGACCCAATTCATTACTTTCTTGCATGGAATAAATTATAGACCCTTGGTGACAGTCACTGATAATTTTCCTATCTCCTTTGAGACACTGAAGGACAAGCTTCAACCTGTTTCTAATAGAATTATAAAAGAGCAATTGGGAACAATCTCTAAGAAGACTTTGAACATGAACAATATGGAGCCTGTCTCTGGGAAGGGGCATCCAGGAAAAATCATGCTTTTCCTAAGGACCAGGACCAATAGTCCGGTCTCTTAATTCTATCTGCTTCCTATGAGAAGGAAAAATTGTCACCTGGTGATACCAGTATAAGGGAATTTCCTGAGGTCTTCTTTCAAAATTTCCCTTTCCTGTAATGGTAAGGTACTTGATGTTGGAGAAAATAACTTCCTCTGGTCAGTAGACCATTCCATTAGAATCCAGTTACCAGTATAGTAGGACTGTGTTTTTTGTTTTTTTTTTTTGTTTGTTTGTTTGTTTTTAAGATTTTATTTATTGGTTTGTCAGAGAGAGAGAGTGAGCACAAGCAGGAGGAGTAGCAGGCAGAGGGAGAAGCAGGCTTCCTGCTGAGCAAGGAGCCCAGTGCAGGACCCCAGGATCAGGACATTTAACTGACTGAGTCCCCCAGGTGTCCCAAGGACTGTGATTTTGAGCACTACTTTATTGGGTACCTCTTATGTACTGGGTATAAGGATTATCTTTTATGAACCTCACAACAATGAAATAAATGAAATAAATACCATTATTACCCAGTTATATAACCAAGGAACCTAAGGCCTAGAAAGGTTAACTAACTTACATAAGTGACAAAGCAGACAGGTAAACCCATGTAAGTCTGAGGCCACAGCCCATGCTCAAATCACCTTCTAAGAATCATCTTCATAGCATATAAGTAGTTGGAAAGCTCAGCTTTCTGCTACACTTCTCTCTTTTTAAAAGATATTTATCTAATTTTAGGAGAGAGAGAGAGAGAGAGAGCGAGCACGCATGTGAAAGCACAAAGTGGGTGGTAGGGGTAGGGGAAGAGAAGAAACCCAAGCAGGCTTCACACTCAGCACAGAGACCAACAGGGGGCTCCATCCCAGGACCCTGAGATCATGACCTGAGCTGGCATGAAGGGTTGGTCGCCCAACTGATAGAGCCATCCAGGCACCCACGCTACACTTATTTCTTACAATCAATCTATTTGTGAACTATTATTTCCTTCCCTTCTGCCTAAATGAGAGTGTAATTGCATGAAATGAGAGTTTGTCCACCAGCCAATCAAAACTGACACCAAGCGTTAGTGGTGAAGAAAGAGGCAATTTATTGGGGTGGTGCTAGCCAGGAGAACAGGATGCTGATGCTCAGAAGTCTGGAACTCTCCACGGGCTTGAAAGTGAGGGTTTCTAAGGGCAAAATTGGAGGCTGGTGTTTCCTGAAAAGGTGGACACTGTTGACTAGAGGCCCACGAGGTCATGCTAGCAGGGGTCTCTGGAGAAGATAGACACCACTAGAGGTTAGGAGGCCATGTTAGCAGATATTACTCAAAAACTTGTGCCACTTAGCCTGGTCCCCTAGAGGTCCATTCTATCTCAAGAAACTTGGAATCTGAAAAAATGTCATTTTTTATTTTTATTTTTTATTTTATCTTTCTCATATGTTAGAGATTTCATGAAGTCTTTAGAGTAGATTAACTGATGAACTCCTTGTAAACTAGTGGGGCTACATGGCTACATGGTCCTTTGATTGATAAGCAAGTGCTTCCATTTCTTGGAAACAAGATGGCTGAGGGACCATTGGGCTGTTTTTCTAAAACGTAAAGAACGTAAACCTGCCTGGGAGTGACATGACCTCTCATGTTTATTTTATGATCTAAACTGACAAGACAGACTCCAGCTCCAAGAGTCACGGGAAATGGAGCATAAAGCATCTGAGAGGAAGAACAAGGCAGTATTCAGGATTCAATTCCAGAATGTCTGCCCCTTCTAAACCCAACTTCCCACAGTCGGCCACACTTGCTCAGCTTGCTTGCCCATGTCATCTAGCTTCCCTGACCCTGAAGAAAGCCTCCATTCACTCCGTGTGCACCTGCACCAGGCCACCAGTGGGAGGCTGCTGTCTGCACCAAAATCCATTGCTCAATGCTCTTCTCCTTAGATCCTCAGGGGCACCTGACTCTGTCAAATCCCACATGGCCTTACCATCTGTCTGGGCCTCTCGACAGTAAACACACTTTGAAAACAAATATGTGAACATCGTTTTGTTTTCCTTCATTAGCTGTCTTATGTTGCAGTCAGTCAGTTGTATAATGGTTGTGTCTAATGAAAAAATAAGGCCATTGTTTTTTGTCTTCTGATTATCTGTTTACCTGACTGTGGCTTGCTAGGGAGGGTGTCATAGGAAAACAATGCCTTCGAGGCTGGCAGCCTTGGCTCTGCGCACCGACTTCATCATTTACTCATTCAAAAAGATCCATTCAGCCCCTGTTGTGTGCGGGGACTTGTTTCAAGTGCTGAGAAAGCAGTGAAGAAAACAAGCATTCCTGCCCTTACCGGGCTTACATTTGAGTTCAATAAGATCCAGGTTAAATCAAGGTTAAAGATGGATGAGAAAAAAACCAATAGCAGATTTGGTGGTGAGAAGGGTAAGGACAAACAGAGCAGGGAAAGGGCCAGAACCATAAGCAGCAACTCGCTTCTTGTGTGATAGTAAGTAAAAGTTACCTATATTTCTACATCCTTGACTTTAAAAAATATTTTTAAAGGTTTTATTTATTTATTTGAGAGAGTGAGTAAACAGGAGAGATCATGGCCAGGGTGGGTAGGGGAGAGAGGGAGAGGCAGACACCCCACTGAGCAAGGAGCCTGATGGGGGACCCAATCCCAGCTGGGATCATGATCTGATCTGAAGGCAGATGCTTAACCAACTGAGCCACCCAGGTGTCCCTACACACTTGATTTATTCAACTCTGAAAAGGGGACAAAAGCCACCTTGCTGACCTGTTCGGAAGGCCTGGGCCCAGCTGAGAGGAGCGTCTGGCTCAGGGGTCACACTGGAGCATGAAGGACAAGAACTATTATTACTGTGTGCATCATAACCATGGGCACCCGGGCCCAGCCAGTATAAATAGCTGCTTGCTGGACCTGGAGATCCCTTATTTATACATTTGTTATCCCTAAACGACCCTGCTAAGAAAACACAGGTAACAGTGTTTCTGAATTCTGAATTCTGAAGACTGAATGAAGTACTCTAGGCTCGGGAGAGGGACATATGGTTTAAATATTTCTATCAGACTGTCTTGGCAGGAAACAGAAGGCCCCTTCAAACTGGATAATTGGAGGAGAGTTTACTGAGAGGATTATATAAGAGACTGGCCTTGCGTAGGTTGCCGCAATGCCTCAGGGTCAGTAATGATGGACCACAGGCTTGAAGGGATGTGGGGAGTGTCTGATTACCAGAAGCCAGAGAGAGAGAGAGAGTCGCAAGGAGAAGGGTGCTTAGCTGGAGCTATCTATGGCTTTCTGTGGAGGGACGCAGCCAGCCTCCAGTGAACCCTCGAGCAGGGAGCTAGGGAGTAAAGACGCCATGTCTTTCTCCTCCCTGCCTCCCATTTCCCATCAGGTCCACCCATTGGCCAAACCTAACCGGCAGTCAGAGGGCGAGAGAACGGCGGTGGGGGGGGTGAGGTGGTGGGGGTGGGGAGGCGGGGGGGTGGCGGGGATGAGGCGGTGGGGAACAGTACATTGGGCCAGGCTCCTGGGAAACAGAGCAGGTGCAAAAGGATGAAAGGGAGGAAAGGGCCGCAGAAGATACCAGAATAAAACTGAAGGGCGAACTAAACACAATGTCCTGGTTCCCCCGACAGTCCCGGAGTCACCACTCTCCCCATCGAGGGAAAGCAGCCCTCGTTCTTTCCTTCATCAGCTGTCCCCTTAATCACATTTGTTGCTTTTCTCTGGGTTCACCTCTTGCCTCTTTTAAAGTCTGAGATTTGGTTAGGAGTTTCGAAAGAAAACCAGATTAGTAAAAAATAAGGCCCAGTTGTGTGTAAATCTGGAGATTGCTAACCCAGACAATCTCTATCCAGGGTCATGCATGGCTGACAAGGACAAAATGCTCTGCTGGTCCCTCACTAGCAGGAAAAAAGGAAAGAGGGGAAGAGTTCCTGACCAAGAGCATAGCACTGTCACCATTTAATTTTTTTAATGAAGTTTAAGCTGTGACATTAAGTAGAAAAGAGGCAGATATGAAACCATATGAACGATACAATCCCAACCATGTAAAAAATATGTAGAGTATGGTAATAAGACTAAAAAAAAAATGTTATTTACAATGACATTTTTCTGTATTTTTTCTGTATTTTTTTCTGTATTTTCTGTATTTTTTTTCCATGTTTCAATAATGAATACATTACTCCTTTGAAAATAAAAGTGAAGGGAGTGCCTGGGTGGCTCAGTGGGTTAAAGCCTCTGCCTTCGGCTCCGGTCATGATCCTGGGATCCTGGGATTGAGCCCCACATTGGGCTCAGCTCAGCAGGGAGCCTGCTTCCCTTCCTCTCTCTCTGCCTGCCTCTCTGCCTACTTGTGATCTCTGTCAAATAAATAAATAAATAAATAAAAACCTTTAAAAAAAAATAAAATAAAAGTGAAACCACCAAAAGTTATTTTTTTACCTAAGGGAAATATTACTTACTTCCTATAACTCACATCTTTGTATAAAACAAGAATAGTCATAGCTTTCATTTATGGAAAACTTTAATCCAGCATCATTTAAAAGACTCACTAAACTGATTATGTTGCTGCTTTTAAGAAAGTGATTTTACGCATAATTTCTAAAAAGAGCACACTAAGGAAATTAATGGTATTTCCTTTAAACTAGCTTAATCTTTTTAAATTTTATTTACTTTTTTTCATAATCGCTACACCCACTGTGGGGTTTGAACTCACGATCCCGAAGTCAAGAGTAACAGTTCTGTGTACTGAGCTATCCAGGCACCCCTATGCTAGTTTAATCTTGACTCATGCTGATATATAATACTAATGGTATGCTTTGAGAGCTATAATCCATGGATGTCAAATTTATTCTCACCAACTACCAAAATTCTCAAAGTGGAAATACATACCCGTAAAACATTAAACTGAATCTAGTAAATTGATATTTTCTTTTTTTTTTTTAATTTTAAAAAGATTTTATTTATTTATTTAAGGTGCCCCAGTGAGTATTTTCTTATATTGCATCAGCCACAAAGTAGGTCCAGAGAGATAGTTGTTCCACTGGTTTTCACTTCACACTAAGACCAGTTCTGTTCAGTTCAACAAATGCCCCCACCCCTTAAAAATTTTTATTTATTCATTTGACAGAGTGAGAGAGCACAAGCAGGGGGAGGGGCATAGGGAGAGGAAAAAGAAGGCTCCCAGGCTGAGCAAGGAGTGTGATTTGGGGCTCAATCCCATGAGCAGAGCCGAAGGCAGACACTTTAACTGATTGAGCCACCCAGGTGTCCCTTAGCAACCCATTTTGAGATGTGGCAGGTATGCCAGGCTCTGGATTAGGTGTTGGGTATACACAGGAGAATGAGACAAGCCCCCGCCCTTGAAGAGACACAGCGGTGGAGACAGACATGAAGAGGATGACTTTAGCAAATAAAGCTAACTGCAGAGGGGAATATAGTCAATAATATTGTAATAACATTGTGTGATGACAGATGGTTAACTACACTTGTCTGGATAAGCATAGCATAATGCATGGAATTGTCGAATCCCTATGTTGTATACCTGAAGCTAATGTAACACTGTATGTCAACTGTACTTTGGTAAAAATAAATTAACTTGAAATTTCTTAAAAAAAAAAAAAAAAGAAGTGAAGGGGTAGGAAGCCTAGTCAAGAAGCTTGGAGGAAGAACTACTCAATTTAAAGCAAAAAACAAGAACCAGAGGTACCTGGTTTTCTCAGTCAAGAGGGTGTGGGACTCTTGATCTTGGGGCCATGAGTTTGAGCCCCACACAAGGTGTGGAGATTACTAAAAAATATAAATTAATTAAATAAAACCTTAAAAACAAAACAAAACAGGGGCTCCTGGCTGGCTCATTTGGTGGAGCATGCGACTCTTGATCTCAGGATTGAGTCCCACGTTGGGTGTAGAGATTCCTTAAAAACAATAACATCTTAAAAAAAAAAAAAAAGACTAAATAAAACAAACAAAACAAAAACTGACTTGCTGAGCTTTACTGACTCTATGGTAACTGGAACTCTTTGTTCTTGAATTTTGCTTGGGCTGATCAGGATGGAGGCCAGTGTGACCAGGTTTAAGCTGGTGAGTGACATCTCAACAGTCTTGATCCTGCTCAGAGGCCCACAGTCCCCATCACCCTCTCAAAGATGGGGACAACCATCTACATCCCATGGGCCTTCAGAAATGACCCACTGAGGCCAGCCGCCTCCAAAACTACCCTTCTTATTTGGAGCTGCACTCTGCTAGCTTTGGGGGGTGTGGGGGGTACTGCCTTCTTCAGGGTTGTCAAGAAGTTGCAAGTTGTCTTTGGTAGAAGGCAGAAGGTAGAAAGCAAAGAATAAAGCAGTCCTAAGAATTTGAGTTTCAGTTCAGAAGATGTGGAATGCTCTGGATGGTGAACTCTTTTGCTGTAGGTGACTAGTCAGAACTGACGCACAGGGTGGGGTAGAGTTGGTGTTCTGGTGGGACCTACTGGTTGAGCCATAAGGCCAATGGTGGTGGGCTCTGGTCTGGTCTGTTCTGCCTGGGTTAGGCCAGTTAAGGATTCTGACCATCTTCCCACATCTTTTCTGTAGGGAACATGTATGTTTATCCTCAGTAAGTGTGTCAGGGCAAAGACCTTCCTTGTTATTCTCTTTAAACTGTATAAATTTGGGGCACCTGGGTGGCTCAGGGGGTTAAAGTCTCTGCCTTCGGCTCAGGTCATGATCCCAGGGTCCTGGGATCGAGCCCCACAACCAGCTCTCTGCTCAGCAGGGAGCCTGCTTGCCTTCCTCTCTCTCTGCCTACTTGTGATCTGTCAAATAAATAAATAAAATCTTTTTAAAAAAACTGTATAAATTCTTATAAGAAAATGTCATAATTTTTATCCCAGATATGACTTGCTTTGGGACTTAAATATGACCCAGTTTCGATTTGGGATATTGGATCATATTAAGATAGTTCATCGTGTAGACCTTCTTTTTCAAACAGTCTCCTGGAAAATTCTGGCAATTTTTTTTCCAGTTCCTGTAACAAATTTTAATCTTTCCAACCCAAACCAACTCTCTAAACCTGTAAATTCTTTAAAAACTTTAATCTCTCATAATTACATGAAGCTTGCTTTCTTGAAAAGGCCTTTCGTTATTGCTTGTAATTAGAGCCCCCTCAATATTTTAAAAGCTTCTTTGTCTGGTAAAATGGAAAGTCGGAATTCAAACCCATTAAACCTCTGCCAGTCTGCCCAGCTGTCTTGGCCACTCTTTTAGCTAAAATCCCAAAAGCTGTCTGAGATCTGGAGGAAGTCTGGAACAACTGGGAGGCAAAGCGCTGTGGTAATCGGCAGATTGGCCACACTTTCCTCTGGTTTCATTCTGTCACAAATACTCTACCCTGGCTGTTTCAGCCCAAGGCCACTGTTGCTCTTGCCTGTCCATAGACACAAACCACAGTAATAGCTTTTTTTGCCAATCTTCCATCCTGAGTTAATAAGTGAGAAACTTTAGGACCCCTGGGGTATATTCTCTATTTAAGAGTGAAAATGACTTTTTAATGCCACCTCTGCTTTGCCCCTCCCCTCCCCCAATTCCTCTCTCTCTGGAATGAAGATTTAGACCACCAGGAGGGCAGTCCTAGGTACGATAACAATTTGCTACTGATAAGGAATTTAATTAGGAGAAGGGAAGATGTAATCATCAAGATAGATGGAAACCGTGCCAAGCCTCGGAAATGCTTGTGTCATAGCTCATATTTGCACAAACATCTATTGTATACTGAGCTGTTTTACATACATAACCGTATTTAATGCTTGCATCATCCTGAGAGGTGGTCGCTGTTCTCTTTCCTGGTGAGGAACTGAAATAGAGCAGTTAAATCCAGCCAAGGGCAGTCATGGCGCTGTGAGACCCCACTCCCTCATGTAACATGGGTGCTGTTCCTGAGGAAGCAGACCCAGCTTCAGCCAAAGGAAGGAAGTCTGACCAGATCAGTGGAACCCGAGATGTGGAAAGTACCGTGCCATGAAGAGATGGTAGAGCAAGTGGCCCTGATGGTCTCTGGAAACAAACACCCACGTTTATGTCCTGGCAGCTAATTAATGGCACACTCCTTAACCACCTTGCAAAGGTGAAGGATGGACATGGGCTCTGTGCCCAGCATCTGTAGGAAGCCAGAGAGGGAGCAGTTACCAGCCCCCAGTGAGAGCTGTGGCTGGGGGACTGGGGCCACCTGACAGATGCTCTGACTTGGGTACTGGTGTTAGGTAGAGAAAAGTATCTAGAGCTGAGCCACAGCCTGGTACAGAAGAAATAGAAGGAAGAAGGAACCCGACCGCTCTCTACATACCTTCTGATCTTTTGCTGGTGCCTCCCACTGGCTAAGTCCAATCAGAAGTCAGAGAGCATAGGAATTCAGCTAAGCCATCTCCAGAGGCCTGCCTCCCAGAGCACAAAGCAGGGTGGGGGTGAGTGAAACACGGACCTGGGGACAGGCAGGGAAAATGGAGAATACATAAGACTAAGATAATATTATCTCACTCTCAAGGACTACATTTCCTGGTGGGAACTTGAAAGAGGCATGTGGGACTTCAGGATTCTTTCCTTTCTTTCTTCTCACTAACCCCCCTTCCTTACCTCAAACAGATGTCTTTGGGGTTAGAACGCAAAGGGAGATCCAAATTGCTTATAGGTCAGGAGAAGAAATAACACATTGCCATAATATTGTAGATGGGCGTTCAAATCTACCCCACTTTCCTTCCAGTGTGATTTTTATACTACAAAGTCTAGAAAGCTGGGGGGCGGGGGGAAGGGCCAAAACCACATTTCCCAGATTCTACTGCCGCAAGGTTCTGGATGTGCTTTAGGTTCAACTACTTATATGTACTTGCAGGAAATTCGACAGCTTCTCCTTCTGCTCCTTCTGTTCACGACACGGTCACTAAGGTGTTGGTTGCAGGTGTTCAGAGATGTGAGATCCAGGGCCCTTGTTCTGTGGGTGCCAATGGCTTCCAAGATGGTTTGTTTCTGGGGTACAGACAGTCACCAGATCTCAGAGACTTCCTGATTGTGGTGGTTTCCCAGTTGTGGCTGTGGTGATGTGATCTGGAAGCCAGTGGCTTTGTGATCACAGAGGAGGCAGCAACAGTGCCGTCTGTGGCTTGGCTGTGCCATAAGGTTCGATCTAGATTCTTTTTCTTTTCTTTTTCTTTTTTTTTTTTTTTTAGATTATGTTTCTTTAATCTTCCCAACAATTTGGCAAGTCATTTACTATCCTGTCAAAAATGTCTGCCTGCTCAAACTACAGCTTGTCTTTGCAAGTAAGTTTTGATTCCTAATAGAAATAAGCCTAACCATCTAAAAACGCAAAGTAGAAAAGAGCCAGCTCTACTAGAGATGGAGATTTAGGTACCCTGCAAATCTTGGAGGAACTAGATGTTGGGCTTATGTTACAGAAGATTTGGGACAAATCCCCCTCATGGATTCTGAGACCTCTAGACAGTCTCATGTAACAGTCTCATGTAGCAGATGGGACTAAGAGACACTGTGACCATTGTCTGTTACATTTAAGTAAGCACAGAAGTCTGTCTATCCATTCCCAGAAAGGGACTACAAGTCAGTAATTTCAGGAAAGAAAAATACATTTGCAAATTCCCTGGCAATAAAATAGTCTTTTTTAACCTCAGAAACCTTGTTTGCTTTTTAAGTTTTTATTAAAAATTTAAAGAAAATTATGTTTATTAGTGTCCTCAACAGTACTACAGAAATTCAAAGTCTTCCCTGAGAAGAATAAAAAGGATGGCATTTTGTTTTCTGACTTTATTCCTGTTATCTATGCCTGCCTGGAAAATTATCCAGAAACTTTGTGACTCAAAATCACAGTCATTTAAAAAAAAATAACAATTGTTTTATTACATATCCTGATTATATTGGTCATAAATTTGGACCAGCTTTACCTAGATGATTTTTATGTTCCAAAGGACTTTGATGGAGGTCACTTGGCAAATATTCAGCTGGTGGAATGATTGGTCTAGAGGGTCCAAAATGGCACCTGGCAGGGATGGTTAGAAGGCAGGACTGTCTACTGGAGCACCTACACTCGGTCTGGACAACACGGTGGCCTCAGAATAGTTATAATTCTTATACAGTGACTTAGGACGCCGATAGCAACCTCCCAGTGAAGAAGGAGGAAGTCGCGTGGCATTTTAGGATTCAGCCTCAGAAGTCATGCTTCTGCCATACTCTTGGTTAGAGTAGCCACGTGGCCACCTAGATCCAAGGGGGTGGGAACTTAGACGTCACTTGTAGGTGGCAGGGGTGATTTTTATACTACAAAGTGGTAGTATAAAATTGCAACAAATGATTTAGAACAATCACACACACACCCTCACTCCCCTTTCTTTACCTGTGTCTCTAGGGAAAGCCCCCGTTGCTAAGTGAGCTGTGACCAGAATGGTTTAGACACCTGAAGGATTTCACTTTCAAGTCAAGGACTTCAGGCAATACAGGTATAGGTGGTCCCAGGATTTTGCCTAACAGGGAATGAAGGGGGTACATTCTTTGGTTAACTTCTTGATGTCTTTCAATTTCCATTGCACTGAGAGAGGGAGAAACCTCATTTTTGGTAGTCCTTGGGACAGCATATTGTTCATGCAGGAACTTGGTCACGCTAAGATGCAGTGTGGATCCAGTGATGAGTTAGACGTATGTTCTCGGGATCAAGACCAGGTTCCCAGCAGATGAAGCATTGATCTCCATCTGATTCTGTTCTCTGAGTAAGATCATCTTCATAATCGCCAGAGTAACTATGTGGTTAGGTTTAGAGCCCAGCCAGGCTAAGCCTGGTGTTGGGTGTTTTGCTGCTGGCTCAGAAAAAGGGGGTATTCACAAGTTATTGACCCTTAATAGCCAACATCAGTGAACATATATTTGTTTTGTGGCTACTTTGTTCCAGGCATTATTGGACCCAGAGCAGATAGAGAGAATGAGATACTGTGTTTGCCTTAAGGAGCAAAGAGTAGACAAATAATCAAATTTATTTACTAGAAAAATAGTGTAATTAATGTTATAGGGGCACAGGGGAGGGAGTGATCAGTTTTAAAGCCTTTCTTAAGAAGTGACCTTTGAGCTAAGTTTTTTCAGGTTGAGAAAGTAGGAAGAACCTCTTGGATAGAAAAAATCTCTATGAACAGGATAGACGATGTTTTATGTTATTATATATATGGAATAAGTGGGTACTCCTATGAGACTGTAGATTTTAGGGAGGGTGGGGTGAGACATAAAGCTAAAAAGAAGATTTGGGCTAAATTGTCAAAGTCTTTGTATTTCAGGCTAAGGACTTCTGAAATTTCCCATAGGAAAAAGTGAAGGATACCAAAGGGTCGAAAATGTGGCAAGACATGAAAGCTCTCTTAGCTGTTTTCCATCAGGAAGGCCAAAATTTGTCCCTCAATTCAGAACTTTGTCATCTGTGTTATTTTGCAAACCTCTACTGGAGCCAGACTTCAACTGGAAATTGTAGACTTTCTTTTGTATTTCTGACCTTGTGTTTTTGAAAAGTTTGGAATTTCACACCCGTCATGTTCCACCCAGTGATGACGACAAGATTACCTGTCAAAACTCATCTGAAAAGGCAAAGAGTATACACTTTGGCTAGTTTCCCTGTCCTATCCTCTACCACCAAGTAAAGAATAGATAAACAAAACAGACAAAATTCTTTCTGTTCTAGGCAGAAGAATTCAATGGTCAGTTTCCTAGGTGTGGATGGAATTTTTTTTTTTTCTACGTGTGGTACCAACCATCTCCCAGAGGCCAGTCATTGAAATCAGCCTCTGAAGCCACACACATGTTTGTGCCACCAGCAGAGGGAAGGGCAGGTGGCAGGAGATGCCAGGTGACTCAGTATCTCCAGCAGCTGGGTTAGGAACTTCTCTCAACTGGTGGCAGAGGTGTTGCTGCTCGTGAACCGCCCGCAAATCACTGCATGTGGTGTGTGCTCCAAGAGGCAATTCTAGATCGGTTTTGAGGCTAGTCAACCCTTAAAAGGATGCAGCTTTAATTTTCTTTCAACTCACTCAGTATGGATGGCCTTGAAGATTTGTCTGGCTGGCTTCTTGGAGCTCTAACTTCTAGTTAGTAGTGATAACTCTAGCTTGAAGAGGAGAGCTTCCCGATATTGACAAGAGTTGCTGCACCTTTTGAAATTCTTCACAGGTTCAACCACATGTGTAGCAAGATGGCCAATGTGGGAGAACATGCATCTTCCTTCCCTCACCCCCTTCAAGTGAAACAGCCATGCAAATGTGTACAATGGGCACTATTTCGACAAGTACTGTTTCTCTTTCTAGCTGGGGCCAATCCAGTTGTTGCATAGATCTTCTTTGTTCTGGGAAGCTCTGCTTGCTTGGCCCCTTTTAGTAAGGGGGCCCGGGTGTTGCTGGGAAGAACTGGGCAAACTGGTACAAGGGCTGAGGAAATGTGAAGAAAGGGATAGGGGCACCAACCCCCTTCCTTAATGTTAATAAAACATCTCTAAAAGGTTAAATTGGCCCCAGCTCGAGGCCGCTGAGCAGGAGAGCACTTGAGCCTGAGGAGAAGCTTCTCATTGGAAAGAGCAGTTTGGTCTAGGGTTTTTCCTTCCAGAACATGAATTCTTCTTCTCCTTCTCCTTCTCCTCCTTCTTCTTCTTAGATTTTATTTAATTGGGAGAGAGAGAGAGAGAGAGAGAGAGAGAGAATGCTCACAAGCAAGGGAACAGAAAGAAGAGGAAGAGGAAGAAACAGGCTTCTTGCTAAGTGGGAAGCCTGATGTTGGACTTGATCCCAGGACCCCAGGATCATGACCTGAGCCAAAGACAGCTGCTTAACCAACTGAGCCACCCAGGCACCCCTAGGACCTGAATTCTCATGTGAGATTATTCACCCTGTGGCTGAGGCTAGGGACCCTTCTTTCCTAGCCACTCTGTCACTGTTGGTAGCCTTGAGGAAATGACCGAATTTGTATAAACTGAGAAAGTGTGTACTGGGGAGCCATAATATGGGGGTCTGTCCCATGCATGCATTCATCTCTCTGCCCCCTTCAAAGAAACCACTACCCAGTATGACTCCATCATCCAAAGCAGAGACTCTGAGTGGAGTGCTGGACTGCCTCTTTATTTGGGGGGGGGGGGGTGGGATTATTTATCAGCATTCTTACAGACATCTTTATTACTTGTATTCCTTTTTTAAAAAATTTTATTTATTTATTTGAGAGAGAGAGAGAGAGAGAGAGAGTGAGCAAGCATACAGGGAGAGAGTCAGAGGGAGAAGCAGACCCCCCACTGAGCAGGGAGCCTGATGTGGGACTGGATAACTGGACTCTGGGATCATGACCTTAACTGAAGGCAGATGCTTAACCAACTGAGCTATCCAGGCACCCCATTTACTTATATTTTTAAACGCTTCTCTATATGCATTGCAGAATGTCCATCACACTAGAGCACCCCCACCCTCCGTTATCCCCCAGGAACCTTAGCAATAGCCACAGAGAATGTGTCATTCCAGTGCACCAAGCTGATTTTCTGTGAGGCAACACCACAAGTATTAGATTGAATAACCTCCTGGAGTTAGTGAACTATCTTTTTTTACATGAAGATAAGTTTCATGTAAGGAATTTGAAAAGATACCCAATTCTTTTCAACAAACATATATATTTTTTAAAGATTTTATTTATTTATTTGACACAGAGAGATCACAAATAGGCAGAGAGGCAGGCAGAGAGAGAGAGGAGGAAGCAGGCTCCCCGCTGAGCAGAGAGCCCAATGTGGGGCTCGATCCCAGGACCCTGGGATCATGACCTGAGCCAAAGGCAGAGGTTTTAACTCACTGAGCCATCCAGGGGCCCTGATGAGCCATTATCTTAAAAATTATACATCTCAACTGGATATTCAAGAACTAAACATCTGGCTGAAAGTCTTTTCTAGATCCCTCCCAGCTTTGAGATACAATTAACAAATAACATGATGTAAGTTCAAGGTGTACAACATGATAATTTGATGAATAACTTATGTATTGTGACATGATGACTACAATAGGATTAGTTATGCCTCCACACCTCCCATAATTACCATTTCTTTTTTGTGGAGACAACATTTAAAATTTACTCTCTTAAAGACAAAACCAGGGAAGGAGGCAAACCATAAGAGCCTCTTAATCTCAGGAAACAAACTGAGGGTTGCCTGAGGAGAGAGGGTGGGAGGTATGGGGTGTGGGTGATGGACATTGGGGAGGGTATGTGCTATGGTGAGTGCTATGAGGTGTGTAAGACTGATGATTCACATACCTGGACCCCTGAAGCAAATAATACATGATATGTTAATAAAAAAATGTACTTTTAGCAATTTTCAATTGTACAATACAGTATTGTTAACTATAGGTACCGTGCTAAACATTAAATCCCCGGAACTTAATTATAACTAATTATAAATTTAATTATAAATTTGTACCCTTTGACTCACGTCTTCTCATTTTCCCCACCATCCAGCCCTTGACAATACCCATTCTATTCTTTCTAGGAGATCTTTTTTTTTTTTTTTTTATGTTTCACATATAAGTGATACTATACAGTTTCTTATTAATTTCTTATTTTACTTATCATAATGCCCTCAAGGTCCATCCATGTTGTTATAAATGACAAAATTTCCTACGTTCTCATGGATGAATATTTCTTTACACACACACACACACACACACACACACACACACACACACAATCCATACCCTTATCCAATCATCTGTTGACAAACACTTAGGCTCTTTGCATACCTTGGCTGTTATGAAGAACGTTGCAATGACTGTAAGAGTCTGATATCTCTTTGAGATCTTATTTTCATTTCCTTTGGATATATATCCAGAAGTGGAATTATTTGAGCATATGGTAGGCCTATTTCAAATTTTTTGAGGAACCTCCATACTGTTTCCCATGGTGGTTGTACCACCTTATATTCCCACCAACACTATAAGAGAGTTCTCTTTTCTCCATGTCCTTGCCAACATTTGTTATCTCATCTTTTTGGTTTGCATTTTTCTGATCGTTAGGGATGTTGAATATCTTATCTTTTATTATCTTTTATGTACCTGTTAGCCACTCGTATGTCTTCTTCAGAAAAATGTCCATTGGGTTCCTCTGCCCATTTTCCTGTCATTTTTTTTTTTTTTTTACTATTGAGCTACATAAATTATTTATGTATTTTGAATATTAACTCATCAGATATGGTTTGCAAATATTGTCTCTTGTTCTCCACATTGCCCTTTCATTTTGTTGACTGTTTCTTTAGTTGTCCAGAAGCCTTTTAGTTTGACATGGTCCCACTTATATTTGCTTTTGTTGCTTGTGATTTCAGTGTTTTACCCAAATACTTGTTGTCAAGAACAATGTCAAGGAGTTTCCTCCCTGTTTTCTTTCCAGAGTATTAAGGATTCAGCCTTATGTTTAAGTCTTTATTTTAGTTTTTCTGAATGGCATAAGATAGGGATCCAATTTCTTTTCTTTTCTTTTCTTTTTTAAGATTTTATTTATTTATTTGACAGAGATCACAAGTAGGCAGAGAGGCAGGCAGAGAGAGAGGGGAAGTAGGCTCCCCACTGAGCAGAGAGCCTGATGTGGGGCTCGATTTTAGGACCCTGAGATCATGACCTGAGCCGATTACAGAGGCTTAACCCACTGAGCCACCCAGGCGCCCTAGGGATCCAATTTCATTCTTCTGTATGTGGTTATCCAGATTTCCCAACACCACTTGTTAGAAAGACTATCTTTTCCTTGTAAAATATTAGTTGACTCTGTAGGGGAGAGTTTATTTCTGGCTTGGCCATTCTGTTTCTTTGTCTGTCTACTTTCATGCCTGTACCTTGCTGTTTGGATTATTCCAGCTCAGTAATATAGTTTGAAATCAGAAGTGTGATGACTCCAACTTAGTTCTCTCTCATGATTGCTTTGGTTATTTAAGGTATTCTGTAATTCAGCACAAATTTTAGGATTGTTTTCTCTATTTCTGTGAAAAATGCCATTGGAATTTTGATAGGGATTACATTGAATCTGTAGATGGATTTGGGTAGTATGGACATTCTAACAATTTTCCAATCCATGAACATGGATATCTTTCCCTCTGTGTCTTCTCTACTTCACTTCTTAATGTCCATCAATGCCTTATAGTTTTCCGTGTATTTCTTTGTCAGCTATTTTGTTGCTAGTGTAGAGAAACACAACTGATTTCTGTATATTGATCATTTAGCCTGCAACTTCATTTAATTTCATTATGATTAATCCAACAGATTTTTAGTGGAATGTTTAGGATTGTCAACGTATAAAATCATATTCTCCCCAGAGATAATTTTACTTTTTCTTTCCAATTTGGATGCTTTTTATTTCTTTTTCTTGCCCAGTTAATTGCTTTGGCCAGGACTTACTGTATTGAATAGGAGTGGTAAGGGTGGTTACCCTTTTCTTATTCCTGATCTTTAAGGAAAAGCTTTCTGCTTTTCACCATTGAGTATGAACTGGTCATAGAGTCCTTTGTTGAGGCAGTTTCCCTTTCTACTCAGTTGAGAGTTTTTTTTTTCATGAAAGGATGCTGCATTTTATCAAATAACTTTTCTGTACTACTTGAGAGGATATGATTTTTATCTTCCATCCTGCTAATGTGGAATATTATATTTATTGATTTACATATGTTTTAAAACCCACCTGATCATGGCATATGCTTTTAATACGCTGCTGAATTTGGTTTGCTAATATGTTTGAGAATTTCTGCATTTATATTTATCAGATATTGGCCTGTACTTTTCTTGTGGCATTCTTTTTTTTTTTTAAGATTTTATTTATTTGACAGACAGAGATCACAAGTAGGCAGAGAGGCAGGCAGAGAAAGAGGAGGAAGCAGGCTCCCTGCTGAGCAGAGAGCCCGATGTGGGCTCGATCCCAGGACCCTGGGATCATGACCTGAGCCGAAGGCAGAGGCTTTAACTCACTGAGCCACCCAGGTGTCCCGCTTGTGGCATTCTTATCTGGCTTTCTATCAGTGTAATGCTGGCCTTGTAAAATGAGTTTGAGAGGTTTCCTCCTCTTCAATTTTTTGGAAGAGAGAATTTGAGAATGACTGGCATTAGTTCTTCTTTAAGTGTTTCATAGAATTGACTGGGGAAGTCAGTCATCTGGTCCTGACTTTTTCTTTGTTGGGGGGTTTTGGATTACTGCTTCAGTCTCCTTACTATTAATTGGTCTTCTCATATTTCCTATTTCTTCATGGTTCAGCCTTGGTAGGTTATATGTTTCTAAAAATTTATTCATTTCTTCTTGGTTATCCAATTTGTTGGTGTATAGTTGTATTCATAGTAGTCTCCAATGATCCTTTTCATTTATGTAGTATCATTATGATGGCTCTGCTCTCACTCCTGATTTTGATTTTGAGTCTTCTCAAACAGGACTAAGACTTCTTTTTGTCCACATAGTTTTGTCAATTTTGTTCATCTTTTCAAAATACCAGCTCTTAGTTTCATTTTTTTAAATTGTTTTTGTGGTCTCTATTTCTGCTCTGATCTTTGTTACTTCCTTCCTTCTGCTAACATTTGGGCTTATGCTTTTTTTTCCAGTACCTTCCAGTATAGTTGCTGGGTTTACTTTTTTTTTTTTTTAATGTAACCATTTATTGCTATAAACTTCCCTCTCAGAACTGCTTTTGCCACATCTGGTAAGTTTGGGTATGCTTGTTTCCATTTTCATTTGTTTCAATGTATTTGTTTTTTCTCTTTTGATTTTCTTCTTTGACCCATTCCAGAGTGTGTTGTTTAAATTCCATGCAACTGTGAATTCTCCAGTCTTATTCCTATTACTGATTTCTCATTGCAAACCACTGTGGCCAAAAACAGTTGCTGGGTACAATTGCAATCTAAAATTTCCCAAGAGTTATATGATTCATCTTGAAGAATGGTTTGTGTGCACTTGAGAAGAATGTGTTGGATGGAATGTTCTATGCATGTCTGTTCGGTCCATTTGGTCTACAGTATTGTCAAGTTCAGCATGTTTTTAGTGATTTTCTGTCTGATCTATCCATTGTTGAAAGTGGAGTGTTAAAGTGCCACTGTTATTGTATTGTTATCTCTCCCTTCAGATCTGTATTTTCTTCATATACTTAGAGGTGTCCTAATTTAGTGTTCATATATATTTATGATTATGTCCTCTTGATAAATTGACCTCTTTATCATTATATAATGACCCCATCTTTTGTTAGATTTTGAATTAACATCCAGTCTGTCTGGTGTAGGTACAGCTACTCCGGCTCTCTTTTGGTTTCTACTTGCAAGGAAGATCCTTTCCCATCCCTTCACTTTGAGCCTATTTGTGTTTGTAAAGTTGACCATGAGTCTCTCGTAGGCAGTACATAGTCGGGTCTTATTTTTCTATCCATTTATCTCTTCTATGCCTTTTGATGGGAGAATTTAGTTAACTTACACTTAGAACAACTGTTGATATGTAAGAACTTACTAATGACATCTTATTGTATTCTGGCTGTTTTGTAGTTCCCTTGTTCCTTTTCTCTTTCCGCCTTTCTTTGTGAATTGATGGTTTTCTGTATGCACGGATTCCCTTCTATTTATCTTATGTGTATGTACTATAACAACAGGCACTTGTAGCAACCCTATCAGTGCTCTGCCCAGATCCTTTTGGATCTTGTTTGTAGGTTCCTGTATACCTTCTGTTGGACTTCTGTGTGTCCTTACTCCTAAATAGTCTGCAACTATAACTCACTCTGAGTCCTGCTCTTGGGATACTAGAACTGTTTACTCACACAGACAAAACTGTCTTAAGTGCCTAGGAGTTTATGTCTCCTTGGATGGCCAGTGAGTTTCTGATATGGGTTTATGAAATGGGTTTTTGAAAGACCAACTCTTTGGCCACCAGCTGTGACAAACTCCAAGATACAATTTACATTCCCGAGCTGCCCTCCTGAAGGACCAGGTAGAAGCTGGGGCTTTACCTGAAATTGTGTTTTTGCTTGGATTCTTCCCCTCCCTGTCATGTTTTTCTTACCCCCATACCTAGTCTTCTCATGGGAACATTTGCTTAGTACATCACTTGCCCATGAATCCTCATCTGCTTCTGGGAAGTCTGAACTCAGACTCTGCTGTGTAGAAGAAAATAAAAAACAAAATTTAATCATTGCTTGCAGAGACCAAAAACAAGTGGAAAGTCTTGTGTATGGATGGTTTGCTTTCCTGAGAGGCTCATCCAGAGTTCAAAATGCATGGTCTATGTAACTGTACATATGAGGAGTAAGGTCTTTGTAAGTATGACATTAATATAGTATCATATTGGCTCAGTCACAAAGAAATAGGGAAAGGGGATGAGGATGACTACACTCAAAGTTGCAACTTTCTTTATGGGTGCTCCCTCTTTTGTGGCCCCTTGGCATCTAATACTTACACAATTGCTGTTGTAAGTACTTGCTTCCCTCCCTTAGATTGTGAGAACTCTGATGGGGAAAAATGTGCGTGTTTTGTTCATGGTCATATTCTAGAGCCTTCCACAATGTCAGGCACTAAGTAGGTGCTCCGTCAATATGTACCAACTACACATGGGAACCTTGTGACCATGAAGCTAGGTCTCTAGAGGTAGATCATGCTGTGTTCAGGACTCCTCAGGACTAAATATAGGTTAAAAGATTTTGGAGTTTAGGCTGTCCCCACTGTAGGCACAATGGTCACATACCAGAGAAACTGGCTGTTCTGGTTCACTGTTACATTGTTTTTACCCGTTCTTCCAGCTAAGTGTCGGTAAGAAGCCTCATGGAGAACCTCACAGAGGCACAATTTCTTCAGACCTATGAAGTCTTGGGGAAGGCTCACTGTGTTAGCCCTAGGGTTTCCTAGCTTAAGAAAAGAAAGAAATTTTATATGATCTGAATTCACTGTTCTGAAAATGGTAAGATTTTGAATGATAAGCTAATCTAGCAGTCTTAATGTACTAGAACGAAGCCACTGGTGCCGGAGACGGAGAAGAGAGCATTCTAGAAGATTGTTTTTGCCTTTGCTTTATATTTGTACTCCAAGGGCCTGTGAATAAATTGCATCAAATGTCACTTGAGTTCAATGCCTCTGAGAGCCAGACTGTCTTCTTGTTATCCCCCTGTCCATGTCTGTGATTCAGCTACTTTGTGGTGGGAAAGAACAGTAGGACCTGTTTCCTTCTCCAGTACCCAAGGAGGAGTCACAGAACCCTGATGGGGGTTGTCCAAAAAATAACAATTTTCCATCAGGGTTAAGTATTTGGAAAATGATGCCAAGGGCAAAAGAAGAAAACTAGAGCTGTTTGTTTTTATTTATTTGTCAAGTTAAAGATCTGTGAAAGGCTGGTGAAAGCTATTATTTTCAATCTTCTCCCTTGGTCCATATCATACCTTGAAAGTTTAAGCAACTCTTGCTGGCCACAGGGTGATTAGAAGCTGTCTGCTTCCTCCCCTGCCCAGTTTCTCAGATATTGGGAGAGTGGAATGTTGGCTGAAGGGTCAATTGAGCAATATTTTACATTTTAATTTCTTGCTAAAGAACTGATACATTGTTGAACAGGTTCTATGAGTGAATTCTGTTCTGTATCTCTTCCAAATGCCTTAAATGGTGCCACTGTACTTAAATAATTTTGTATTTTTTAGAAGTTCTGCCCACATTAAGCTTCATCCCTTCCTCCACATGGTTACCATTTGCCCAGTAGCATATAGACTAAGGCCCATATCCCTAAGTCAAATTTTGGAGACAATGCGGCTTTTAGATTGAGGTTTAGTTCTTTAGTCTGTTTAGATTTGGCACCAAAACCACAAAAAATTGATGTGAGCCATTGCTCTAAAAACACTGCCATGAGCCTGTCACTAGAAGCTGCTTTTGGCTCTAAATTGCCAAGGGGAAAGAAGCCAAACTTGGGTTTCCTGTTGAGGTCCTTGAGCAACATTAGCTTCTGCCAAATGCACATTTTTGGAATTAATTTCTTTTTTAAAGCCATCAGTTAGAGAATGTTGGGTGTGAGTATTTTAAAACAACTCTAAAAATAACAAAGTTATAAATGAGGTTGTCAGTTAACTACAGTTTAGTCCTTGAGCCAATAACTATTTATTGAGCACTTATTATCTGCCAGGAATTACATGGCTATTTAAGACAAATTTAACTTTAAGATAAACTTGAATTTCCTGTTGTCTTCCAAACAATAAATATTACAGAAGCATAAACAAGCATGAGTTGTCAAGATAATCATCTCTTTATATTTTTGTTCTGATAGTTTTCAAGTTGACTGGTTCTCTTAAGACAAAATAAGCTTTTGATAAAGAATTATGCAAAGCCAAGCCTTTCATTAATATTTATATTCTTAACTTACTCCATCAGTAATCACTGAAGTAGATAAAAGATGGAAATAAGAATGTGTGATGACCTGATAAGATACTGATCTGTGCCTCAGATACACATTCTACAGGAAGCTTTACCCAATAGGGTGCTGACTGGGAAAGAACAAGTGAAAATTCTGTAAAGCAGTGGGATAGGCTCAGGGTGAGGGCCATCTAAGAACTGTATTAGAATCTCATTTTATATTCTCAGAAGTATGCCCATCACACTAGCAGGCACTGCATTTTTGGATAAGGGAGAAAATGCACTTTGATTCTTATTCCCTCTGTGTTGTAGTTCAGATTCTGTGGAGGAATGAGTAAGTGCTCTTTCTCTAAAATATCTAATGAGCAGGCACCTCGATGGCTCAGTTGGTTAAGCGACTGCCTTTGGCTCAGGTCATGATCCTGGGGTCTGGGGATGGAGTCCTACATCGTGTTCCCCTTGCTCTGTGGGGAACCTGCTTCTCCCTCTCCCTCTGCCTGCTACTCCCCCTGCTTGTGCTCTCTCTCTTTCTCTCTGTCAAATAAATGAAGTCTTTAAAAAAAAATCTAATAAACATCACAAATGTGCATTGTCATCTCACTTGGGAATCCTGAGTTAAGCCAATCTTTTGTTTTTCAGCAAGCTTTATAGAAGCACTAATTAAGTCATTTAAAGTAGGTGTGAAGTAAAAATTTCATTGAAACACCTAAGTATTGGGCTGCCTGGGTGGCTCAGTTGGTACGTGTCTGCCTTTGGCTCAGGTCATGATCCCGGGGTCCTGGGATCAAGTCCTGCATCGGGCTCCCTGCTCAGCACAAGGCCTGTCTCTCCCTCTCCCTCTGTCCCTGCTTGTATTCTCTCTCTCTCTCTCTCAAAAACAAACAAACAAACAAACAAACAAACACCTAAGTATGTTGTTTGTCCATTAAATATTGAGTAGCCATGAATTAAAGTTTTGTGTTTGGTGTTGGATTTAATATAAGTGAATAGGACACTGAGTCTGTCTTCTAGAAGCTTGCAGTCCAGTGGGCTGACGAAGTCAGGCAAGGACAACTCAAGGCACTAGATAACTTGGTACAGGGGAGAGAGAATTGTATCTGCCTGGGATAAATGGAAGGAAAATTAGCTGATACACAAAAGGTGACTTTTGAGTTTGAGCTGATTCTGGGTAGCTGAGTAAGTGTTAGAAAGAATATGTGAAAGAGAGAGGTAAGGAGCAATATCAAGAAGCCATAACAGAAAATACAGACGTGTTTATATAAAACTTGTATCATAAACGTGGTAGCAAACAGAATAGGTAACTATAATATTTTGATGCAAATGATGTAAAAAATGTCAACAGTATTTTATACAAGGATTTTATTTTATTAAGACTTATTTATTTATTTGATAGAGAGCATGAGTAGAGGGAGAGGGGCAGAGAGAGAGAGGGACAAACAGGTTCCCCACAGCCCGATGTGGGGCTCGAACCCAGGACCCCAAGATCATGACCTGAGCTGAAGGCAGATGCTTAACCAACTTAGCCACCCAGGGTCCCGATACATTTTAAATAACCTAAAGAATCTTGAGAGAGCAATCAGGTAACACCCACGAAAAATGTCTGTATGTTTTGATCCATAATCTTCACTGCTTGAAATCTAGCCATCAGAAAAGAAAAAAGTGCATGGGATTATAAATGCAATATTTATTACAGCATTGTTCTTGGTGGCAAAAATCTGGAAACAATGTGAATGTCCATCCAGAGGGGAAGAGTCAAGTAAATTACGGCACTGCTTATACCATGGAATATTAGATAGCTATTACAAAGACTGAATTGCAGCTGTACAAGCTGACTTCCACCAGAAAACATTGGGTGAGGGCGGCATGATGCAGAAAAATCCATGCAGTACGATCCTATCTTCCAAAGAAAAGGACATGAACCTGTATAAAATGCGTGTGTATAAGCGTGTGTGCATGGACATATTTATAATAAATAGGGTTATAGGAGCACTGAGAAAGCTATGAAAGGATACAGACACGCAACAGCATGGTTTCTTTTAGAGGGTGGCTCATGTGAGGAAAGGGAGAAAGAGTAAGCCAAGAAACAAAAGGGGGAGTAATACAGTAAAAAAGACATTACATCACACGCACATGTATATGTACAATATATGTATGCCTACCCAGTGTGTTTATATATTTTATATAAATTATATCTTATATCAAGTCATAGATCACTGTTTTATGAGAGCTACATGGAGAAAGAGAGAGAGATACAGAGAGAACGTCTTTTAAGAAAAAAATAATACAAACTGAAGGGTACCCCAGGCAGACCTACTCCCATCACATATCACTTTAAGCGTAGGTGGGGTGGGTGATATTTCTTTTCAAGCTGATTGATATTTCTTAAGGAATTTAGGGCGCATATCCTGGCATCATTATTAGCAGGAGGAGAAATTTCCTTTCCATAGGAAGATGTTAATTTTCAGGTGTAGATTGTCTGGTTCATTACATCCTGTGACATCACAAGCTGTGGGGTCTGGGAGTGAAGGGGGCCTGGGGCTGAACCAGCGGGAGGATTACCAGGGAGACCTACCCCCACCAAACTAGATCACGTGACCTCTCAAATCTCAATCCCGCTTGCAAAAGAGAGCAAAGACTTTGTGCCTTGGAGGAAGGGCATGCAAACAGCCCAGAAATTCTTATCAAGAACCTTGAGGGGCGCCTGGGTGGCTCAGTGGTTAAGCCTCTGCCTTCAGCTCAGTTCATGATCTCAAGGTCCTGGGATTGAGCCCCGCATCGCATCCGGCTCTCTGCTCAGCAGGGAGCCTGCTTCCTCCTCTCTCTCTGCTTGCCTCTCAGCCTACTTGTGATCTCTGTCTGTCAAATAAATAAATAAAATATTAAAAAAAAAAAAAGAACCTTGAGACAAGCATGCCAGTGACGTGACATACCATTCTGTCCCCTTGCTTCCCATCAGCTTCCTGAATTAAAGTCCTTTTTTTTTTTTTTTTTTTTTGGCCTTCTTGAGTAATGGAAATACCTTTCATGGGTGTCAAAATGTTTGTTAAATCAATTCTATTTATTTTCTCCTAAATGTCACACCTACCACAGTCACAGTCGTAATTAAATTGAACCGCAATTAAAAGGTAGACTAATCATTGTCAGCCTGAACAGTGGGCTGAGAGGCAGGAGAGACTGAAACCACTCTGAGCCACTCAGATTTTACAGGGCAAGAGAACCTACAACCATAGCCAGGCGAGCTCATAGGAGAAATGGTCAAGAGATGACAACGGACAAAGAAGAGAATAGGAAGTAAGAAGGAAAGATTTGGACAAAGGTATAAAGATGACCTGGAAGCCACTGGAATAATTGAGGATGGCCATTTCCACTAAATCTACTTCATTGTTAATGAAAAATAAACAGCCTATTATCAGTGCTGTCAGCCAAGATGTGGGAGGAGGCGGGAAGCTATTATGTGGTGATTTGGAACATGGTCTCCAAAGCAGGCTATGCTCTCAGCTCTGCCGTGTTCTAGCCAGAAATTCCTTAGCCTCTCTGTCCCTCAGTTTCTTCCTCTGTATAATGGAGATGATGGTGATGGTATTATTTACAACTGCAAGTTATTATGAAGTTAGAGTGAATAAACCAGCAAAACGCATTTTCTACGCCGCTCGCACATAGTAGGTGCTCTGTAAGTGTCAGCCATTACCATTCCCTTTCTTTTAGAAGAGAGAAGTAAGCACCCTACACTAGGATCTTGGAATCCTTTTCCCTAAAAGTAGATAAAATATTTAACTATTTGGAACAAGAGAAGAAGGAAAAGAAAAAGCACAGAATGTTTGCAAAATGCCTGTAAGAAGTCTCTTCTTAAAAAAAAAAGAAGTCTCTTCTTATCCAGGAAGTTTGCTTTTTTGATATGTAGTGAGTTTTGTTTTTTTTTTTAAGAGACTAGTGTCCCAAATGAGGAAAGAAAATTGGTATTGCGCCTGCCTTAGAGGAGTAAAGGTGGTCAGCTGGGATGACCCTGGGGGCTTCCGCTTCTGACCCAGATGAGGTCATGAAAGGGCTCAGAAAATCACCCCCCGAGCTCAGCTCTGATCTATGGGCAAAATTCTTTTTCTCCTTCTCTTAGTCCAAGAGAACTGAAGGGGCTCAGAAGTCCTGGACTGTTCAGACGTTCCAAGCGGTGTCCCCTTGGCAGAGTACAGGGAATGTCTGTGTGTGTGGTTCAGCTCTGTCGTGAGCAGGAAATGAAGGGACCAAAAAGCCCCTTGTCCTGGGCTCTGAAACTTCCGCTTCCTGGTATCTGAGACTTCTACCTCATCCTGAGTAAAGTAACTAAGCTGAGGCCTAGGTCAAAGCAAGGGTGGGTTCTAAATTTTGGAAGCTACAATGAGGCCGACTCTGATAGGTAGAAGGGAACATTAACTTTCTGGAGTTAATTAGGCAACGAGTATCAGATTCCTTTAAAATATTTATAGTCTTTCATCCAGAAATTCTATTTCTAAGACTGTATCCTGAAGAAAGAGTAGATATGAACATTCTTAAGCATCACTCAAGGATGTTCATTGCAGTACTGTTTTAATCATAATAAACTTGGAAGCAATTTATATGTCCAAAACCAGGTTTTAAATAGATTAGGATTCATGTGTTTTATGGGCTCTTACGGAGCGACTAAAAATCAAGATATAGAAGAATGTTGACTGATACTGAAAAATGTTCACAATTTATTGGCAAATACATTCTGCAGAAAGCCTCAGTGATAGCTAGAGGAACCAAAGCTAACTAACCCCTCCTTGACCCACACATTTTAACCTATAGAAAGGAGCACTTCTAATGTTGAAAAGCATTAAGTGTAGTTGAGTGGACAAAAAAGGGTCAGCCCTAGGACTACCTGGGTGGCTCAGTCTGCTAAGTGTCTGCCTTTGGTTCAGGTTGTGATCCCAAGGACCTGGGATCAAGTCCTGCATCCGGCTCCCCTGTCAGCTGGGAGCCTCCTTCTCCCTCTCCCTCTGTACTGCCCTCTCCTTGTGCATTCGCTCTCCTTCTCTCTCTCTGTCTCTGACAAATAAATCTTTGAAGGAAAAGAAAAGAAAGAAAAGGGACAGCTCTGGTCCCAGACCTCTCAAATTTCCAGTATTTTCTCCCAGGATGGACATAATGTAAACACCACCAACTCCCCCATAGACTCCCCTGGGCTCTGCATTTCCATGAGGGAAGCAGAATTTCCCTTCACAGGGATCCTACCTCTGGCCAGAGCTCATCCGTGCAGTGTCGTCTGCCTCTCTGCACACGTGTTGTCCATACTCCTGTCCGTGTTAAGTAATGCCTGTAGGACCAGAAATATATGTATACATACACACACCACATTGATGGTGTTTATCTCTGGGTGGTGGGATTATGAGTAATTTTTGTATTTTTCCTTTAAGCGTTTGTTTTATATATTGTTTCATATAGCAAGCATATATTACATTTCTAATAGGGAGCAGAGGTAATCCATTAATTTAAATCTATGCCAATGGGCTGATCCTAAAGCAAGATCATTGCCCCAAGAGAAGAAAGGGTCCTGATTTTGCTTCTAACCTACAGTGGGGATCTTGGGCAAGTCATTCACTTCACCTTCCAAGCCACAATTTCCTTGTTTGTAAAATGAGCCAGTGGAAAAAATAATTCATAAAGTTCCTTCTACCTTTAACAATCCTGATCCAACAAGTTTGTTTGCTTTTTTGAAGGGTGAAGAACAGAAGGATGGTTCTGGAACACCTTGAGAAGCTCAGAAGCTCCCAGGTATGTAAGTGGAAAAGACGACAATAAAATCAATCAAACTAAAAGCTAGTTGCAATGTCTGAAATTTCTGTTGTAATTTTTTCTTTAGAGCACACGTTACATTTCTAGGGAAAAATCTCATTTCTTATTTGCCAAACAGGAATGACTTTTAAGGACTAGTTCTCTATCAAGGCTCGTGTTTACTCGGAAGCCCCCTCTCCCCTCCAACAGGTGGTGATTAAACTAAACGAGATTTTAAATTCCCCTGAATTTTGCTGTGATAGGATTCACTCGTCTATCTGGTGAACGTTATGAAGCACATACTTCGATTTGTTCTAAGCACAAGCTATGAGGTGTGAAGGGACCCCAGACTCTTCCCTGACCTCCGTGTCAGCACAATGCTATGACAGACCATCCAGCCAGGTTAAAACGACTTTGGCAAAGTCTCGTAGAAACAGAACATCTTCATGTAAAGATTTCTCAAGTGTGTTTGTATTAGCAAAAACAATGTTGTTGTTGTTGTTGTTTTAAAGATTTTTGTTTGTCAGAGAGAGAGAGAGAAAGCACAAGCAGGGGGAGCAGCAGGTAGAGGGAGAAGCAGGCTCCCCACTGAGCAAGGAGCCTGATGTGGGGCTCCATCCCAGGACCCTTGGATTGTGACCTGAGCCCTAGGTAGATTCTTAACTGACTGAGCCACCCAGGTATCCCAGCAAAAACACCATATAAGGGGTTCCTGGGTGGCTCAGTGATTAAGCATCTGCCTTTAGCTCAGGTTATGGTCCCAGGGTCCTGGGATTGAGCCCAGCAAGAGGCTCTCTGCTCTGCAGGAAGCCTGCTTCTCCCTCTCCCATTCCCCATGCTTGTGTTCCTTTTCTCTCTGCCTCTCTCTCTGTCAAAAAAAAAAAAAAATAAAATCTGAGCACCTGGGTGGCTCAGTGGGTTAAGCCGCTGCCTTCAGCTCAGGTCATGATCTCAGGGTCCTGGGATCGAGCCCGCATCAGACTCTCTGCTCTGAGGGGAGCCTGCTTTCTCCTTTCTCTCTCCGCCTGCCTCTACTTGTGATCTCTGTCAAATAAATAAATAAATAAAATCTTAAAAAAAAAAAAAAACACAAACCATCATTTAAGGGGTTTACAGAAACATTGAATCTTTAAAAAAAACTCTTGTACCAGGTAAAAGAAATTACCATTCTGAAATGACAATAGGGAATCCAATGACCTCTGCTGTCAATTTTCCATTCCTATTTTAAAAATGACATTTTTGGGCGCCTGGGTGGCTCAGTGGGTTAAGACTCTACCTTCGGCTCAGGTCATGATCTCAGGGTCCTGGGATCGAGTCCCACATCGGGCTCTCTGCTCAGCAGGGGACCTGCTTCCCTTCCTCTCTCTCTCTGCCTGCCTCTCTGCCTACTTGTGATCTCTGTCTGTCAAATAAATAAATAAAATCTTTTAAAAAAATAAATAAAAATAAAAAATAAAATAAAATAAAATAAAAATTATATATATATATATATATATATATATATATATATATTTTAGTATTTCTAAATATACTTCATGCTGTCCTAATAATGTTCATTAAAAATTTAAAAATCACCCACTATCCCACCACCTCAACCATTTATTTTTCTACATTACTTTCCAGGCCCTCTCTGTGCATGTATATAATTTTTATGTATCTGTAGTCCATAATGGATATATGTTTGAGGGTCCTGCTTTTTTACATATCACATTAGATCTGGAACTTTTCTCTGATGTTACCTCATAGTTTGCATAAATGACCATTTATAACACTATACTATTCCACCAAGAAGATGATTTTACTTTTTTTTTTTTTTTAAAGATTTTATTTATTTATTTGACAGAGAGAGATCACAAGTAGGCAGAGAGGCAGGCAGAGAGAGAGGAGGAAGCAGGCTCCCTGCTGAGCAGAGAGCCCGATGTGGGACTCGATCCCAGGACTCCGAGATCATGACCTGAGCCGAAGGCAGCGGCTTAACCTACTGAGCCACCCAGGCGCCCCTACTTTTTTTTTTTTAAGATTTTATTTGTGGGGCACCTGGGCGGCTCAGTCATTAAGCATCTGCCTTCAGCTCAGGTCATGATCCCAGAGTCCTGGGAGCAAGCCCCGCATTGAGCTCCCTGCTGGGCAGGAAGCCTGCTTCTCCCTCTCCCACCCACCCTGCTTGTGTTCCTTCTCTTGCTGTGTCTCTCTCTGTCAAATGAATTTTAAAAATCTTTTTAAAAAAAAACCAAAACATTTTATTTGTTTATTTGACAGAGAGAGAGCAGGAGAGCACAAGCAGGGGGAGATGCAGACAGAGAGGGAGAATCAGACTCCCTGCTGAGCAGGGAGCCTGACCTAGGGCTCTTTTCTAGGATCCTGGGATCATGACCTGAGTCAAAGACAATCGCTTAACCAACTGAGCCACCCAGAGACCCCTGAGATTTTTTTTTTTTTTTTTAACATGCTTGATAATGTTCTCCCGGGATAGCCTGATCCTTAGTAGCTACTATCATGATTTACAGGCTCCGTGAAAACCTGGAACCATCATCTGCTGCTAAAATTGACCTAACAGTGATTTGATCCCTCATACAAAGCCTTCCCTGCCTTTTCTGTAGGGTGAAGATATTTGAGGAAAGTCAAGATTTGTAATCCCTAACTTCTATAGTACTAACTGGTTTTTATCAGTTTATGCTTCCCCTCCTGACAGGAAGCCTAAGGAAGAAGACAATGTTGTAGGAAAGAGAAAGAGAGAAAGAAAAGAACTTAAGTACCAAAGATACTCAACCTGCTTTAAAATAGTCCCTAGTGTTCCTTCTGAACACCATTCCCTTGGGACTTGAGGGGGCACGCAGTATCATTGTCTGCATTTTCAGATGGAGAAGTGGAAATCACCAAGGTTAAGGGACTGACCAAAGGCCAAAATCCCAGCCTGAGGAGGAGTCAATGCGAAAATTTCTGCCTGTTGGCTCATTGCGCTGAAGTGGTCTCCTATGAGGGCCTTTACAACCACTCATCCAGAGGCCCCTCGACTCCCACCGTTGGGTGACCTCCATAAAGTAGGTCAAGGAAATTTCCAAGGGAGTTCCAGGATAGCACTTTGCTGCTGCTCTCCATCGCTACCCCTCCCTCTAAACCAGAAAACCAGGCTACTCCAAGAGTGAGAGGGCATCTCTCTACGTCCTTTCAGGGGTACGCCTCTCCTTCCCCTTACACCCACCTCCAAGCCCAGCCACCAAAAATAATGGAGTAGTTTGTGACCTTTATGGGACCTCTTATGAAAGGAAAATGTGCTTGGCGAGGTAGTGTGCCATAGCGTGAAGCACATGGGATCTGGAGTCAGCCCAGTGGACTTGACTCCAGGTTATTCTCAGGGTGGTAGAAAGTCTGAGCGGTGCTTTGGATTATAGGAGGAAAGCGTGCCTCCTCTTGGTGGGTGATGGCCTGCTGGTTTGTGGCTTGGCAGTAGATAACAGGCTGATTTCAGCCTGGATTTATCCTCTTGGCTGGGCGCCTTCGTATGTAGTGACGGACTCACACAACTATATGTGGGTGTCATATCCATCCTTTACTGGGTGGATGACTTGAGCAAGTTGCTTAGCCTTTCTGAGTCTTGGTTTCCCCATCCATAACATAGGAAAAATGAGAGCACCTTCCTCCGGCTAAATGAGACAGAGCTTGTAAGCCACGTCACACGGTAGCTGTCTCCTAGGACACAGGCATTCCATAAAATGGTAGCCCTCCTTCTTAGCTGTTTAAGTCGTGGTGTGGCTTTAGAAGACGAGAAAAGCCTACTTTTACACCTCACTCTCTTGAGAAGCCTGATTTGCCTAGCAACGTACTCTTTAAGTTGAGGACAATTATGAAAAGAGGAGGTGAGATTCATTAGAGATTATTTGTTATTTTAATATAAATGTTATTGTTATCATTCTTTCTGTTGCACCATCTGAAGGAGGCATATCTGATATGGAATTTCTAATTACATGTTGAGTTCAAGAAAGGATAATTCATAGTCCACACCCCAACACACCCAGGCCTCTGGAGCATACCTGCAATTTTGTTGGATGTTTTGGGTATTGGGATAGTCAACCTCATTCAAGTTATTAGCGAATTCTTGTTCTGCTGTTGTATGGTCGAGGGAGTGATACAAATGAGTAATTCAGGAGCAAGCACTGAGGAATGTCTAATTTGCATAGGCACAGAAATGAGCCTTCTAGGCTAGGTTTAAAAAAGAAAGAAAGAAAGAAAGAAAAAAAAGCCATTGAGTTCTTAGAGCCAGGTAAAATCCCAGCATCCTCAGTGAGCAGCTCTGATGTCCACTCTCTAGGACCAGATAGACTGCCTTCCTTTATATATCCATTTTGGTAGGAAGAGGACATTTACAATTTAGCCCTGGGAGATTTAAAAAAATATCCTGGGTCACCTGGCTGGCTCAGATGGTTAAGCATCTCTTCGGCTCAGGTCATGATCTCAGGGTCCTGGGGTCAAGTCCTGGAGTCTCACATTGGGCTCCCTGCTCAGCAGGGAGATGGGTCTACTTCTCCCTCCTCCCTTTGCCCCTTCCCCTGTCTCTGTCTCTTTCTCTCTCTCAAATGAAAAAATAAAATTGAAAATAAGTTTCCTGCCAGTTAATAAATAGAATAGTGGTGTGTGCGTGCGTGAGCGCGTGCGCATGTGTGTGTGTGTTTACAATCACTGGAGGGCAAGAATGAAATCTCAGCTTACCTAAAAGTGGAACAATTGCCTTTTCTAGGTGAACTCATGTATCTCCCGGGGAGTATATCTTTCATCTTGTTAGCATAACTGCCTCGAAATAAGTCTATAATCCGTAAATAATGCTGTTGGCTCTCTTCGCCTGGAGTCTTTCATTCAACTTTTATCAAGGAATATTTATAATCAAAGAATTACACTGCGCTTTCAAACAAGTAACTGTAGAAATATCACTCAAGAACTCATTTTGGATCTTGAGAGAAGCCCACTTCACTCACAAAACAAAGCAACAATAACAACAAAAGTCACCACAATAAAGCCATAACAGAAAGAAGGTAACTAAAGACTTGATGAGTCAGTGTTAAAGTGACGGAAAATCAAGTTGTTTCCAGTTATTATGGCCCCTCACTTCCTGTTTCTCGGAACCAAATGAGCTGGGAACACGTCAGGGGAGGTCGGCTGTAGCCTGCACGTGAGTGCCCGTGACAGGATGCCCCACCTGAGCCAAGACTGTTCAGACTGAGCTGTTTGCCCGCTGCCAACTCCTTCATTTTGCAGAGGTGAACGCTTGAAAGCACTTGTTTTTGAGGGAAAAAAAATTTTTTGTTTGTTTGTTTGTTTGTTTTTTGTTTTCTTGGGAGAGGCATGGAGAAGGGATAAAGAGGGAGTCATAATATCCTTCTGTCTCTTTTGGTGACATGCCCCCCCCCACCCAACACTCACACGGTTCTATTGGCCAGAAAGGCTGGTCTGGAGCCAGAAACCCAAGGATGTGGTTTCCAAGCAAGGTGTGTGGGGGTGCTTTTTAGAGCCCGGATGTCAAGCTCAGCACAGGGTTGGTGATAGTTGCCTTCCACCTTCACTTTGCTACAGAAGTCCGCACAGCTTTTTGACTCAGATTCAGGGCAGCCTTATGCTAAATGCATTATGCTTAAGAAGTATATGCATTAACAAGGCATTATGCTAAGTGAAATAAGTCAGACAGAGAAAGACACATACCGTATGATCGCACTTCTATGTGGCATCTAAAAATGCCAAACTCATAGAAATGATGAGTTGAGTGTTGGTTACCAGAGAGGCTGGGTGGGTGGGGGAAATTGGGAGATGTTGGCCAGAGCATGCAAATGTCCACTTATAAGGTGGGTAGATTCTGGTGTTCTAATGTGCAGCACAGTGATTACAGTTAATGATACCATATTATATACTTGAAAGTTGCTAAGAGAGTAGATCTTAAATGTGGTCACCACAGAGAAGAAATGGTAATTATGTGAGTTGATAAGAGGTATTAGGTAACCCTATGATGGTAATTGTTTTGTAACACATAAGTATATCAAATCAACAGACTGTACACCTTAAACTTATTACACAATATTACATGTCACTTATAGTTCGAGACTGGAAAAAAGATAAAATGAGGACCTCTGAAAATCATATTGTAAGTTATCTCATTAAATTGTTTGGCTGTTCATCTTTGCTTACCTTTCAAAACTACCTGGGAAGTGGGAGCCTGGGTAGCTCAGTTGGTTAAGCGACTGCCTTCGGCTTAGGTCATGATCCTGGAGTCTCAGGATTGGGACCGACATCGGTGTCCCTGCTCACTGGGGAGTCTGATTCTCCCTCTGACCCTCACCTCTCTCATCGTCTCTCTCAAATGAATAAATAATAATAATAATAATAAAAACCAACTACGTGGGAAGTATATTCCAATTACAGAGACTCAAGGTCCATCCTATTCCTACTCAATCAGAATTTTGAGGGGGTAGAGCTATGTTTAAAATTTTTCTCGGGGTGCCTGGGTGGCTCAGTGGGTTAAAGCCTCCGCCTTCGGCTCAGGTCATGATCTCAGGGTCTTGGGATCAAGCCCCACATCGGGCTCCATGCTCAGCGGGGAGCCTGCTTCCCCCTCTCTCTCTACCTGCCTCTCTGCCTACTTGTGATTTCTGCCTGTCAAATAAATAAATAAAATCTTAAAAAAAAATTTTTTTTTTCAAGTGATTCTGATGTTTACCAAAGTGGAGTATCAATCAGTACAGAAAACCAGACCCACAACTAGGTGCACCTGGCGGGCTCAGTGTGTAAAGCCTGCCTCTCTTGATCTCAGGCTTGTGAGTTCAAGCCCACACTGGGTGTGGCTCCTACTTAAAAACAAAAAAATAAAACAAGAACAACAAAAATAACAACCCACCCCCAACAATTATATTTAAACCCCAAGGAGACAGGGGCCTATGCAGAAAGCAGGAAATGCCCTCTAGTGGCCAAAAGAAGCCGTCCTCCGTTCTGTTGGCCCTGGGACCCACGGCAGAGTTAGAGATGGGAAGATGAATGTCTATTACAAACCGCATTATAGACTCCTAATTGTACCAATGTGCTCCTGAAACTTAAAGATAAGATCCATAAGGGCAGGAACCCCTTTTCTTGTCTCGTCCATGATGGTGCCTGGTACACAGTGTGTGTTGTACCTGGGCCATTGTGGTATACGACCTAAAGATAAGGCTCAGTATTTCATGCTGCCTTAACATCTGGTAAAACCAGGAGGACTGCAAAGGCCCCAACTGCAAGTTCCTTGCCTGATTCTGCTCTCAAGGAGAAGGTCTCTCAGTGAAACAACACTCCTTATCAAATGGACCAGAGTTTCTGCTTATCCCTGAGTAGCAGGTTCTCTGACAGCCTGTGGAATTGTTTAAACGAGTCAGTCCCATCCTCCTACAGGAACCAGGGAGGCCTCACCCTCCTCTCTTCCTGGGTGCAGGCCCTCTGCGGTGTGTGGGGTCCTTCTCCTGGGGCTGTACTCTGTGTGACTAATAGACTGCTCTTGATCTCGTCTGTCCAGTGAAGGCTTTTGTGTTTGCCTCCCCTCCCCCCATGATCCTAGGGTGAAAATCCCTCCTTCATCACTAGGGTAAAAAGACACAACCAAAACATCCGTTGAGGGTGTTCAGTAAATATTTGTTAAATGAATGAATGATTAAGACCAAAGGGATCTCAGCAAGCTTAGGGATCTCCACTTTATTTATTGTTCACTTGCATACACTCTCAAAGTGATCGCAGGGCCAAACGAATAATCAGGGTAACAGATTTGTAGAATATTAGGGCTGGAAGAGATTTTAGAAATCTTCAGGATTAACTGTGTCATTTTACTTCCAAAAGACCTATTGCCCAGACAAGCCCGTGAATTCCTCAAGAAAAAGGACTATGTATTATTTATTCTTACATCCTTTCAACCTAGAACAGAACTGTATGTGTTTGATAAATAGGTGAATTTGCAGAGATTAAGTGAATTTCCCCGAACACCTGCTAGTTAATGGCCCACAAGGACTCCATTGCAGCAGTCAGTTCAACAGGTATTTATTAAATATCTTCTGTGAGATACAATATCAAGCTAGGAGCCCTCGGTATGAAAGTGGGACTTGAGGCATGACTATTAAGATAAGAAAGACATTGTCCCTGCCCTATAAGAGTATACATGCTATACTGTCCAATCTGGTAACTGCTAGCCATATGTATTTAGATTAAAATTTAAAATTCAAGGGCACCTGGGCAGCTCGGTCGATTAAGTGTCCGACTCTTGATTTTGGTTCAGGTCATGATTTCAGGGTTGTGCGATCCAGCCCCATCTGCTTAAGATTCTCTCTCTCTAAAAAATAAAATAAAATTCAAAATTGCTGGGACTACATCAAAGTAAAGAGCTTTTGCACAGGGAAAGAAACCACTAACAAAACCAAAAGGCAACATTCTGAACAGAAGACGATATTTGCAAATAATATATCCAATAAGGGACGCCCGGATGGCTCAGTGGGTTAAGTCTCTGCCTTCTGCTCAGGTCACCATCCTGGAGTGTCGGGATCGAGTCCCCCATCAGGCTTTCTGCTCACCAGGAAGCCTGCTTCCCCCTCTCTCTCTGCCTGCCTCTCTGCTTATTTGTGATCTCTCTCTATGTGTCAAATAAATAATTAAATCTTTTTAAAAAATACATCTGATAAGGGATTAGATCCAAAATATGTAAAGAACTTACACAATTCAACACTAAAAAATAAATCTAATTAAAAATGGGCAGAGGACTTGAATAGACATTTTTCCAAAGAAGACATAAAGATGGCCGACACACAAAAATGTGCTCAACATCATTAATCATCACAGAAATGCAAATCAAAACCATGTTGAGACATCACCTTGTATCTGTCAGAATGGCTAAAATCAAAAAGAAAAGAAATAACAAGTGTTGGCAAGGATACAAAGAAGAAAGGACCCTTGTGCACTGTTAGTGGGAATGCCAGTTGGTATAGCCACTGGGAAAAATAGCATGGAGGATTCTCAAAAATGTAAAAATAGTATTGCTATCTATAAGATATAGTAATGCCACTACTGGATAGTTACCCAAAGAAAATGAAAACATTAATTCAAAAAGACATATACACCCCTCTATTTATTGCTGCATTATTTATAATGGTCAAGATAGGGAAGTAACCCAAGTGTCCATCCATAGATGATTGGATAAAGACATGTTATGCATCTACGATGAAATATTACTCAGCCATAAAAAAAAAAGTGAAATCTCACCATTTGCAACAACATGGATGGGCTTAGAAGATACAATGCTAAGTGAAATAAGCTAGAGAAAGACAAATATATGATTTCACTCATATGTAGAATTTAAGGAACAAAGAGACAGAAAACAAAAATAAAAACAACAGCAGACTCGTAAATACAGAGATCTGATGGTTCCAGAAGGGAGGCAGGTGGGGGAATGGGGAAAATAGTTAAAGGGGATTAAGAGTACGCTTATCTTGGGGCACCTGGGTGTCTCAGTGGGCTGAGCCTCTGCCTTCGGCTCAGGTCATGATCTTAGGGTCCTGGGATTGAGCCCCATGTCGGGCTCTCTGCTCAGCAGGGAGCCTGCCCCCCCCCACTTTGCCTGCCTCTTTGCCTACTTGTGATTTTTGTCAAATAAAATCTTTAAAAAAAAAAAAAAAGAAGAGTACGCTTATCTTGAGGAGCAGTGAAAAGTGTAGAGTTGAGGCTTTATATTGTACACCTGAAACTAATATAACACTGAGTGCTAATTATACTTCAATTTTAAAAGTTAAATTAAAAATTCAGTTACCCAGTCACACTAGCATGTTCCATGGATTTAATCGCTATATAGGGGCTAGTGGCTACAGAGATGGATCATTTTGATCGTTCTATAAAGTTCTGTTGGATAGCACTACTATAGAAGGAAAGATGTAATGAAACCTGGCACCATAATATGAAGCAGAAGATAACAGAGGTACCAATTAATTGCCATGGGGTTAAAGGAGGTGGTTTCAGGATCAGCCCCCTCTAGATTCTCAGGCCTCTGAGGACAGGGACTCTGACTCCTAGCACTTGGCATAATACCTGACCTGTAGAAAATGCTTAACTCAATTTATTGATAAAAAATAAACTACCTGCAGAAGTAGTGTTTTTTTCCCCTCTAACAGTAGAAAAATAGGAAAGTGTAGGGAATACGAAAACATCCGTAGCCCAATGCTGTAAAATGTTAATATTTTCTGTATCTAATTCAGGTCTAGTATTTGTTTTGTTTTAGGAAACATGCAGCTCTAATTCATTTCAAGTGCTAAGAAGTATTCTTTTGTATTAAATGTACCACAACTCATCTATTCTACTTGTGATAGAAATGTGCCATTTCAAATTTTTACAATTAAACAATAAAGCCATAATGAACACTCCTATAAGTGTTTTCCTTCTGCAAATATTCAGTTTATTCCTAGAAGTAGTGTTAAAGTCATACTGCTAGCTATTATTCATATGGCAAAGTATTCTAAATATTGACAAGTTTATTTCCAAGGGGATTGATCAATTTATATTCCCATCAGCTTTGTATGAATGTTCTCATTGTTCCCCATCCTTGTCAACACTCGTATTGTAGACTTTTATTCTTTGCCAATCTGATAAGGTAAAACGACCCAGTGTAGTATTTCCTAGGAAGTTAAAAACATAAGAACAAGGTTAAAAATGCCTACCCTTCTATAATCCTGCCATTGGGGTATGAGAAGAACACCAGTTAGTGGCTTTTTGTGCTGTGATGAGAAAATTGGCACTAGGACCAAAGCAGTGGCTGATTTTTGAGATAAGCAAAGCTATGCAAGAGGAGTATAAGACACTTTTACCATCTGGTACCTTCTAGCTACTGCTAGGCATCAAGCCAGGAAACTTTTAAATAGGATTTGGAAATCAGAACATGTTCAGCATGTTTGCAGTGTGTTTTATATATTCTGCCTCATACAAACAGAATTTATTTTCTCGTATGTCCTATTAAAAGCATTCCAGGTCCCCTCGCTTTCCACTTCTTTGCCTCAAGCCAATTTCTGACGGAAGAAGTTACTGGAAAGTGAGGGGCTGTGTAAATTAGGTATCTATTGGTGGGAAATCTTAGCAATCTGAAGGACTGTCACTTTAACAAGAGGAAGGTAATGAGTACAGACCGTATCTTGAAATATTTGCTCATGGTTAATTCACATAGGTACTTTAAATGGTTGAAGCACAGAAAATAATCCCATAATTTAGGGACATATTACTATTTCACCTTGTAGAGATTTGCCAGTGTGATTCCAGCTAATACCCAAGAAACTATGAACTTGTCTAGAAGGGCTTTAGAGCCTGGGGCAGTGGGAAACACCCATGGCTCCATTTCCCCAAAGAGGTTCTTTGATGGAAATAAAGTATTTCTCAGCAACCTTTCATTAGGGCTGGCATACTCATGGGAAATTTGAGATAATGCGGATTCTACTCCCAGAGTTATAACTTCAATTTTTTTTAAGTGATACAAGATCTGAGAATATTTTTCTTGCTTCTTCATGTGAACTACAGAGCTGTGACAGAGAAAGAAGATCAGTTAGAGTCTGAGTAGCCAACTCAGATCAGTGGAAATATTTGAGATGAAAGCTCAGATGAACCAATTGTGTTCCATTTTACTCATCGGAATCCAACACTTGGTTTTCCTTTTCAAAAAGGAAGATTTAGGTCACCTATGGTGTTCTTTCCCAAAACCTATCTGTGGATGGCAGCACTTAGAAAAATTATATCTTCTTAAAATAATTCACCCTGCTCACTCGAAAAAGCAGACTGTCAATTTCCTCCATGATTTTTAGAAGTTGCCATGAAAAGGTAGCTTCCGCAGTAGGGCAGATGACTATGACAAGCTAACGGACATTTTCCCTTGGGAGATAGAGAGAAAAATATATTTAAATTACAGTTCCTTTGGCAATGCATGCCATCTTGTTGCTACAAGTATAAATTAGAAGCTAAAAATGTGATATTAAAGTTAAGAGTTTAGGCTATAGTGAAGCTACATGATTCAAATTTTTTTTCACCACCAGATGACTTTTGTTTATCCATTTTCATACCCTTACTTCAACATTGGTATAATAGGGAAAAATTGCTAAAATAGCAATTTTTAGCAAAATTTTTAGCAAAATAGCTAAAGAGGTTGACAATTTAACAATCATTTATTAAATTCTTTCAACTTGTCAGGCATTTGTCCTGGGTGCTGAGGATGGCATGATAAATAAAGCAATGTTCCTGTTCCTTGGGGCTTACATTCTAATGGGGGAAATGGTAACAAATAAACAAGATTATTGGAATTGTCTCTAAAGAGTGTATTTTAAAATGGGCAGTCTGGGAAGCAGGTAATGAACGTCTGAGCAGGTGACGTCTGAGCTGGGGTGTGAATGGTAAGGAGCAAGTTCTGTGCAAGGGGGCTTGTGGGGAGGGCTCAGGCAGAGGGAAGGGCAAGGTCCAGCCAGAGACTGAGTCCAGCAGGGCACGGTCAAAGACCAGAAAGCAAGCCAGCATGCCAGTGCATGGGAGACAGAGTGAGAGAGGCAAGCCAGACCACAGTGAGGAGCTTGGGCTTATTCTCTGTGCCACGGGAAGCTACCAGTGTGTTTCTGTTTTGAAAAGGCCTTTTAGGTTACCATGAGAAGATACATTTCTGGAAGCAAGGAGAAGTTCCAGGAAGAGACCACTGCAGGCATCCGCCATGGGTGGTTTGGTCTGGGGGTGGCAGTGTCCCGGCTAGAGACAATGGGCAGACTTTCAATATATTTTGGAGGCAGAACTCTCAGGATGTGGTGATAGATAAAATAAGAGAACACTTTCAAAAAGGAGACAATGATCACTGGTAGGCTTCTGGTTTCATCAGCCAGGCATTTGGCTAGGACAGTTATTAGCCTATGTGTTGTCTTCAGGTTCAAACACTCCCTTCTGCACGGTGCTTTGTGATGCCCAGTCTGGACCCCTGTAAACTCGTCTTCCGCTTTGCCACCTGGCTCCCCGTTAGGTCCTGCCAGTCGTGGTGCTAGAAGGAAACAGAAGGCTGAGGAGGAAAAAAACGATTTGCAACTCCCACGTGCTTTCGGTTTCCGAGCCCCTTATCCCGGTGTAGCTTCTTCCCCTGGCAACACCTGTTCCTCTGGTGGTGATAGTTGAATGCAGGTTGTGGTTTTTACACCCTCTACAGAAAGGACTTTATCACGCCCTCTGCAGAGTGACAGCAGGGCCCCCTCTGCAAAGGTCAGATGTTCAGCTTGGCAGGCACCCCTTCTTTACTTTTCTAAATATCAATCATTCCACTCTCCCTGCTCTGTTCCCGCAACCCTAAGGGAAATAGCTGCTTCCTGCACACTCCATACTGTAGAAGCCCCGTGCCACCCTTTCAGTTAGCAACTTGATACCTAGTTTCAAGCCAACAACTTTATACCTAGTTAACAATGTCTATTCAATAAATAAATAAAATCTTAAACAAAACCAAAATAAAACAAAACTACAATTGTCTATTCAAATACCTGCTGTGGCTTTTATTTAATTTTTTTTTTCCCCAATGTGACTTTGAGGGGTCATTGGGGTTTCCACTTACTGACATTAGGAAGACTGGGAAGGGGAGCTGGAGAGGGAAGGTGAGTGAGGGTGTGAACCCTTGGAGATGCCTGCGAGGTTGCCCTGTGGAGGTGCTGACATGACCCACTGCAGACAGTCCAAAGATGAGAGAATGCTCCCATCTGGAGACATAAGTTTGGGAGGCACCACAAAATAGAAGGTAAATAAAGTCACCTAGGGAGAGACTATAGTTAGGGAAGATGGCCTAGAACACTTACTGGTGAAACTGAGAAGGTTTGGCTAGGGAACCCAAGAAAAATCACAAAGATGTGGGTTCTTGAGAGCCAAAAGAATTCAGTGTTTTAAGTGTGAGGTTCCTCAAAACACTAAAAATAGAACTACCATATGATCCAGGAATTCCACTTCTGAGCATTTATCAAAGAAAATAAGAACATTAATTCAAAAAAATATATGCACCCACCATGTTCATTGCAGCATTATTTATGGTAACCAAGACATGGAAGCAGCCTAAGTGTCCACTGATGGATAAATAAGATTATATATACAAAATTTTATATATATAAAATATTACTACAGCTATATATATTTTTATATGTTATGTATATCTACATAAATACACAGGAACACTGACTCGATGGAATATTATTCAGCCAGAAGAAAGAATGAAATCTTGCCCCTTGTTACAACATGGGTGGGCCTTGAGGTCATTATGCTAAGTGAAATAAGTCAAAGAAAAATACTATTTGATCTCACTTATATGAGAAAGCTAAAAACCAAAACACCCAAAAAACAAAACCAAAAACCTAAGGTCTTAGATACAGAGAACAAATTAGTGATTTCCAGAGGTGGGGGATGGTGGGAGGTGGCTCAGGGAGTCAAAATGTACAAATCTCCAGTTACAAAATAAGTAATGGAGATATAAAGTATAGCATGGGAAGTACAGTTAATAATGCTGTATTGCATATTTCAAAGTTGCTAAGAGTAAATCTTAAAAGTTCTCATTACAAAAAAAAATTTTTATCAATATAGTAATGGATGTTAACTAGACATAATGTGGTGATGATTTCATAATAAATACAAATACTGAATTATTACATTATAAACCTAAAATATTATGTCAATTATACCTCAATTTAAAAAAATTAAAACTCATCACTTCCTAATTTAGTCCATTTTACTATTATCTTTGCTCATGAAGTTATGTCCCTTTTTTTTCTTAAAGATTGTATTTATTTATTTGACAGATCACAAGTAGGCAGAGAGGCAGGCAGAGAGAGAGGGGAGGAAGCAGGCTCTCCAAGGAGCAGAGAGCCTGATGTGGGGCTCGATCCCAGGACCCTGGGATCATGACCTGAGTCGAAGTCAGAGGCTTTAACCCACTGAGACACCTAGGTGCCCCGAAGTTATGTCTTTTGCCTCTGTATGCTACTGTGGATTTCCTTCCAACACCATATTCTGTGATGTCACTGTGGTCACTTGAAATAGTCAAGGAAGGAATATTTATACCAGAAATTGGCAAACACTATAATCAGGGCTTGATTTATTGTTTTGTTGATACTCTAATCTTGAAAGTTATACAGAAAATATTTATGCACATTGAATTTAAAAGTGTCTGTAGCTGTTACATTGTGGATAGCACCAAAAAATTAAGGAAATATTCAAGCATTTAAAAATTATGATCTCATTCAACAAAGATCCTCATGTAATCAATGGATTGGTTAAGATAGACACATCTCGGGGCGCCTGGGTGGCTCAGTGGGTTAAAGCCTCTGCCTTCGGCTCAGGTCATGATCCCGGGGTCCTGGGATCGAGCCCCACATCAGGCTCTCTGCTCCACAGGGAGCCTGCTTCCTCCTCTCTCTCTGCCTGCCTCTCTGCCTACTTGTGATCTGTCAAATAAATAAATAAAATCTTAAAAAAAAAAGATAGACACATCTCTGTTGTTTCACTTTCATCTACTCATTAACATAAATGATTATATCAACTAATATTCATGTTGAAATACACATACTCATTAGTATGTAAGTGACTTCTTTCCTGAATCAGATAGAAGTAAAGCATTTATGCACAGTCTGATTTTATCAAACTGGAGTTAAAGTACAACCATAGGTTGGCCAAGGATACAAAAGCTTGCCAAAATTAGTGGAAGTATTGTGTGGAAATTAACCAGCTATATGAAAGTTTCACTAAAGAATAATGTGTATTTATAATTATTTGTAAATTATGAGCGACTTTATATCAGTAGGATTTCTAATAGATTTATGGAAATATATGCACAGTAAACACACCTCTTTCCCAGAGAGCTAGTTGTTAAATATTTACTAGACACTACTGTCAAAATACGTATACATATAAGTAACAAAAATTTCATAAAATACTTATATTTACTATATCGGGTGCTCTCTGATATCTTATATTCTTTTTTAAAAATCCACCTTGGCACACTCCAAATTGATTTCAGCACCTTCTACTGAAGGTTCCAAAACTGCGGTTTGGAAAACCCTGTTTTGAAGGTGCCAAGGTTATTACTTTGTTTGTTTAAGATTTTAAAGCAATCTCTACACCCAACGTGAAGCTCAGACTCACAACTCTGAGATCAAGGGACACATATTCTTCTGCCTGAGCCAGCCAGGTGCCCCTTGAAATTACTTTCGAAGAGATGTTCCCAAGGATGGTCATCAAGTGTCCAGTTTCGTTTAGTTTTGTCTGTTTGCTTACTAGTTTTAGTAATCTCTGTACCCAACATGTGGCTCAAAGTCACAGCCCTGAGATTAAGAGTCTCATGATCACAACTGAGCCAGCCAGGTGCCCCTCAAATGTCCTTTTTATGTTCAGAGCTTACCAACAACAAAAACTAAAGAAAAAGGAGACAGAAAATTAAACACACACACACAGATCAAGGCAGAAATAGAAATCCAAAAGCCTAGCCTTGGCTTTATAATACCTGCTCTGAAAACAGCTGGGTAGATTTGTAATGGCACAAGAGTATATATGACTATATTCCAGCTTTCCAGATGAAAGGGTTTTTTCTACAATTAAAAAAGTCTGTTATTTATATTCTCAATTATTTATATCCATGGAGGTGAACACTGTGGATAATTTTTTAAAATGATGTTCATCTGCCCAAATAGGTCAGGGACATTGCTGGGATAACTCCCTATGCCTGTATTTGGTAAAAGAGAATTCGAAGTTTATAGAAAATGACAGTTGGTATGAGTCCACTTGGCCATATTGCTATAAATATCTAAAATGTTAGACATCCATGGGTTATAAAATGGATGAAGTGAACCAACTTCTCTGCAGCTCACCTACATCAAGTAGACATTCTATCATTAATGCATTAAGTGTTTCTGAAAGTGGCCTTACACCTTTTGGAGTTTTTTGACAAGCCCTTGGAAGAGAATCTAGCTCAGCTTCTCCCAGCTGCTATATGGCTTTTGACAATGTTAACAAGAAGGCCCTTTTAGGATTCTTATTGCTGTAACAAACAATAGAGAACCTCAACAAATGGAGAAGATGGTTCACAGTCTGAGGACTCACTTATCATGTTGTCCAGGGTAATAGAACCATGATGACTGAGTAGTGAAGACACATACTGAAGACAGAGAAGACAGAAGTTCCTCTAAGTTTTTCCTAAATTCTGCCTGGAAACCTTGATAGGAAACTGTGAATCTTAACCTTTTGTGATGATGGAAACATTTCAAAATCTAATGGAAAAAGTAGCGTCTCCAGAAAAGTCCTTGCCCAGTGAATTGTGCCTACAATTTTAGGGCACACACAGATCCTCCTGTTGCCCATCCTGAAGTTAAGAACCCCTTGCTTTTATATATGTTTTTTAAGATTTTTTAACTTTCTTTTAGAGAGAGGGAGGGAACATGAGCAGAGGGAGGGGTAGAGGGGGAAGCACATTCCCTCCTGAGCAGGGAGCCTGATGCAGAGTTTGATCCCAGGACTGACTTTAGGATCATGATCTGAACTGAAGGCAGATGCTTAACTGACTGAGCCACCCAGCCCCCCCTCCCCGCCAAGAACCCCTTGCTTTTACTTTTATTTTTTAAAAGATTTTACTTAGGGGTGCCTGGGTGGCTCAGTGGGTTAAAGCCTCTGCCTTCGGCTCAGGTCATGGTCTCAGGGTCCTGGGATCGAGCCCCACATTGGTCTCTCTGCTCGGCGGGGAGCCTGCTTCCTCCACTCTCTCTCTGCCTGCCTCTCTGACTACTTGTGATCTGTCAAATAAATAAAAAATAAAAATCTTTAAAAAAAAAAAGATTTTACTTGTTTGACAGAGAGAAAGAAAGTGAAAGAGGGAACACAAGCAGGGGGAGTGGGAAGGGGAGAAGCTGGCTTCCCATCAAGCAGGGAGCCAGATGCAGGGCTCGATCCCAGGACCCTGGGATCATGAACTGAGCCAAAGGCAGACCCTTAACAACTGAGTCACCCAAGTGCCCCAACCCCTTGTTTTTGGATGATAAACCTCAGGGTAGATGATCTAGAAGGAAGAATGGCAAATAAGATAGACACTTCTGATAACATGAAAGACCCCTAGTCAAAGAAAATCTGTCTTGTGAGTGCTATTGATCCTGAATTAAGTCTATCAATGATCCCTATGCACAGAGATTACAATTAATGGTCAAAATCATCAGATAAGGACAACTGTATATTCTGTGCTGCCTCAGATTATCAGAAATAAGCAGGATATAAGTAAATAAATAATAATGGTGATAATGGTCTATAGGCTATCTGGGTTCGTTCAAAGGCAAACTTCACCAAAGACTTCCATGAGAGAATTAACAAAGAGAAGGCTTGCTATAGAAAGTTTGAAATGCATAAAAATAAATTTGAAATGGATGAAAGACCTAAATGTGAGACAGGAAATTTTCAATATCCTACAGGAGGACACAGCAATCTCTTTGACCTCAGCTGTAGCAATTTCTTACTAGACACATTGCTGGAGGCAAGGGAAACAAAGGCAAAAATGAACTACTGGGACTTCATCAAGATAAAAATCTTCTCCACAGCAAAGGAAAAAGTTGACAAAACTAAAAGGCAGTCTGTGGAGTGGGAGAAGATATTTACAAATGACGTATCTGATAAAGTGTTAGTATCCAAACTTCATGAGGAACTTATTAAACTCGACAACCAAAAACAAATAACCCAGCTAAGAAATAGGCAGAAGACATGAATAGACATTTTTCCAAAGAAGACACCCAGGTCGCTAACAGACACATGAAAAGATGCTCAACATCACTCATCATCGGAGAAATACAAATGAAAACCATGATGAGATACCATCTCACACCTGTCAGAATGGCTAAAATCAACAACACAGGAAACAACAGTTGTTGGTGAGGATGCAGAGAAAGGGGAACCCTCTTGCACGTTGGTGGGAATGCAAGCTGGTACAGTCACTCGGGAAAACAGTATAGAAGTTCCTCAAAAAGTTAAAAATAGAGCTACCCTACAGTCCAGTAATTGGACGACTAGGTATTCACACAAAGGATACAAAACTATGGATTCGAAAGAGCACAGGCACCCAGATGTTTATAGCAACATTATCAACAATAGCCAAACTATGGAAAGAGCCCAAGTGTCCATTGACTGACAAATAGATAAAGAAGATGTGGTGTATATATACAATGGAATATTACTCAGCCATCAAAAAGAATGAAATCTTGACATTGGCAACAATGTAGGTGGAGCTAGAGTGTATTATGTTATACAAAAAAAGTCAGAGAAAAAAAATACCTTATGATTTCACTCACATGTGGAATTTAGGAAACAAAGCAGATGAACATATGAGAAGGGAAAAAAGAGCAAGGGAAGCAAACCATACGGGACTCAACAATAGAGAACAAATTGAGGATTGATGGAGGGAGGTGAATAGGGGACAGGCTAAATGGGTGATGGGTATTAAGGCAGGCACTTATTATGATGAGCGCTGGGTGTTATATTTAGGTGATGAATCACTAAATTCTATTCCTGAAACCAACATTACACTATATGTTAACTAATTTGAATTTAAATAAAAATTTAGGGCGGGGGTAACTGAGGTAGAAGGAAGAGACTCTAGAATTCTACCCCATTGGTAGACCTGAAGCAGGACCAGAGCCTTTGAGGCTTCTCTGTCTTCACTCCCTCCGGCAATCTATCAGGGCACCCAGTCTTTGATAGGGACATATCCTACATTTAACATGAAGTACTAGACAAATACAATTTTGAGACAAAGCCTCAAATTACAGTCTTTTAAGCCCCTCCTATATAGAAATAGTGGGAATTGTCACTGTCCCAATTTTCAAGCTAAAACCTCAACCCTCCACCACTGGCCTGAGATTTATAAAGAAGACATTTACAACTACTCCCACTGGAAGGAAAGCTGTTAATATGAGGCAAGCCAAAGGTCAACATCCCAGCTTCCATATTCATTCCAAGAGGAAAGAATTTATACAGAGAAAAATATTTCTACAGTCAAAACTATTGAGACCACTCTGGCTGTCTTTGCAAGCCTCATAGGAGTTTTACATAGGAATTTAACAAGTTTTTCAATTCTGGTACCCCAGAATTGCTTAATGAACAGTTCACCTCAATTGGGGAAAAAAAAAGCGCAGACGAGCTTAGGAACAAGAATACACCTGACAGAAAAGCTACCATCGTTATTCTTTGGTTCTGACCTACTGATGCATGGTGCCTCCCACGGTCTCTGGTTTGTTTGAATGTTTTAACATCAAATAACCATTTGGCACTGGGTAAGCTTGACATTTTAGAAATGAAGATATTTTAGACTTCTAAATAAGTTGCCCTACTGGTTGTAAACCACAGACTACAATGCATGATGGCCATCTTCCCTCTCACTTATTATTTGAAGTGTCATGTTTTGGTTCCAGTCCATGGGTCTCAAGAAGGGTAGGAACTGTGTGGTAAGTGGATATATCTGGGAAACACTAAGAATAAATGCTATTTGAAAAAAAGAAGTCTTTTATCATGAATTCCTATCTCTAAGGTTCTAGAATAATAGGAAACACAACTGAAATTTGTGATCTTAAAAACAAATTAGCTCTGTACACATCCAAGCAAATTTTCCAGTGAAAATGGACAGTTTTATAAATATTTTTAATGATTATCTTATACCTTCTGTCTTTGTGTTTTCTTTATGAATCTTAAAGATCAGTGAATACATTGAAGTATGGACAATAAAAGGGCATTTGGTATTTGCTTTAACACTCTAAAAAGAGAAAATGTGTGTAGTGGATAAATGAAACAAGATCAACTAAATTGTTAAAGTTGAGTGATAGGTACATGGCACTTCATCATCTTTGTATTTGTTCAAAACTTCCAAATTAAGGGGTGCCTTGGTGGCTCAGTTGGTTAAGGGTCCAACTCTTGATTTTGGCTCAGGTCATGATCTCAGGGTTGTGAGATTGAGCCCTGTGTTAGGCTCTGTGCTGGGTGTGGTGCCTGCTTAAGATTCCCTCTCTCTCCTTCCGCCCTCCCCCTCTACCACTCTCTCTTACCCTTTCGTTAAAAAAAAAAAAAAAAATTCCAGACATGGAAATTTTCCAGTGATAAGAATTTACATTAAAATTCTCCCTAAACTAGGGGCGCCTGGGTGGCTCAGTGGGTTAAGCCGCTGCCTTCGGCTCAGGTAATGATCTCAGGGTCCTGGGATCAGGTCCCTCATCGGTCTCTCTGCTCAGCAGGGAGCCTGCTTCCCTCTCTCTCTCTCTGCCTGCCTCTTCATCTACTTGTGATTTCTCTCTGTCAAATAAATAAATAAAATCTTAAAAAAAAAAATTCTCCCTAAACTAGAAGGCACGTAGGGGGAGCGGCAGGCAGAGGGAGAGGCAGGCTCCCTGCTGAGCAAGGAGCTGATGCAGGACTCGATCCTGCATCATGGATCATGACCTGAGCTTAAAGAAGATGCTTAATTGACTGAGCGACCCAGGCAACGCCAGATAGGTATTTCTAACAAAACATGTTTTAATAAATAAAAATGTCGACATAAATGGCTTTCAAAATTCTGCTTATTTGTCAAGTCAAGTGGTAAAATGGAGGGAGTTTAGAGGAAGAGGGAAAGAAAAGCCAAGTACATAGCCTGAAGTGGTTCAATCTAACTCTCATGTCAAAGTGATGTTCCAGGAAAGGATGTTGGAAAATACAACCAATGGGAGAGAAAAATTAGTGAAACTCAGCGAGAAAGTAGGAAAGGCATCTCAAAGAAAGGACACAAAGGAAATGAGAGATAAAGTAGGGAAGGATGTGGGTTATGGCAAAGAGAAGCCATCAAAAACAGAGAAGAGAAAACCTTCAAGTTCTTGTCAAAGAGATTTCACACAAGCTTCTGCTTAATCTCACAATGTACTGCTCTCATTTCAGAAATTAAAATGATCTGCCATTCTGTGGTGACATCCATGCCTGGGAATGGAGTTCAGCACCTTGTCAACTCATATAAGGAAGATATCATGGAATTAAGGCATATCCCTCGGAAAGTAGTTCCCTTTTCCATTCTCATGGAGCTTAGATAGAGGAGCTCAAGAAGCTTAGTTACTTAACCTGTGTTGAGAAACAGGACCCAGATGCTTTGGAGATTAATTAAAAGGGTCTACCCTGGGGTTCACAAAGAAAGGCTCAATCTTGCCAGGGCCTGGAAAGTCCTATTAGGTGCCCGTTCAGGACAGGACAGGGTTCTTAGGAAGGCTCAGAAGAAAGGGAACATGAAGGGAGATGACATGCTTCTGGTTTGCTTAGCTATTGTACCACAAAGGATGCTATAAACATATTTCCTTAAGGAATGGCATTGACAATGAGGAAGAGCCCAGCTGGCCTCCAGGACCCCTTGGTTACCCCCTGCATGATACACTCTTTATCCAAAAAAAAAAGAAGAAGAAGAAGAAGAAGGAGGAGGAGGAGGAGGAGGAGGGAAATGTGGAGGATGCCATATTTCTAGGCAGAACAGGATCTAACTAACATGCCAGTGGAACTCTGTTTTTCTGTCCATGAGTTGTTCCCATAGTGGGAAATACGTGCCAAGTGTGCCTACATTTATGTCCCCCACCATCTCCAGACCACATTGCCACACACCAAAATACTCATCTGTGCTTAGCTTACTCTCCAGACAATGCCAAAGGGAGAGTCCTACAATTGTTTGTTCATATGGTTTCAGCAAGCCAAGACATTTAGAAGCACTATTCAGAAGAAAGCCATGGTGTCAGATTAGTATGTTTGAGTACCAGCAAGAAAAAGAAAGGGTTCCAATAGGATTCCCAGTGGTCCTGGAGATATCCTAACAGTTTTTCTGTATGGAGAGAGAAAGTAGACTATTTAAAAAATTGAAGTATAACTTACCTACAGTAGAAAGCATGCTTTTTTTTTAAGTGTACAGTTTGATTACTTTTTATAGAAGTCTACACCTGTGTAACAACCACTCAGATCAAGATATAGAATATTTTTATCACACTGTGAGGCTTTCTCATGTCCCCTTATCAGTCAACCACCCCTCAAAAGTAATGATTAATCTGATGTCTTTGATCAATTCTTAGAACTTCATATAAGTAGAATGAGTGGATTAGTATATACATATTATAGTTACTCTTGTTTTTTGGCTTTTTTCAAGATGAAAAAAGATGAGCATCAATGTTGCTGGTAGCAATTCATCCCTTTTTATTGCTGTGTAATATTCCATTACATGAATACACTGCCATTTATTAATTCTACTATGACTGAACATATGGATTGTTTACAGTTTGGGGTTAATAATAAAGCTTCTATAAATATTCTTGCATATGTCTTTTGGTGGATATAGACACTCATTTCTCCTGGCTATATATACATGTAGGGGTGAACTTCCTGGATTGTAGGGTAGGCATATATATAATCAGTTTCTCAAACTTGTGCCGTTCTACACTCCCACCCACAATACATGAGAGCCTGATTTCTCCACATTCTCACTCTTACTTCAAATTGTCAGTGCTTTTAATTTTGGGCATTTACTGGATGTGAAATGACATTCAGTGTAGGTTTTGGGAGTGGTGTCTAAGAGAGGGGCTATGGGAGATAGAGAGAGAATCCCAAGAAAGCTCCATGCCTAGCACATAACCTGACACTGTGTTCTATCTCAGGACCCTGAGATCATGACTTGAGCCAAAAATCAAGAATTGGAGACTCAACCGACAGAGCCACCCAGGTACTCCTTCAGTGTGGTTTTCATGTGCATTGCCCTGAAGTCTAATGATGTTAAGTATGGATATATTTGTATGTGAGTATAGCAGTTATTTTGGAATCCTTTCCAGATGAGAATTTTAAAAGGCCTTTGCAAGAAAATGACCATGAAATCAAATACTAACTTCCATGTTTACTGCCCTTCTGCTTTACTCCTCTTACACTGCCACCTTTCTATTTTATTCACTAAATATTTGTCAATGTCTGGATATTGTGCCAGAAATTTCAGTGGAAAAGCCAGGACTTCCTCATCTCCCCACTCCCCTCCAAACTTTCCTCAGAGCTAAAACAATACACAAAAATTAAGGTGTTAATGTAATGGATAGTTAGTGGGGATTCTGCCTCCCCAAATCCCCCTTCCATGTGGTTGTGGGTCTCTAAAGTTGATTTTATGCCATGTGACACTGTGCCTTCCACTGGCTTCAGCTGATTGCATAAGAGGGGACACCTGATCCAAAAGGAGGTTCTTCATTGGTTGGCATGAACCTAAAAGCTTTTCTGAGTATTTGCAGTTTAGGGTGTTGAGGTGCTTGTCAGGTTATCAGGATCCCAATGCATTGAGAAGAAGAGAAAGCTAGTCTACAGAGAGAGAGTGAGAGGGATAAAACTGAGATGTACAAAGGGAAAAAAACCACATGGACCCAAAGTAGAATGTTGCTAAGAAACTAAACACCATGGTCCCTAATTTCTGTTTGCATCCCTGTGGGCACAGCGAACTTCCCGCCTTGGGTTCTGTGAGATATCTTAACATCTATTCAAGTGAATTTTCCATTTTCGGCGAAGCTAGTTGGAATACACTTTTGTTAGTTCCCACAAAATTCACAGAGTTTACATTCAACTCTGGAAAGGAGGCAAACCCCATGTGGCCTGTACCTCTTTGTTCAAGCGCCCTCTATCCATGCCGACCTTCCAAATGTTCGGATGTTGAACACTAAAGCCAACTAATGGGAAGAAATAAAAACTGGCAATCTCTAAAAGTAAGAGACCGTAAGATCTGCTCAATTTTAGCCTCAGTTACCTTTTTTGTTTTCTTATGTTCTTCTCTGATCCTGGCCAGCTTTATTTTCTCTTTTACCACCTGTCTTCTTTCATCCCCTTGCTTCAGCCTCTTGCTTTTTGGAAACATGCTGTTTTCAGTGCAAAGACAGTCATGAAATAAAAACATTCTGGTTTGCAGATGATGTTCTCTACAATTGAGGGTACTGTATTTTTGTTTGCTTAAGTACGGGACTTTGGGGTACACAAAAAAATTATTGACTGAAGAAAAACTATAGCTGGGATAAGGGCTCATAAATTGTGGCAATCAAGGATAAACTGGGCCTTGTGTGAGTCCAGCCCCGTTTTTAAAGCTATGTGCTTTCTAGCTTGGTGGAGATTTTCACAGACTTGCCAAGCACAAAAAGACAGAAGGAACAGATCTTTGCTAAATAAAATAATCTAGTCATTAAAAAAGCAGGAAATGAAAATAAATAGGATAACTTCACATGTTAAGAAAAGTGCTCTTTCAAACTATTTAACTAGTTTAAAAATCTGGCTGTGACTCAGATATTCAGAAGACATCACAGCTCTGTAAAGGAATTTTTTATGCAACTGTCCCTCTCACCGTTATAAAATGTAAAACTACCCTATATGAAATTGCTCTGAAAAACAATATGAAAGATGAATGAAGAGATAGGTTCCGAAAAGGTTTGTGATATGCTCAAAGATAGAATATTTTTTTTAAATGGCAAGATGAAAATACAGGATGATAAGCATAAGCAGTGCAGTCTGTTTTTCTCCTATGTATCATATTTGCTTCCATAATTCATTTTTTCAGAGAGGGAGACAGAGGGAGAGGGAGAGAGAGATCTCACAATCCTGACATCATGACCTGAGCCTAAATCATGCCTTGGATGCTTAACTGACTGAGCCACCCAGGTGCCCCCATAATTCATTTGCAAACAACATATACAATAAAGGGTTAGTATCCAAAATATATAAAGAATTTATACAAATCAATACCTCCCAAAAAATTCAATTAAAAAATGGGAAGAAGAAAAATGAACAGACGTTTCTCCAAAGAAGACATCCAAATGGTCAACAGTCACATGAAAAAATGCTCAACATCACTCATCATCAGAAAACTACAAATCAAACCATAATGAGATATCACCTCACACCTGTCAGAGAGGTTAAATCAACACAAGGATCAGTGTTGGTGAGGATGTATTTCACTCATGTGTAGAATTTAAGAAACAAAGTAGACAAACAAAAGAAAAGGGAGACAAAACAAAAAGCAGACTCTTAACTAGAGAGAACTGGTGGTCGGTCACCAGAGGGGAGGCGGTTGGAGGGAAGGGTGAAGCCGTTGAGAGAGATTAAGAGTATCCTAATCGTGATGAGCACTGAGCAATGTATAGAACGGTTGAATCTTTATACTGTACACCTGAAACTAATACAACACTTTATGTTAACTATATTGGAGTTAAAATTAAATGTAAAAAAGAATTAGACCACTAAAATATACAAACCATAAAGTACATCAGCTTTGCTTTCCGTGACAGTAGTTACTGCAACCTGTTCTCATAGTTTCTGCTGGAAAATTCTGTCTCATCTTCCAATGCATTATTTTCTTTAAAACTTATAAAAGGGACATAAGAAAAATGCTTTTCTCACACATTCCCTTTAATCCTTAACTTCCTTGGTTTTGTGTCTTTAAAGTGGCAAACAGAATTGATAACACTGTCAAGTGTGAAAATCCAGTGGTTAAAAAAGTTATATGAAGGGGAGGTTTTAGCTATAAACTGGGCTCTTGCCTGATGCCAATCATATGTGCCAGTATCCCCAGATGGGACAGAGCCAGATGCTGGGTCAGACAAGCCCTAAGCACAGGGGTCTCCACTTTGGAGATTGCTCCAAAGTTACGTCCAAGTGTGTGACTTAGGAGGACCAAGTGGAAATTGTGTACATGAGGCTTTAGCTTTGCATGAGCTCTCACGATATTTTCCAAAGTAATTGTCAATCTCAGGTTTTTAATATTACTCCTCTTAAATAATGCGTCTATGTACCTCGTGGGGAGCAGCCTCCACAGGGTGATTTGAGAAACCTTATGAGGCTTCACTGGCGGAAAAGAATATCGTTGTCCTGCATCTTGCAAACCCTGGCTTCCTCTCTCCCGAGACTCCATGTCCGACTCTTCGCAGGGAGAGCTAGCAGCGACCATCAGTTACGACTGATAAGAATTCACGGGACATCCCACGACTCAGCCAGTCTTTAGATCTTAGTTTAAATGTCATTTTCCTAGAAAACACATTCCCTGACACTCCAGCCTAGTGTACATATTATCATGCTGGTGACTGTATTATTGAAATTATTTGATCATCATCTGTCTCCAACCTCCCACTCCCTCACTGTAAACTCCCAGGGTAGTGTTTATTTTGATCTGCGTCTTCTCAACATCCAGCACATAACCTTAATCCTTTCTAGGTATTTAATAAATACCTATTGAAGAATGGATCAATGAACGAGTGAAACATGTACACACTATTTAATAAAATGGAACTCGAGAAATGTTTACTGAATACCTACTATAGGGTAGGCATTGAGCTAGGTTCTGGGAAACCTAACAAAAATGCTCCCATCCTGGGCTGACGTTGCCTTAGGCTCTGTCCTCTGCTCTCTTCTCCGCCTCTCTTACTCTGGGAAAGCTCATTCTTCTCAGTGACTTTAATTACCATTCTCTTTGTAAGGATTACAAAAATCCTCTCTCTGATCCCTAAAATGCCTCTCTCCAGATTATAGCCACTTTACTACCCAAAATGAGATGATAGGGAATGGCATGATTTGGGAAACTTTGTATCTGGAGATAATTCATCCACTCCAGCTGCGACCTGGGAGCCTTGGAACTTTCAAGACCATGGTTTAAGGGGAAATCTTCCAACTACCTGGGGACCAGTTTATGGGACCCCTGTAAGACATAAAATCGGATAACTAACTAACTTGCCCAGCTTGTAGGGCTTCAGATGCATCTATGGGGGAGCTCTCACTATAGTAGCCCATCTCAGGATTATCCCTCCTCTGCAACACTTCCTCTACTGAGACTTGATGCTCTAGGAAAACAATGAGACCTAAGTCTTTTGAGATGGCGGGTAGCAAAATGAAGAGATATTTAAGAAAGATTAATGTGGCAATGGTGTGCAGAATGGGTGGAAGGAACAGAACAGGGGTCAGGAGGCTGAGTGGAGACCTTGGTGTAGGTAGTGATGAGGGCCTGGTTTAGAGATGAAGTAGAAATACTGAAGTGTCGGGGTTTGATGCTAAATAAAATTAGAGATTAAAGGAGAGGACGGATTTCTAAATGTCTTTAAAGTTTTAAACCTTGGCAGTTAGAAGCAGAGACCCAGGAATGAAAGGTTTGGAGGGAGCTGATGACTTTGATTTTGGACACTGGGAAGTGAAGGTGTGAGACCTGAATATATCTGAACTTCTCTGTCTGAGAAGGCTGGTAGGAACTCCAACTAGGGGTGCCTAGGTGGCTCAGTCAGTTAAATGTCTGCCTTTGGCTCAGGTCATGATGCTAGGGTTCTGGGACCAAGTCCCACATTGGGCTCCTAGCTCAGTGGGGAGTCTGCTTCTCCCTCTGCCTTCTGCTCCCTCAGCTTGTGTACGTGCTGTCTGACAAAAATAAAATCAATAAAAATAAAAAATAAAAATAAAAATAAAAATAAAAAAATATGGAAATAAGCTGGCTTTTCTTTGATGTACTCCTCAGTGGTCTCCAAAGAAATAGATCCAAAAAGAGGGATGGCTAAATAGATAAGAGGATAGATTTATTTTAAGCGATTAGCTCACGCAGCAGTAGGGTTTGACAAGCCCAAGGCTAAACACTCACAGGCTTTCTATGTTTCAGTTGTTGAGGGACAATTTCTTCAGTAAACCCCGGTCTTCCCTCTTAAAGCTTCCAACTCATTAAATGAGGCCCACTCACATTTGCTTTACTTAATGTCTGATTTTAAATGTTAGTCACATCTTAAAAAAAAAAAAAAACAACTCTCAGTAACATCTAGACTAGTGTTTGAGTAAACAACTAGGCACCATAGTCTCACCAAGTTGACATCTAATTATCTGTAATGCTGGGTAAGGGCATTCGCCCTTAACAATCCCTTCAGAAGCTGTGACTTCCCTTCCCAAGTCAAGAACGATACATTGCCCTTTCCAGTATACAGAAAACAAAACAAAACAACAACAAAAAATAGCCCTAGACAATGTCTGGCCAGCAAAGAGTCACAGGACAGAGTGGAAAATCTCAAGGAAGTTAATTTTTATGGGCCAATCCTGGAAGAGACATATGTCACTTCCTTCCACAACCCATCGTCCATACCTAATTGCAGTGGAGCCTGGGGAGTGTGGTTCCGTTCTCCAGGAAAAGTGGGAAATAAGTTTATGACCAGTGGCAGTCACAGAGAGATAGAATCAAGGTTTTCAGCTTCAGAGACTGATGAGATAGTGGTTCTGTTAGCCAAGATAAGGTCCACCATGAGAAGCAGATGTGAGAAAGATACGACACTCTGTTTTCAGCATGTGGAGGCTGGAATGCCTGTGAACACCCAGGCAAATATGTCCCATAGGCAGCCTGAGCTAAGGTCCGGAGTTTGGGAAAGATGTTGGCATCAGAGATAAAGATTTGAAGAGTCTTTGGCCTCTGGGTATTAGAAACAATACACAGAAAAGAGAAGAATGAGGATGAATCTTTAAAGACACCTGGGGGAAAAAAGTTGGTAAATGAGTCTTTTAGCTGAGAAGACAGCAAGGAAGGCAGGCTCCCAAACACTGAGGAGAGTTTCAAAAAAGGGACTGATCAATAGTGTCAAGAAAATGAAGAGAATTAAAAAACTGTGACTTGGGGGCGCCTGGGTGGCTCACTCAGTGAAGCTTCTGCCTTTCGCTCGGTCATGATCTCGGGGTCCTGGGATCGAGCCCCACAAGCTCCCTGCTTGGCGGGGAGTCTGCTTCTCCCTCTGCGTCTGCCTCAGCCCCCCACCTGTGCTCATGCTTTCTCTCCCTCAATTAAATAAATAATATCTTAAAAAACAAACAAACAAACAAAAAACTGTGACTTGTACTTAGTGATTATTTTGTCTTTCACATTCAAAAATCCTCTCTCAGATTGTTCTTTTGAAAAGGGGATCAACTCGTTACAGTAAGATACACATATCTGGGCTCAAGGTGGGAGAATGGGAGAGAATTCCTTTTTTTTTTTTTTTTAAGATTTTACTTATTTATTAGAGAGATGGAGAGAGAGCACAAGCAGCAGAGTAGCAGGCAGAGGGAGAGAAAGAAGCAGGCTCTCTGCTGAGCAGGAAGCCCGATACGGGACTCAATCCCAGAACCCTGGGATCATGACCTGAGCAGAAGGCAGCCGCTTAGCTGCTTAGCTTAACTGACAGAGCCACCCAGGTGCCTGGAGAATTCTTTTTTTTTTTTTTTTTAAAGATTTTATTTATTAATTTGACAGAGAGAAATCACAAGTAGATGGAGAGGCAGCCAGAGAGAGAGAGAGAGATAGGGAAGCAGGCTCCCCGCTGAGCAGAGAGCCTGATGCGGGACTCGATTCCAGGACCCTGAGATCATGACCTGAGCCGAAGGCAGCGGCTTAACCCACTGAGCCACCCAGGTGCCCTGGAGAATTCCTTTTTATTTGAAGCTCTGGATGGTTTCCTGGGGTGGCACAGGGGCTCCCACCACAGATCCCCCTGAAGTAGAAACGAGGCACCACTGTCCTCCACAGGGGGCACTCCTCACCCAGGGTCTTATAACACAAATACCGTGTGTGGTAAAACCAACCTACAGATAATGAAATATTGATCACAGTGACATAAAATGTAAGGATATCAGTCTTGGCAAGAAAAAAAGAAATTGATGGGAGGTCCGCTGTGGAAGAGGGGACATGCTGAAGCACCTGTCACTGTCTTTCAACGCCGGGGTTCTGGGGGCACGATCTATGCTGACAGAGACGGACACGGGGACTGGCAGGTTGAAGGTACGGATGTGACCAGTGGTGCCCTGAGTTGTGCCAGGAGAGAGAGTGTGTGCACAAGGGCAGCAAGGGGAAATTAAATTCCTGTTGTGATGGAGAATTTCACAGTTGATACTTCAAGTCATAGAGCAAAAAATTTATATATGTATTAATTATATATTATATTTATTTATCTATAAGTATATGTATGACATATATATAAAAGTAACTATCGGAAGAATTTTTTTAAAGATTAGAGAGAGCGCACACCAGTGAGCAAGCAGGGGGAGGGACAAAAGAAGAGGGAGATCTTAAGCAGATTCCCCGTTTAGCAGGGAGGTCTCCCAGGGGCTGGATCCCAGGACCCTGAGATCATGACCTGAGCCAAAACCACGAGTCAGACACTCAACTGACTGAGTACCCAGGCACCCCTGTCAGAAGAATTTAAAACAGAAGTTCTTAAAAGTGGTTCCCTCTGAGATGTGGGACCAGGAGAAAAAAGTATTGAGAGTAGCTGCTCCTAGGTCTGTGTTGATTTTTTTAAATCATGTATAAAATTGGTTAAATGTTTTCATATATAAAAATATATATACTGATATGGGAAGAACTCCAAGTAATGTTAAGTTTAAAAAAGTACATCTCGGAGTGATTTATTCAATATGATACCATTTATATAAAAAGGAACATAACCAAATAGTTCCTTATGTTCTGTGAGTACATATGTCTGTATGCAAATGCACCAAGAAAAGTCTCAGGAGGCTCTACAAACTGATTGCTATGTTTCCCTCCTGTGGGAGGCCTGGATTGTGTCTAGAGGAGCAGGGGGTCACAGTCAAGGTCTCCAGGCCAATGCTGCCCAACCCATGGTGTGCAAAGTCATTGCAAATTTGTTTAACATGTGGTCCTGATCAGGGGATGCTTAACATTATCTGAAATGTTTAGTTTTTCTGTTTTGTCTTGTTTTCACAACAAAAGCATATTACTTTGGCAATAAAACTGAACCAAAAAAATGATGGTTGACTAATGGCTGATAGTCATCCGATGTGTTCTCTCTCCCATGAGCATTTTATTTTTACTAGATGACAAAACCTTAACCCCAAAGAATGCATCTCTAATGAAGCTGCTCAGAGATCAAGGCAGGCTAAAGGGGAAATCATGTGGATCAAGAGGTTCCCAGGGTTCCTGAAACTGTCCCACTAGTCAATTCTGTAGCGCTTACGTGCTCGATAAACTTTCCTCATATCTGATGCCTTTCATAAATTAAACTGGACAGCTCCTCCAAAGCAGGAGCACCAGGCTAGCTCCATAAATACAGGACTCCTTTACCATTCAAAATGAAACAAAACAAATAAAATGGCAAATCCTATACCAATTCCCCCTTGAATACCCAATTACACTCTCTGGCTATCTGATTCTGTGGACCATCTTTCTAAGAAGTCCCCTGAGTGGCCTCTCTTGAAGGAAAGCATATTGTTTGGGTGGGAGATGCAGGGAGCTGTGGGTTGAGGGATAGCTGCTGGGAAGAGGAAAGAGAACAACATTGTCCGTAATTATATTCTGGGCTAGCTCTTTCCAGAGAAGCCGTAGTCAAGTCAGATGTTTCCAGTTTTACTGTGAAGGATCCTAAATCTCTGGAGAGGATGTAGGTCTCTTAGATGTATAAAACATTCAAGAAACAAGTTTGTGAGTTTGGGTCCTGATTTTGGGCAGGGGGGAGGTGGTCCTAATTTTTAAAATCCCCATTTCTCATTGTTAGCCACCATCCAGATTTACCAGGACCTAGATTCAAAAGAAATGTGTTCTGGCAATTCCGTGAAAAGTAGGCTACATGTTTTATTGCATTATACATTAAGGTAGGTCCCCACAACACGGTTTTAAAGAAATGGAGCCTTAGGGCATGTACACACAAAAATGGAGTCGTATGGGGCTACTATTTAACATGAACAGCCTTCATCTTACCAAGAGATTGACGGGATCGCAGGATATTAGGGCTAGAAGATATTTCAAGTCTTTTCACAGGTAAGGAAGCCGAAACTCACGCGGAGGAGTTTGTGCAAGATGAGCTAATTAGGGACGCCTGGGTGGCTCAGTTGGTTAAGCAGCTGCCTTCGGGTCAGGTCATGATCCCAGCGTCCTGGGATGGAGTCCCACATCGGGCTCCTTGCTCAGCAGGGAGCCTGCTTCTCCCTCTGCCTCTGCCTGCCATTCTGTATGCCTGTGCTCGCTCGCTCTCTCCCCCTCTCTCTCTGATAAATAAATAAAATCTTAAAAAAAAAAAAAAAAAGATGAGCTAATTAGTCCCAGGGACACGACAAGAACTGACAGTGTGAGGACGAAAAACTTCGTTTTCTACACTCTTGGGTTTTAGAGTGGAGTGTCAAGACTAAACCAATGTCAGACGTATTAACGGGAGAAAGGCATACAGTTCTATTTGGTATTCTTTTATGCATACATGGGAGTCTTCTGAAGGAAAATAAAGACCTGGAGAAGCCGTGAGGCCAAAAAGCTGACCTATCTTCTTGCACAAAGAACTATAAATCTGGGGACAGTGACAAGACAAAGGAGCTCAGTCTGGGAGGCCGTAAAGTGTGAGACCGTGACTAGGAAACATAGGAGGGAAAACTAATGGAAGACCAAGTTATTTTAGTAGGTTTGTTTGTATGGGTCCTTTGAGGCATCATTGCCACTCCCCGTACCCCCTCCTCCCTGCACTCCCCCCTCACCCCCCCCCCACACCCCCCACCCGCCCCAGTCTCCAGTGATCAGAACATTCCTCTCTTCCTGCTGCAGGGAAGGCATCTTTCTCATGGGAAGTTTTATGACCTGCTTTTAGGTAGAAAGGGGGAGGTCAGAGAGCCCTTCCAGCCTGTTTCTCAGGTGCCTTCAAGTGCAAACACAATCAGCATGACAAAGGGGCATCTTTGGAGGCGGGATGTTCTGCCTTCAACATTCACACAGGGAGCGTTTACTATGTATTCAATACAGCTAGAATCTCAGTGCAAGCCTAAGCACCCAGGCAGGCCTTACAAGTTCACCACTGCGTTCTCTTCTGTCCTTAGAACGCTGTTCCATGCAGTGTTCCAGGCAGTCATTGGAAATGAGTCCTATTTGATCCCCAGACGTAGGTGCTTCTTGTAAATACTTCTCTTACTTAAAATGCAGTAAAAATGGTTGGACTGGCACCTGGAACGTTCCAAGGTAATTACCCTCGCTCTAATCCACAGCACAGATGTAGCACTTAGGGTGCTCGCCATCTATCAGACTCACGATCTGACTGCCAAGAGTGGGCAGGATGGCACCTCTTTATAGAACCACCCTTGCAGTCCTGGCTGTTTGTTCTCTTCTCTAGGACCCTGCAGCTCTGTTGTCCCGGGGGGAAAGGGTGCCTAAACCCCGGGGTCAAGACGGTCTCTCCGAACCCGGACAACAGCAGCTCTGCTTGGTCCAGTAGCGTGGCTGTCTGGGTCAGTCCAAGGTTCCCTGCTCCGCTTACGGAATCAGGAATCAGGTGAACAGTAAATCAATGTGAGCAATCAAGCATTAAAGCAGCTTACAGCTCAGACAGAGAGAAGGGGTTGAGGAGGAGGCAGGGTAGGAGTGTCCAGAATTAATGACCCCTTTTATGGTGAACTTGATACCAAATGTGGCACTATCCCAATAGTCTGCTTTGTTACCTTGGCTCTGGGAATATCCCGGAGGCCTCTTTCAAGCATTGTCTGACCATTTAGGATAGGTCAGTTACTCTTCTGGGCCCTAGAGAAAGATAAGCAAGCCCATGCCCTTGGGAAACCTGTAGTCTGAAAACTGGATAGAAATAAATGCATGTACAGGAGTAGTGGACTAGGAAGGAAGTAACTCTGAAATTAGGCAACCAAAAGAATCACACTGGAAATCAGGATAGGCCATATAATTTGCAGAACCCATCACAGATGAAAACGCTGAGCTCCTTATTTAAAAGTTATTACAAGTGAAAGAAATCAAAGACAAATACCACATGATTTCACTTGTAAGTAGAATCTAAAAAACAAAACAAAACCCAGACTTAGAAAGAACAGAATGCTGGTTGCCAGGGGAGAGGAGGTGGGGGTCGGGGTGACGTGAAAGAACTCAAGGAGATCAAGAGGTACAAGCTTCAACATTAGGAACACAGTCAGTAATATTCTATTAATTTTCTATGGGGGCATAGTAGTTAGACTTACAGTGATCAGTTCTCAATGTATGTGAGTGTTGACTCACTGTATTGTATACATGACACCAACATGGTCAATTGTACTTCAATTTTAAAAGTTAAGAATTTCAAGACAGCAGCCATAGAGCATCACACCAAGCATGGGGCCCTTCTAGGTGTAGGATCCTATGTTACTAGGGCTAGAAGGTTACCTGCTCATGAAATTGGTCCTGTTGGAGATTCTGGTCTCCCGAAAGAGAAGGACCAGTCCTAAAAATACCCAGTTCGATATTTATGGGGGATTTTTCCATGAAGTGGTCACATCATTCAGAATAACCCCTGTGCTTTTCCCACACCAAGGAGACCTATTGAAATAGAGCATCATGGTACATGGCATGGGACACCGCAGGGATTCTGTGGATCTCAGTCCTCTTTCTACAGCCCCTGAACTCAGTCGACATGGTCCTCATCAGCAGCTCTCTGTACAGTAACTCAGGATTCATAGACAAGTGTTTCTAAGATACCTATTTTATATCTGGCTTTGGAGACTCAGCTAGCTGACCAAGGTCTCCAGCAATGCTGGAGTGCAACCAGATAGCCTGGGTTCCAACAGGGGCCCCCGATTGCAGGGGAAGACATGGGGATTTAAAAGGCAGTGAGTTATCTTCCTCACACCTCATATAGACTGTGTAAATAAACAGCACCAGCTAATTTTTTTTGAAACTGCGTACCTTGGTCCACTGGGAGACCAGAGCAGCAAACGTTCTTGAATATGCTAACAGCTCTTATAAAATAAGAGTACTTAAAGAAGTTATTAGCTTTGTATGCAGGAAGAACAAATGGTGAACATATACACAATTAACATTAAATATATACATATATGCACATGCACACTGATATATATAGAATACATATTCAATGTATATATCAGTAACTTTTAGTTTAAGAGCTTGGAGTGTGAAAGAAAATACTTATGGGGCACCTGGGTGGCTCAGTGGGTTAAGCCACTGCCTTCGGCTCAGGTCATGATCTCGGGGTCCTGGGATCGAGCCCCACATCAGGCTCTCTGCTCAGTGGGGAGCCTGCTTCCCTCTCTCTCTCTCTCTCCCTGCCTCTCTGCCTACTTGTGATCTCTACCTGTCAAATAAATAAATAAATAAAATCTTAAAAAAAAAAAAATACTTATTTGCTGGTTTATAGGGAGAAACTCAATGCTCTCCACTCTCTTACTCCCTGCTCAGGGAGGGGAGTGTTTGATGTAAATGAGAATCAAGGACATAACTGGGCCTTGATGTGAAGGGGTGTAACTTTGCATAAGATTGACGAAGAGGTTAAAAGCTCTGCTTGTCAATGGCTCTTTTTCTTGTTGCCTCCCTTGGTTTTTGTTTGGGTGGGGGGGTGGTTTCTTTGCAGCTGGTGTGATAAGAGACTTGGAACTATCATTGCTTGGGAGGGTCACCTGCCCTGGTGAAGGCTAAAGCGTAGACAGTGAAGGCGACCTCTGCTCCCCTTCCTCTGCTCTTTCCTTTCAGTTTGCCCTTCCTGCTCGCCTTTCTCATGGACTTAATACTAAACGTCAGAATTCAAGGAGTAGGCCCAGCGGAGAAGAATTCAGCCAGCTTCTGTTCTAGGTCTTTGCCAAAAGTACGAAAGCAGGGCCTTGACCTGAGTGTGGTTGAGTCCAACTAACAGGGCTGAAGGGTGTGAGAGGTCTTCTAGTCCCAAACCAGGCATTTGCATAGAAGACCCCTTCCGTCTAGTTCTCTCATGATTCACAGATTTTAGCTCTCATGTGGAGCTGAATCCAAGATTTGAGCACTTTGTGACTTATCTTAATTAAGTCCAATGAGCACTTAGGAGCCTAATACGGGCAATATACACTCTACACATAAACAAATTTGTATCATAGCTTGTAAAGGAATGAGTTTGACTGGTTTAGGACAATTATTCATTAGTTAGCATTGCATAGGATGCACTCTAGTGTACGAAGTTGGTCTCAGTCCTTTGAGAAAAAAAAAAAAAAAAAAGCAAGTTTTATTTTGGAATTTGGCCAAGACCAGCAGAGGCAAACAGTATGTACCAAGATAAGCCAGCTGAATCGAAGGGGGAGACAACATGCATTTGAATAAACTGCTGAACAAGTTTCCATTTCTGGCCTTTGCATCTCCCTCTTAAGACCCTGCCTCCCTTTTTTCCAGTGACATCAGTGATGGCCCATGATAAGTGCCCAGCCTGCTGCCCCCGGCGGTCACAGATCTCTTAAGCCTTCTTCTTCCTCTCCGATTTCATCTTCTCCCAGGACTTGACCTCTAATATTAACATCAGACACTTTGAACGTCTTGTTCTATTGCCAACAATTACAATGGTCCTCTACACTCTTAACCTTTTTACTCACTACCTCCTCCCCTTCCTGGCTTCAACTGAAACTTGGATTTCCCAGATAGCTGTGTGTCTTCTGAAGAAGTCTTCTCAAGTGGAGACAGCTCATCTTCGAGCACGTGCTCTCTCTGATGGCCAAAGGTAGTTGCTTTTGGCTGTAGGCCTTTCCCCCGAGTACTCCTCTTTCATATTCTTTCAAAATTCCTTCCTTTTGGGAGTAAATAATGCTTATCAGCTACCTTCCCAGCTCTATTATGTTCCCATCGCTGTTAGAACAAATTACCACAAAACCAAGTGGTATAGAACATCACAGAAGAATTCTCTTCCAGCTCTGGATGTCAGAAGTCCAAAATGGGTTTCTCTGGGCTGGAGTCAAGGGGGTGGGCAGTTCTGCATTCCTTCTCGAGGCTCTAGGTGAAGAGTCTGTTTCCTTGCCTTGCCCAGCTTCTATCAGCCATGGGCAACTCTCAACCCGTGACTCCTTCTTGGAGAACATTGTCACTCTGAACCTCTGCTCCCAGGTCCCACATCTTTTTAGCTTCCACTTTTTCCTCTCTTTTATCTTTTAAGGACCTCTGTGATTACCTTGATCCTATCTGGATAATCTAGGATAATCCCTGCATTTAAAAATCCTTTTTGTTACGTAAGGTAACATATTCATTGGTTTGGGGGATGGGGTCATGGACATATTTTTTGGTCTCTCTCCATCCCTATAGATTTCATCTCCAGAAAGCCTGGTCTTTCCCCCCTTACATTTAGGGTTCTGTGGTGCAGAAATCAGTCTTCAACCCTTCCCTTGTCCTCTGTGAGGTCTAGCCTGGATCTCCTGATTCCTTGATCTCTTGTACACCATTCACCTCACCCTTCTTGTCTCTTTTTGGCAACCCTCGGCCTCATCATCACTCATCTGTGCCTGGTCTCCTCTTCATCCTGTGTTCTTTTCAGTAAGTGTGTTCTTTGAGCTAAGACCTGCAATACCCCTAATTCCAATCTATAAACAGCCTGCTCTCTGGTTAATCCCTTAAGTGACATGTTTATCATCAACTCCCTTTCCCTTTGCCCTCCTTTTTCTCCTTAGCAGACTCGGGCCCAGAAAGAACCAGACTCTGAGGGCTTCCCAGTCACTTAGGAGGGAATCCTAGCCCTGCACAGCCCAGGGGCCCCAAGAGCTTGCTTCACCCAAATGGTCCTTTCCCCTGCTCCTGTTGAACCCCACCTCTCGCAGGCCACACGGTGAAAATTTCCAACAGACTTCTCAAACCTCCCACACAACCTGCATATCCCTTGCTCTTGGCATAGATGTTTTCTCAGGATCCAATGAGAAATTAGAGGCCCCATGAGCCACAGACTCCTGCATTTGTTGATCCACATAAGAAACATCTCTTCTTTCCTCCCTTCTATTAGCTTAGAGGGGGAAAGGTCCTTTTTCCTCTCGAAGGCCGAGCCCCTCTCCTGCGTGCTAAATCCCCCTCTCCAACAATATCCTCTTCTTAGGCATCCTTTGTCTCCTTCTGTCCATTCTTCAAGAATATGTTCAACTTTTTCTAGTCTAAACTAATAATCCTTTCATACTCCCCTACCCTCAAATCTACTCATCAAATCTCTTTTCCTACAAAGACAGTATGGGGACAAATTGTGGGACATCACATACACTTACTCTTGCAGTGGGAAATGAGGAAGAATAACTTCCAGGGATAAACTTAGCCACCCCTAGGATGATCCAGAAGTAGGAGGATACAGGTTTAGGGCCTAAACCTTGTACAAGATGGTAGTGGTAGGGCTCTCTTTATAAAAACACAAAATTAGGTCCCCAAATACAAGACTTTGGAAGAGACAGGTCAAAGTCATGGGTCCTGAAGGTTAAGCCTTATGAGCCTCAGTGAGTTTGCCTCTGCCCAGGCAATGGTGTGGGGACATTCCAGTAACTGACAATGTTGCCGAGAAAGTGTTCCTCTAGTAGTTGTATTGTGTTCTTTGAGAAAAGTGCTTCCTAGAACACTACTAATATTTAAGAAGATTTGAGGGGATGACTGATTAAAAATTTTTTTTTATATCTTTGTCTTTAGCTTTACAGTTGACTTCTCTTTGTGGGAAGGGATACCAGATTTCCATTTATGCTTATAATGTAAAATTCTCTTTTAAAGTATATAGCCTTATGATTAATTTTTAGGTTATTAGAAGTGAAGCTATTAATAGTACAGACTGGTGGGATATGGACATGGCAATATTGGAGGGCTAGTAGGAGACTGATCATACTTGAGATCATTCCAAAAGGAATGGCGTGGCTTGTAAAAGAAAACTCCAGAGAACTAAATTTGTCAGTGGGACTCCATTGCTGCCCCAGAGGGAAGGTGCCAGAGCCCATAGTCATGAGCACCTGAACTGTATGGCAAGAATATTCCAAGGTGGAGATGGGTACACAGTGGATCACAGATTGAGGACACAGTCATATTATCACAGGTGAGTCCTGTTGCTGAGTTATGCTTCCTTGGCAACATTTTGATCATAATTAGGCTTTGCCTACAAGCTATAATTCTCTCATGAGCAAACTATGAACATCTGGCTTCCTTGGTGGTTTATTACTCAGTACCAATTCATCAATCAACATTCTGGTGTTTAGACATAAATCCTCATGGGTTTGGGCCCCCATGCTGGTGAACTTCATTCCTGAGCCTGCCAGACTGAGGTCTAGAGGGAAGGTGGCCAAGGTGATTATCACCTTATAGCTGTGTAGGTGACCAGCCTTCTCCTCCCTCAGACCCACGGGGTCCATCTGATCTGCTGTGCGGCAAACCACTGCCCCACTCGCTCTTGAGCCTGGAGCCAGCCACTGCCCTTGTTACTCACTAAGACTGCCTTTGGGAAGTGGCTCCATGGTCTTATCCAATTCGGGCTTCAATTTATTTATTTATTTTTAAAGATTTTATTTATTTATTTGACAGACAGATCACAAGTAGGCAGAGAGGCAGGCAGAGAGATAAGAAGGGAAGCAGGCTCCCCACTGAGCAAGAGCCTAATGCAGGGCTTGATCCCAGGACTCTGGGATCATGACCTGAGCCGAAGGCAGAGGCTTTAACCCACTGAGCCATCCAGGTGCTCCTCGGGCTTCAATTTAGAGCTCATCTCCACCTTTGAGCCTTTGATGCCCTCCATCTGGTTTCTTGGCTCGGTGAAATTTTTAAAGTATTTAAAAATATATTTTTTAAGCATTTCCCACCCAGACCCCACTTTTGCTTGCCCCTTAAACATAGACCTCTCCATGGCCAAGGGCAGAGAGCAGGGTGCCAGGTCAGACCACTTGGGTTCAAAATCCACATATCAACTATGTGAATTTGGGTAGATCGTGGACTCTCTCTGAACCTCCGATGATACATCTGAAAACACAATCATAGTATCTGCTAAGTGAAATTGCTGCCAGGATTCAAGAAGATAATTCCCATAAAGTGCAGAGCTTGGCATCTGATGACGACTCAGTAAGTGATAGCTGTCTTTCTTCCCAACCACACCCATGGCTTCAGTTACTCTGTGAAATAATCAGATGAATTTCTCCAGCCTAGAGCCTTCCATTCGGCACCGAATCAGTATTTTAACTGCCAGCTGACATCTGCAGGTCCCTTAAACTGAGCAGGTTTGGAACGGAACTCCTTAACACCATTCCAAACACCAGGCCCCGTCCTCATTGAACATTTTCACCTATTATCTTATGATTGTATCATGATACACCCAGTCACCCAAGCCAGAAAATTAGGAATAATTGTTCCATCTGCCTCTCCCACACATCTCCCCCGTTAATTGGCCACTACCTTGAGTTCCTTTTCAAATATTGCTCCCTTGCACTCCTCTGCTTCCTCGAAGATCAACTCTCGGCCTTTCAAAGTCTGGTTACAACTAGCCTCTTCACTCCCTCCCCACCACCACACTCCTGTCCCTCCCTTTTGCACTAAGGCCTTGGTAAATGCATCATGTTCTCTCTCAAGTGTCTTTTTCTCCTCTCAGCCTTCTGTCCCCTCGGCCTACTAGAATGCCTCCTCTCTTCCAGCAAGCTCCAACTCAGCTTCTGTGCTCAGCTCGGCTCAAACGTCACCTCTTCTGTGATTTCTCCCTGGATCAGAATGTGGTTAATTTCTTACGACAGTGCTGAGTATGTTGTATTGACACAATCTGTGTCTGTCTGGTCCACCTGACTGTGAATTCCCTGAAAAAAACACCTTACTGCTTCCATGACTGTCCTTTTAACAGGACACCTGTTCTAGAAGGACCAGATGGCAGGCCGCACTTAGAAGGCAGCTAGTAGCGGTTACCTTTGGTTGAGCAATCACCATGTTCCACACACAAGGCTTTACATTTTCTTATTCTGCCCACATCCATGATCATTCCTTGTTCCTAGAGCTCCATGTCTAGTTGCATTAGTTTGCTCAGGCTGCTCTACCAAAATTCTGAACTGGGTGGAAATTTGTTTTTCTTCATTCTGGATGGTAGGAGTCCATGATCAAAGTACTATCAGGGTTGGTTTCTGGTAAGGGCTCTCTTCCTGGCTTGTAAACAGCCACCTTCTCCAGGTGTCCTCACATGGCCTTTCTTCTGAGTGCGCTCACAGAAAGAGAACTTCTGGATGTCTCTCCTTCTTAGGAGGACACCAGTTTGATGGGATGAAGGTCTCACCCTTAACATTTATTACCTCTTCATGGGCCCTTTATCCAAAGACAGTAGCATTAGCGGTGAAGACTTCAGCACATGAATTGGGGGTGGGGACCCAGTTCAGTCCATAATTGGGTCTAAGTTAAATCTAAATCATTTCCTACCCTTATGCTTCTACCTACGTGCCAGATACAGCTGAAGAAAAAACACACGACCATGGCAACTAGTTTCATATTAAATTTAGGATCTCAAATCTCAGAGCCCAAAGTCTACATGCATTCTGAGTCCATCCACTCACCTGCTCCCTAAGAGGACTATTGCATACCTTCCCCTCTGTCTTCAAACCTGTGAACCTGCCCTCCTCCTTAACCTCAGCTCATCATCTTACTTCCTATTTCACTGAGAAAAACCAAGCGTTCCTCTCCCTACATTTCTCTATCTTTTCTCATAAGCCTGCCTTTCCCCCTGTAATGGGTGAATCATCCTGAATGTGCAAGAGCGGAAGGCCACACTGAGACCAACCTTTCAGCTGTGCATTGATCCCATCTCCCTCACCAGCTCTGCAAGAATCCTGTTTCCTACACCAATTTCTCCCTTCCTGTTGGATAATTTCCTTCAACGGAAAATCTGAAGGACACAGACTTACTATCTCCCGGCTTTAAATAACAGCAGCAAACCGCCCTGGAGCCCACCGCTTCATTCTGCCTTGTAGAAAAGTCCGTGGAAGAATGGTGAAGACTTTGCTGTCTCCCCTTCACTATCCGTTATGTCTGGAATCCAGGCCAATGAGATGGTCATCTCTGCATTTCACCAAAACCTGCCCGAGGTCACCAGCAGTCTCCCAGTTGCCAAACGGAAGAGCAGTTCAGTCCTCATCTCGCTCAATGCACAAGCAGCCAACGGACAGAGTGCATCACTCCCCCTCCTTGAAATGCTTTCCCCCTTGATTTCCTAGACCCCTTGCTGCTCTCCTCATCCCCACTCTTTCTCTGGCTTCTTTGCTGGATTTTCCCCTCTTTCATATCTCGATTATGTGGATCCTCAGGGCTTAGGCCTTGGATCTCTTTCTTCTCTACAATCAATCTTTAGGTGTCAGGATCTTGACCTTCACAAGCATTTTTTTTTTTTTTTTTAAGATTTTATTTATCTATTTGACAGAGAGGCAGGCAGAGAGAGAGGGGGAAGCAGGCTCCCTGCTAAGCAGAGAGCCCAATGCAAGGCTTGATCCCAGGACCTGAGATCTTGACCTGAGCTGAAGGCAGAGGCTTTAACCCACTGAGCCACCCAGGCACCCCTTCACAAGCAGTTTTATCCTAAAGACTCAGAAATTTACATCTCTAGCTCAGACTGCTCTCCTAAACTTCTCTTGTATGTCCGATGGACACCTCCCAAGCAACATGTCCAAAACAGAACTCTCTATTGTCTTCCCTTTCAGTGTCCTTCATCTCATCAAGCATCATGATTCACATGGTTTTTTCAGGCCGAAAACCTTGAAGTCATTTCTGACTCTTTCTTGAACATTCCATATCCAATATACCAGAAAATCACCAAGATTCTAACTATGAAATAGATCCAAGATTCTCTCCTCTCCTGCTGCCAGGTTGGTCCCTACCACTAGGATTTCCCGTGAATTATTCCAATAGCCTTTTACTGTATAACTTGTCTCCTGCTCCTCTTCTTGTGTCCCTACCATCTATCCTACACTCAGTGGCCAGAGTGAGTCTTTACAAAATAATCAGATCCTGGGGAGCCTGGGTAGCTCTACAGGTTCAATATCTGACTCTCGATTTTGGCTCAGGTCATGATCTCAGAGTCCTGGGATTGAGCCCCACTGAGCATGGAGCCTGCTTGGGATTCTCTTCACCCCCCTCCCCCACCTCGCCTTCTGCCCTTCCCCCTGTTTGTGTACATGTACATGTGTTCACATACTCCATAATAAATACATCTTAAAAAGAAGTAATCACATCTTATTAGCCTGCTTAGCACTATATGATGTTTCTCATCACAGTAACACCCAAAGCCCTTACAGCACCTAGTCCTGTATCTCCCTGACATTGGCCTTCACCTTTGACCCCGCTGTCTCCCACTCCTCCTCCTCTCTTGCTGTGCTTCAAACATAGAACATGGTCATGGAAGAGCAAGAAGGTCAAACATATGTCTGCCACAGGGCCTTTGCACTGGCTGTTCCTTCCACCAGGGATCATCTCTCCATAGATAGCCACCTAGTTTTCTCTCACGTCATTCAGGTCTCTGCTCAGATATCATGCCCTCAGGAAACTTTTCCTGAACAGCTTCCACCCAATCTAAATAACACATCTCATCACTGTCTCCTTAATTTGCCTTGTATTTCCTCAAAGCACAGATCTGGATTTAACTTGTTACTTTATCTCTATTTATATTCGATTGTTTCTGATGTTAGAATATGAGTTTCCGAAAGACAGATGCTGTTGATTTTGTTCATTACCATATTCTAAGCACCTAGAACAGTGTCTGGCACAAAGTGGGGCTTGCATTAATTTGCAAGGGCTGCCTTAACAAAGGATCACAGACTGGGTGGTTTAAACAACAGAAAATGATTGTCTCACAGTTCTGAAGGCTAGAAGTCCAAGGTCAAGTTGTCTACAGAGTTGGCTCCTTCTGATGGCATGAGGGAGGGATCTGTTCCAGGTCTCTCTTGGGTTGTAGATGGCCATCTTCTTATGTCTCTTCACATTATCTTCCCTCTATGCGTATCTCTGTGTCCAAATTTCCTCTTTTTATAAGGACACCTGTAATATTGGATTAGGGCCTACTCTAATGACTTCATTTTAATTTGATAACCTTGCAAAAAAACCTATCTCAAAAATAAAGTCACATTATGAAATGATACTGGGAGGGGACACCTGGGTGGCTCAGTTGTTAAGGGCCTGCCTTCGGCTCAGATCATGATCCCAGGGTCCTGGGATGGAGTCCCACATCTGGCTCCTTGCTCAGCAGGGAGCCTGCTTCTCCTCTGCCTTTTGCTCCCCCTGCTTGTGCGGACAAATAAAATCTTAAAAAAAAAAAAAGTCATAGTGGGAGTTTGCATTTCAACATACAAATTCTTTGTTGGGGGGAAGGATGGGGGGGACATAATTCAACACATACATGCTTAATGGACTTTTTTATTTTTTTAAGATTTTATTTATTTGACAGATAGAGATTAAAAGTAAGCAGCAAGGCAGGCAGAGAGAGAGAGGAGGAAGCAGGCTCCCTGCGGAGCAGAGATCCCAATGGGGGCTTGATCCCAGGACCCTGGGATCATGACCTGAGCCAAAGGCAGAGGCTTTAACCCACTGAGCCACCCAGGCATCCCAATGCTTAATGGACTTTTGTTGAATTAACGAATGCATGAAGACTGACCAACTGAATAAAGGAGTCCTCAAAACAATTCTTTATATAATGATAGAAATCCTTGCCCATCAGTACAACATAGTTATTTTCCCCAATTTATTGTTCATCTCTTATGTCCCACTACTGCATGGTTTATTATATGAATCCAATCCCATTCTTGAAAGCATACCAACTGCACATTTTCCAAATTGGTGTAACCCATTAGACTTGAGAGTTGCACAAAGTCAGCTTTATCAAAGGGCTCCATGCCCTATATTGTTGACATGAACTAGAAATGAGTTTTTGTTCTATAGCCACACAAATATGCACCAGAGATTAAAGCATAGAGATGAAAGATAAACAAGTTGGAAAATATAAAGCCATCTTTTGCTTATTAATCCTTAAAGAGAATGGTGAAAAGCCTACCAGATGTGAGATAAATTAGAAAATAATCAAATACCTTCAACATTTCCCTGAATATTCTCCCTCCCTTTATTGGATTCTAGAATATACACGTAAGAACAAACAAAATGTTATATAGTCAGTCAAGATGCTCCTGGGCGAAGTTAGATAATAAGCATAGGAATTAGATATGTCGATTAAAGAAGTATCACTCTGCATTTTATGGAACTTCTGATTACATAGAGTTAAACTTGTAAGTAGACAAGTAGCTAAATACAGGGCTCCTACTTAATACTCACAATTTTGCAAAATATCATCTTGCTATGTGAACAGCTCACTGGGAAGGAGAACTTACATAAATGGAGTTCAGTATTACAGTAAATAAAACTTAGAGCCAAACTAATCTGACACATTTAGTATTCATCAGTACAGAAGTGTTTGCAAATTAAGAGTAAACTGAAAGCGCTTCACTTAGTGATTTTAATTAGCACCTTACACCCTAATCAAAACTGTCGGTACAGCTGGGAAGGAAGGGAGGCACAATGTGGCTGAGCAGGCTTGAGCTGGGACCCTTCTAGAACTTGGAACTCCAGGACCCTGATGTCCTCAGCAAAAGACCACCTCCTTGGTCCAGTATGGATACCCAGGGACCTCCGGGCAGTGGACACTGAAGTCTGGTCTTTTCCGCATGTTCCTGCTGTCTGGAATGCCTCCATCCCTCCCCCAGGTCTCATGCTTTAGGTTTCATCTCAGGTGTCACCTAGATGTATGCATTCATTTGATCATCATGCAGCCCCAAGGAAGCAGCATTGACATTCTGGATCAGAACTGAATGGCTCACATTTAACCTACTTCTTTCTGCTTTCTACAACCTCTTTCAGTTCTCAGGTCAGGATGGGAACTTGGTGAACAGGAGAATCAACCAGAACAGGAAGGGCTGAGACACAGGTACAAGAAGTTCAACTTGTAGGGTGTGTTATCTGCAGATTTCAGGGGTGAGGTGTGCCCAAGATGGCAGAATGTTGGCTGAGAGGTCCAGGATAAGAGGAAGCTCTGACAGGTGGGGAGAACAGTGATGGAGGGTCTGGAAAGTCTGCATCACGTGTAGATTTTCCCAGAAGATGCTTAGGACACCAGCCTCCCAGAGGGAATGCGAGCCATAAGTCAAGGCCCCGTCTTGGAGGAACGGGGGTCTCACGTTAGAAGCCAAGGCAGGGGTCCAGTAATTGGAAACTTGGGTACAAGTTGACTTAAGGCCCTCAGTTAAAACTGACCAGATACAATACAACCTCGTCTTAAAACTCAGAGCTCCTTAATTCTCCCTTGACAAAGAGGACCTTCCGCACTTGAGACAAGGTTAAGGTAGCACTTGTGGGAGAGCTGGAACATTACAAAAGGAATAATTGTGACTACACTGCTTGTCCAACCCCTCGTTCTTGTCAGTGTGGTGAAGGACAGAAGGGGTTTCCAGCTCACAGAGATGCATGAGGTGTGTTTGACCTTCCATTTTACATAACGTTCTTTTCTTTTATCTCAATCTTAGATATTGCATGAAGTTTAATCATTACTATGGGAGAGTCCTTGAGACTCACACAGAAAATAAGCTACCCCAGGAAAATGGCCTAGATACAGGGAGTTTATTGGCAGTATTCGTGCTAATTCTCTGGCCATTCCTTTGACTTATGCCTTCAACCCATCACCTGGTCGGGTTTAGAGAGGACTAGATTTATAGGAACCCCCAGCAAAACACAAAAATCAGGAAATGGCCTGGCCCATTTCATCCCTCTTGGGATTTTAAGTCTTGCTGTTTTATGAAAGTGGGCTATGAAGTGGGGTTGTTAATAGTAACAAAGTAGAAACCAAACATCAGAAAATCATAGACTGAAAAAGGTCAAAGTGACGGCTGTTTCAGAGCGCTACAACAAAGCAAATGCCTATTTCTTGGTGTGATTAGGCTCAAGTTAAAAAGAATGTTAGAATTTACAAAAACAACAGAGCTGAGAAGAGTGTTTCCTGGGAAAGAATCAAGGGGTGGAGGGGGAGGGGCATTCATACTCATTTTTAAAACAGCCCCCCACCTTCAACACAGTATTAACAGGTCTCTGTAAAGTTGTTCAGTGACTAAGGTGGGGCAGACCAAGCTTCATATTTTGGATTTTTTAAGGAAGGAGCCCCACGTAGCTGGGCTTAAGGGTATTTAGGGTTAGGAATGGATTCTGGGCTTCATACTGCCCCCTCACTTCTTAAGGAGCACAGTCTCCATCTCACACCACCCCCCCATAACACACGACACCAGTTTTTTTATTTTTGTTTTTGTTTTTAATCTAACCTCCGAGTGCTTCCTATGTGCCAGACACTGCACTAAGCCCCTTAGAGTAACACATTTAATCCTCTCCACGACCCTGTGAAGGACATACATTTTATAGATGGGGAAATCAAAGCAGAGAGAAGGGAATTCACCCAAGGTCACAGAGAAGCAGGCCGTGGAGCTAGGGATAATTCCAGACACTTCAGCTCCTGAGGTATGTGCATAACTGCACTTCCTCCTCCCTGTTCTACTGTGGGTATAGGAAAGGGTCAGAGATGGCTAGACAAAGCTTAGAGCAGACACTGGGGAAAAGAAGGGAAAGAAGGGAGTGCTCGTCCTGAATGTAGCCCCCTGTAGGCAAATGGAAGAATGGAGAATGCAGTCCTCCCACCTACCACTCCCAGGCCCCCCTCTGCTAGTTCTTCCACAGCACTTGCCACCGCTCACAGGCCGACAATATGGTTGTCTGTTCTGCCTGTGTCTCCCACCAACATGGAGGCATACACACACACAGCTTGGTCTACTGTGTTCCTGAGTGCCTAGAACAGTGCCTGGCCCATAGTAGGTGCTCAGTATTTAAGAGATCCTGGCTTCCTGCCCACCTAATAAGATATCTGGGAAGACTAAAATCTTCATTTACAACATAGCTCAAAACTGTGTTATGAGGAGTCACATATGGAGAGGTAAGGAAGAGCCCTCAGGATGTAAGGAAGTGTGAGGTGATCGTTCTTGCTTTTTTTTTTTTTTTTTTTTAAAGACATCTAAGGAATTCCTGTGCTAGACCTTCACTGAAATCAAGGTGACACCCTTCTTGCCCGGGGAGGGATTAGCACATAAGTGAGACAAATAGGACTAGACAAAAAGGCACCACAGAAATGAGACAGCAGGAAGTGGGGAGAGGGAGGTTATTGGTTTCAATTTTCTTTCTTCTCAGGCTTATTGTTCACTCTTTCCCTCTATTACCTTTTCTTAAATAGCCCTTTTGATTCGCTTTGTTAAATCATACACTCAGACTTCATTGTAGTCAAGACCTTAATTACATAATTTTGCAGGGTTGTCCCAGGATTAATTAGAACTACAGCGTGGTGTGACCGTGAGTCATCGCCTGCGTGCTGAACGCAGGGATCCCGACTTGACATGGGCCCGAACGATGATGGGCAGATGTGAAGGCAGCCCAGGGCCCCTTCTCTCTGTCTGATTCCGGACCCTCCCTGCAAAGCCGCGGGGTCGGGGGGGGGGGGGGGGGGTGGGGGGGGTCCGTGGGGGCTGTCTCCACCTTCCACTGCGACCCACCCTCAGAGGGCGCAGAACCCGGAGCAGAGAATTCTCTGCAGTGGGAGCAGCAGCCGCCGAAGAGGAGGTCCTGGTATTCTGCAATCTGCCCAAGGACCTGTGCTCCCAAGGACACTTGAGATCGACATCCTCCAGACACACCCTCCCAGACACCGGCCGGAGCGAAGCAGCTACACCAAATGGAGAATTACTCCAAAGAGAAGAGAGACGGCGCCACACTCTTCAAATGAATAGCAAGAAGTTAAGGGAGCTTGCCTGATTGGGTAAAAGCCCTTTAGGTCAGCTCCCATATATATCAATTTTCACAACAACCCTATGAGGAAAATGCTATTACCCTTATCTATAAAGGAAAATTGAGGTTTATTTATTTATTTATTTATTTTAAGATTTTATTTGACAGAGAGAGAGCGCGCAAGCAGGGGTAGTGGCAGAGGGAGAAGCAGGCTTCCTGTGGAGCAGGGAGCCCTTTGCCAGGCTGGATTCCAGGACCCTGGGAGCATGACCTGAGCTGAAGGCAGATGCTTAACAACTGAGCCACCCAGGTGCCCCAAACTGAGAGGCTTAAAAACACATCCAGGGTCACACAGCTAGAAAGCAGGGAGGGTGCTGGGGCAGTAGGGACAGTTCAGACCCAGGCTGCACAGCAGAGCCTCTGTTCCCAGCCACGACTCTGCTTTTCCCTTCTGCATTAAAAATGCACCTGGATTGGGGCACCTGGGTGACTCAGTCAGTTGGGCGTCACACTCTTGATTATGGGGTGGTGAGTTCAAGCCCCATGTTGAGCTCCACACTGGCCATAGAGCTTTCTACTTAAAAAAAAAAAAAAGAAAAGCAGCACATGGATAAAGAAAAGCTACCCAATAGGGTCCTGAGTGCTTTACAGATTCTCTCAAATCACCATTAAAACTCTATGAGGTAACCCTAGTCAAACCCACCAAACCTAGACTGGGTTTCATTCTATAGGATACCGAGCCGCCCTCCTCAAAACAGTCAAAAGTCATGAGAAAAAAGATCAAGGAATGGTCGCAGACCAGAGGAGACTGGGGAGACAAGACAAAGGTATGTGGTGGGGTTTCCTGGATAGATCCTGGAACACAAGGAGGAGATGGACAAAAACGGGGAAATCCAGATGGAGCCTGGAGTTTCATGGTAACTACCAATGTCAGTTTGTTACTTGATGAATGTACCAGGAGAAAAATGTAATGGAGGAAAGTGGGAGAGGGGTATTCAGGAAAACTTTGCACTATCATTGCAATGTTTTTGTGAGTCTAAAATTACTCAAAGTTCATTAGGAACGTAGGTCCTGGGACTGTGTTACAGGGAACAGTCAAGTAGATTACCTCACTCACCGTGCGGCAGCTCTGAGTCGTCCCAAATGACCCCTAGGACAATTTAAAGAGGATCCCATGTGATTTGCTTAATCTCTTAGAACTCTGTATTCTTTAATCTTCAAAACTTTGGCAGTATTATTACATTTTATAGACCAGGAACTTAAGGCTTGGGCAGCCATTCCACAGCGCGCCCAGAAAACCAGTAACTTCATGCTCAGAGCAACTATTCCCAGCCTCTCCTCAAGTTCTGTTTGCTCACTTTCCTGATGGAGCCAAGATTTTCATGGTTTTTACTGTGAGGGTCAGTACAGCTCTGGTGCAATAAGCTGGACACTAGTCTCTCCTGTGCATCTCAAATACCAATAATAATAATAATAATAATAATAAATAATAATAATAATAAATACCCATTGGGTCAAAGAAATCAAAGAATACGTATTGTTTGTATTTGTCGCTGAAACAAAGCCCATAATTTCAAGTTCCAGGAGGAGTTTGTAAAACATGCAGTTGCAACTTTTTTTTTTTTTTAAACTTTAGCAGCCCTGTGTTTAGAGAGGAAAGATTTTGTCGTTCCAAAGTTCTTTGTAATTCTTTATGAATTTTTAAAAAGATTTTATTTGAGAGAGAGAGATGTACATGCATGTGCACAAACAGGGGTTGCGGCAGCAGATTGAGAAGGAGAATCAGGCTCTCTGCTGAGCAGGGAGCCAGCCCCATGTGTGGCTCCATCCCAGCACCCCGGGGTCATGACCTGAGCTGATGGCAGACATTTAACAGACCGAACCATCCAGGCGCCCCTCTTTGTAATTTTTTTAAACTCAAGGTGCTTATAAACTTGACTTTTCTTAAACACATTTGTCTGCCTTCTATTAGCTGTATACAGAATAAACATTCCAGAGGCTCACTTCTTTTGCTCTTCAAATTCAAATTCTAATTTCTATGGAAACTTCAGAGAACTGTTGTTTTTTTCCCATCGCAGAAAACCATTCACAGCCACAGCAATACTTCTTTGAAGTTCAAGTTAAGAGCTAGTGTTTACTTTCTCCAGCCACCAAGTGAAACAAACCACCATTAGTTCTTGGTCAAGAGACTTGAAAGGTTTAAATGTGACCACTTGAGGCCACCAAGAGAACAAAGCAGTAAACTTTGACCTTCTCTCCTCTAGGTCCACTAGTCTGTCCCAGGGCTGCACCCATAAAACATCTCTTCCCTGCAACAGCTTACCTGCAGCCAAGGTGAAACGAGCGGGTCTACTCTGCCACCAGGTGAGCAGCATGAGCTGAAAAGCAGAAATACATCCTAGAGGCTCCCTGGGAAACACCAAGGCCTCTACTCAAAGATTAAGGTTTTCTTTCTTTGAAAGAAAGGTTATTTTTCAATAGTCCTGATGGTAACCCTAGAAGCAGCTAATGTGTCTAAGACACCTACAGATGTGCCAAGCTTTTGCTAAATGGTTTCATTCAGATGATCTAATTAATCCCAAGGACTACGATCTATATTTTACAGGGGGAAGAAATAGCCAATGATCTTGAAGCTTCATTCCTTGGGGCTCCCTCGATATGGGAGGTGGGGACCCCAGAGCTGGGGAAAAGCAGGAAACCCTAGGAAGGAGAAGCCAAGCTCCAGGACCCCCACTCCTAACTTATGCAGAGTGCTTCTCCTTTCTCTATTCTGCTTTGTAAGCATAAGTGGAAACTGCCCTTTAAAGAAAGAGTTCCGAGATCGGATAGGTAGTTTTATGGGTCAACTTGGCTGGGCTCTAGCTATTTAATCAAACACTAATCACACGCAGGTATGGGTATGCAGGTAGAGAGAGAGGGAGAGAGAGAGAGGGAGAGAGAGAGAGTGTGTGTGTGTGTGTGTATGGTTACTATCTATAATCGCTTGATGTAAGATTACCTTCAATAATGTGGGTGGGCCTCGAGTAATCAGTTGAAAGGCCTTAAAGGCAAAAAACTAAGGTTTCTTGACAAAGAAATTCTGCCTCCAGCCTTTTTGTCCTGCAGACTTTGGACTTGCCCACCCACACAATCACATGAACCAGTTCCTTAAAATAAATATCACCTTCTCAACACACACACACACACACACACACACACACACACACACACACACATTCTTATGCGTATGTATCTGTATCTACTTCATTCTGTCTCCAGAAAACCCTGACTGGTCCACATGGCTTAAGTCCCTACAGTCTTGCTACTCGAAGGGTGCTCTGTGAGCCAGCAGCATCAGCCTCAGCTGGGAGCTTGTTAGAAATGCACGGTCTCAGGCTACACCAGATTTACTCCATCAGAAACTGCATTTTAACAAGATCCCCTGAAGAACCATATGCATGCCACATTCTAGAGTTTATGACAACATAAAGACCATAAAACACAATGCATTTTCCTGAATAAAATCTTCAAATATTTCGGCCTTGAAGGAGATGTACTCTGCACTTCTGAAAAGGAGTAAGAACATTGGCTTGTCTCTTTTGGGCTAGCTACCCCACTACTGTCTTGTGTCAATGTCATGGACTGAATGAACTTGCCAGTAAGCCTTCAGGCTACCAAGGGGTCATCAGCCCAGAAATAGGTCTATTTGCTTTAATCAAAGATACTGTCCTGGCTCTTATTGTATTCACATCCCATTTCTCATCCTCCCCCAAGGAAACTAAGCATTTCCTTATGCCTTTTAATTACTGGGAAAATAAATCCAAGTCTGAGAAAACTGCTGATATTCATTTTCTTCTAAAAAAAGATGCAAAACTAAAAGACAAAGACGTTGTGCAGGCTCAACCTCAGATGAAACCCATAAGATTTAATTTAGTTTTTTTTTAATTAAAATTCTGCCTGCCTCTTATCAAGCTTTGCACTCAATTACCAGGTGCTGGAGAAAAGGAGGAGATCATTTAACTGTTGTTGCTTAGCCCATTTTTCAGCCCTGGGATCCAACACACCTGACAAGTCCTTTCTGTCATTCTCTGCAGCTGGGTTTTACATTATCAGCAGGCAAACAAGTCATCACCTGCACCGTATAATATAACTCCGAATTATTTAAATCATCCCCTGCTTCTGCTAGAACTATTTTCCTAATTTACTTAGTATTCTAAATAGACGTGTGGGGTGCCATTTCACATTTTAAGAGCTGAAACAAATGACTTAATCTGGTAAGAGACAGTGAACACCTTTATCTTCAGGCAACACAGCAGCTCCTCACAGAGATTAGAACATTCTTAAAACTCCCTCTGATGCGCATAGGGCATCCTGCTTTCTGTTCTGTGTCCTGCCAGCTGTGGTTCTGTGGATGCCAGGAGACCAGGAGGAAAACCAAACCTAACCTACATTGAATGCTGAGTTCCTGTGGGTAAACCTTCTTCCTCTAGGAACCTGGTGGCTAGGTGGAAGCTAGGGAATTCCATTTTACATTGTCCTAAACATTAATGGTTCTCAACTGGAGAATATATAGCAGAATGGGTACTAAATGTTTTCTGAAATTGCAACAATATCTGGAAATTTTGGTTCAGTAGACCTGGTCAGGCATACGCATGTATGGCGGGAAGCTCTCCACAGGTAATTCTGATAGGTCCTCACCTTGGTTGGGTCCCTGACTTTACACAAGGATGCCACCTTGGCTACTAAAGGTTCTACATCGCATTCTGATGTTGAGGGGAGGGGGCTGGTAAGGAGATTTCTCCACATCCACAGGAGAATTCTATGACACCAACTGGGAGTCCTACAATTCAACTCAATTCTGACGTACTTGGAGATGATATCCTAACCCTCAGGTTAGAAAGTCAGTCCTTCAAGGTGGTCCTCCTCCCCAACCCCCACCCCCACCCGGCATCAGATGCCAGTCAGAAGTCTAGGTGGTTACCCGTACTTCTGACCAGCTGGCTCTAAACCAGATTCCCACAACCTCCTCTTCATGTTAATCCATCTGCTAGAGCAGCTCGCAAAACTCAGAAAAACATTGTACTTACCACATTACTGGTTTATTATGAAAAAATATAACTCAGAGACAGTCGGGTGGAAGAGATGCATAGGGCGAGAACAGGGAAAGCGCCCAGAGCTTCCATGCTCTCTGAGTGTACCACTCTCCCAGGACCTTCACACACGTTCAGCAGCCTAGAAGACCTTCACACCCTCGCCTTCTGGATTTTTATGGAGGTTTCATGACATAGCCGTGATTGATTGAATCCCTGGCCATTGGCGATTGGGGGGTGAGACTGAAAGTTCCAACCTCTGATCACGTGGTTGGTTCTCCTGGCAACCAGTCTCCATCCTTAGGTGCAGGCCAAGTCACTTCATTAACAAAAACCCAGTTCAGGTGGAAAGGGGTTTGTTAGGAATAACAAGACGCATATTTTACCCTGAGGGCTCTGAACCAATTTCAGGTCAAGAGACCAAATACAACGCAAGATGCTCCCATTGCTCTTACTGCTTGAGAAATTGCAAGGGTTCTAGGAGCTGTGAGCCAGGAGCCATAGACAAGACCAAATGTATATATGAGAAACATAATTTGATGGTCTGGATAACCAAATATATATTTCTTTTAAATCACAATATCGCAGCTACACATTAGAATCATTTGGGGTGGAGATAGCAGATATTTAAAAATATTAATGATCACATTGTCCCTCAGATTAACTAAATCAGATGCCCTGGGAGTGAGCCCAGGCATGTGTATTTGTAGAGCTTCCAGGTGATTCCAGTATGCAGCCAGGGTTGACAGCCACGAGTTGAGGAATTCTTTATATCTCAGCTTCTCAGATTTGACCATGGGAAAGCTTTACCTGGAGATCTTGACACAATGCAAATTCGGATTCAGCGGGGTGTCTGGGGAGCCTGAGCATCTGCATTTCTAGTAAGCTTCCAAGTGATGTTGATATGTTGATGTTGCTGTCCCATGGATCAAACGTTGAGTAGAAAGGCATTTCTCATAGTTGCTCATACCCACTTTGGTTTATATATATATTTTTAAAGATTTTATTTATTTATTTGACAGAGAGAGCACCCAAGCAGGGGGAGAGGCAGGGAGAGGGAGAAGGGGAAGCAGGCTGCTCACTGAGCAGGGAGCCTGATGCGGGACTTGATCCCAAGACCCTGAGATCATGATCTGAGCTGAAGGGAGACATTTAACCAACTGAGCCACCTAGGCGCCCCTATACCGAGTTTAATTTTAATTTCAGATAAACAAAGTTATTTTTTAGTATAAAGATGTCCCAGATATTGTGTGGAGTAGTCCTACACTAAAAAAATAATCCATTGTGTGTCTGAGACTCACATTTAATTCAGCATCCTATTTGTTTTGTTTTTGCTAAGTATGGCAACAGATTTCTTGATTTTTCTGTCTTGAGCGCAAAGTGTTACTTAGCCAAGAGTGACAAATGTCAAGAAGTTGATTTTACTCTATGACCGTGGTCCTTTATCTTTTCAGGATGTGGATGCCTGAGAATATGTGTTGTAGGCCATCTCTCCAGGAAGAAAGCACACATATGTTCATATTCTCAGTATTGTGCAAAGAGCTTCTGGGATTTATGGCACCTACCTAAATCTTGGGATCCACAGACCCTGAGTGAGAAAACCCATGTCCATCCTCTTGCTCAGAAAAATAAAGTTGTACATAATCACCTGTGTTTCCCAAAAAGATATCCTGTGAATTACTGGTTTCACAAAATATTTACAGATTTTGCATGAAAAACATCTTGTATGAAAAATGTTGGAAAGTGCAGAATTAAACGAAGTGAAGCAGGCTTCTTTTTTTGGAGGATCTTGCAAATGTTTAATATGCCATTGTGTTTTGGGACTCTCCCAAAAGGAGATCGTGTCTAGTATTTCCCAGATTTATACTGTATCTTATTCCTTGCAGGATATCCCCAAGCATTAGTAATATACTCATTGTGTAGTGTTGCCTAAATAAATCTGCTTCCTTGTTTCTCTTCTTAATACGAAAAGAATAAATGTTCATTATGAAAAGTTTGGTAAGTACGGAAAAATATAGTAAGAAAATGTTATTTAGAATTCGGTCATCCGGAGGTAGCCACTGTTAACATTTCAGCCTATTACCTTCTAAACTCTGAAGGTTTGCGGCTCAGAAAAGAAAGTTTTCATCAAGAAAGCAGGATTTTGGGGCGCCTGGGTGGCTCAGTGGGTTGCAAGCCGCTGCCTTCGGCTCGGGTCATGATCTCAGGGTCCTGGGATCTAGCCCCGCATTGGGCTCTGTGCTCGGCAGGGAGCCTGCTTCCTCCTCTCTCTCTCTCTGCCTGCCTCTCTGCCTACTTGTGATCTCTCTCTGTCGAATAAATAAATAAAATCTTTAAAAAAAAAAAAAGAAAGCAGGATTTTTTTGATGTAAGAAGGTAGTCTTGATGGGCTGGGTGAGCGAGGGTGGAGTAGAAAGAGATTTACTTATTTGAATGTTAATGGCAATAAATAGGGATCGGGAGATAATTTTCCAATTTAGTGGCTCCCACTGCAGATAAGAGACCATATAATTAGATTTTTAGATAGCTCCCCCAGTTGCTAAATTTCTGGTAAACACACTGCTGAGATCTGGCCCAGTTAGCCCAGAAATGCCTCCATAACTTCAGCTTCTAATCTATTATCATTTCTTGCATTTACCACTTACTTCATTTGATCTTGAAGGCAAACAGTATGGCTAGTTCAGGCAGTTGAATGTTTCGCTATAATTGTTAAAATGTAATTATATTCCCCATCAGTCACAAAGTCCTGATGTAATGGAACCAAATGAGAGTCCGTCTACCCCAGGGGCAGCATGCAAGCCAAAAACTGACTCTGAATGTTTGCCGTGAAGAAAGATGATTTACTGGGGGGCAGCACCCAGAAGAACAGAAAGCTAATGAAACAATTGGGAACAAGTCCGGGGTTTTTAAGCACAAAATTTGGGGCAGGGTTCTCTTGAGAAGGTGGTTGCCGCTGATTAGAGGCCAATGAGGTCATCCTAGCAGGTGCTCTGGGGCCACTCCTTTGGTCCCCCAGAGACCTTTTGCGTCTCCAGAGACCAGGGATCTGGGGCACCTGGGTGGCTCAGTGCGTTAAGCCTCTGCCTTCAGCTCAGCTCATGGTCTCAGGGTCCTGGGATCAAGCCCCACATCGGGCTCTCTGCTCAGTGGGAAGCCTGCTTCCTCCTCTCTCTCTCTCTACCTGCCTCTCTGCCTACTTGTGATCTCTCTCTCTGTGTCAAATAGAAAATAAGTAAGTAAGTAAATAAATAAATACATAAAAAGAGAGACCTGGGATCTGAAAAAATCTTGATTCTTTATGTTAAGCTAGGGAGGTTGCCTTCCTTCAGGTTCCTTGGCCAGTCCAGCTGTGTCTGAAGGTGATGTGACCCCCAGGGTTCATTCTTTCCTCTGAACCGACAAGATGGACCCCGGCTTCAATAACATGCTTACATTTTTCCATCAACAATGTAAAAAACAGGTAATATCTTTACAGGCCTCCACAGCTGACAGTGGTACTAAGTGCTTTCCTGTGCTAGATACCCCTGGCATCTACTAGCTTCCCGGGGGCAGGAATGTCGGTGGGTATTGTTGCTTCTTTATTTTTTTTTTTAAGATTTTTATTTATTTATTTGATAGAGAGAGATCACAAGTAGGCAGAAGGCAGGCGGGGGGGGGAGGGAAGCAGGCTCCCCGCTGAGCAGAGAGCCCGATGCGGGGCTCGATCCCAGGACCCTGAGATCATGACCTGAGCTGAAGGCAGAGGCTTAACCCACTGAGCCACCCAGGCACCCCCGCTTCTTTAACAGATAAAGGAGAACGTGTGATTCCTCAAGTCAGTTAGTAGTGGGGTTTGAGGGCCAAGTACCATCTCAATCCATTTCCTGTGGTGTTGCATCAAACAGCCAAGAGAACAAATTATGTGGCCTGTTTGATTGTGATAAAGACTTCAATATCTTTGTTATTAGGGAAGACAGAAGGAAAAAAATTTTTGGAGATTGGTAAGTATAGGCATTCCTTAAACATGGAATTTATTTTAAAGAGAACTTCGTGTTTCATCCTCAAGCTCAGTCTCATTCTTCTGCAGCAATCTGGGCCCCACCATGTATGAGTGTTCAACATCATGTGTTCTCAAAGCTGTAGGCACGAACTTGAACTAAATTTTAAAGCTTTGACTCGGTAGATGGTGGGCGCGTTCTGCAGGAAACACAGCCAGGCATTCTGACTGGCCGTTCTGTGCCATCAGCCACCACACTATGGACACTCTCCAAGTATTCTTTGGAGACAAATCTTGGAGAGATTTTTTGCTTTTTGTATTTTTTGTTTGTTTGTTTCTGTTTTACTGTCTTTAAAGGAAGGATCTCCAATGAGCCTAATATTCATTCTGTCCTTTAGTCAACAAATCTTTACTGAGCGCCTGCCAAGGACCTGGGGCACAGTAGGAAATAAGACAGCATGCCTGCACATAAGGACATTCTACAGAAAATAAGTAAGATAATTTCAGATAATATCTGCTGTAGAAAAAATGAAACAGGACAAAATGATGAGGTAGGTGACATGAAACAGACATGAAGCCAGGAGGCTTCTTTTTTTCTCTCCCTCCTTCTTCCTTCCTTTCTTTCTTCATTCTTTCATCCTTTCTTTCTTTCTTTTCAGGAGGCTGCTTTAAATCAGGGTTCAGGAAAGCCCTCCCAGAGATGGTATTTGAGCTGAAGATCTCAAACTTCCATAATGTTAATAGATGATCCGGTTTGTTTCTAATTAACGCTCAACCCAAATGTTTCTACTTCATGCCATTTTTAAAAATGGCATATTTCCAAATATTTGAGATTTACTTCTCTTGTCAAAGTTTCTTTGTGAACAGTTCTGTATTATTTGATGCTTGAAAGGCAGGTTGGTAGACTTATTTTTATGAAATAGTCCTCTACTCCCCTTTTTCTTAGCATGTCTGTGTAGACAAACTGACCTTGAAAGCATGCTCGTTCCCGGTGCAGGAGACTTCAGCTGGGCGTGAGAGGGCAGCAGGCATTCAGAGAAGGACATATAATTTTCCCTCTGTCTCCCCCACGTACAATGGGAGAGAGGCTGGTCTCCACTCCTCCCCAACTCATTGTACCACCCTGCCTCTCTCTCTCTCTTTTTTTTAAGTTTAAATTTTAATTCTAGCGAGCTAACATACAGTGTAATAACATGAGTATTAGGTCTACAATATAGTGATTTAACACTTCCATGCAACATGGATCACAACGAGCGCCCTCTATAACCCCCATCACCTATTTCATCCCCCCCCACTTGCCTCCCCTCGGGGAACCCTTTGTTCTCTACAGTGAAGAGCCTTGTTTCTTGGTTTGGACATTCTTTTTTCCCTTTGCTCATTCATTTTGTTTCTTAAATTCTACATGTGAGTGGAATCATGGGTATTTGTCCTTCTCTGACTTATTTCACTTAGCATGATACTCTCTAGCTCTATCCATGCTGTTGCAAAGAGTTCACTCTTTGTTACAGCTGAGTAGCTTCTGTTGGATGTACAGCACATCTTCTTTATCCATTCATCAGCCAATGGACACTTGGGCAGCTTCCATAATTTGGCTAGAGTGTCTTCAAGCAGCCCAGGAGCCTCAGAGCCCAGAGCTCTGGGTAGGAACACCTGGAAAATGCACAAATTTTGAGTATGTGTTTCTTTTTTCCTCAGGAAGATGGGAAATGTGTATATTACAATCATCTGGAGTTACCCTTTTTGATACAGACCTGTTCCATCACCACAGACTGTGTGAATGGGGAGGGACAAGGAGCCTGGGAAGGCTTTCAGGCGAACCTCATGACCCCCCCACTACTCGCCCTTCTTGACAGTGCATGCAGGTAGTGGGCCAAATCCCAGTTGTAACTCATGGGTTGACCGTGATGAATTAATTATCTTTTATTCAAAAAGCGAGTCTTGAGTCAGAACACTAAACTCAGCAGTAGGGAATGGAAAAATAAATAAAACATGATTTCTGCCTTCAAGGGCACACAACTGAGTTGGCAAGGCAGTTTGGGAAACAGGTAAGTTATAATGAGGTAAGATAAGTAATTATGTAGAGTTTGGTTTCACTCAGTATCGTATTTCCTTAAAATGCGGTAAGATCTAAATGAGGATCCAAGGCGATGAGACTACTTAATAAAGGTTACATTTAAAAGGAATAAAGGTTTAATGAAGGAATAATCTGAGGAATCCTCCACAAATGTTTAAGAAGGTAGGTGTAGACTTGGCAAGGCTCAGCTTACAGAATGTAGAAACTTCCTTATTGCTAGGAACTGTGAAAGGAGGTGGGGAAATCGTCCAGGCTGAAACCATCCATTCTAGGCGCATATTTTCCACCACAACCAAACCACTAATGCTTTACCAAATTTCATTTTTGGACATTGAAATACAACATATGGGGTTTTGAAACTCAGTGTTGGGAGTTGAAGTTCGAGCTGCTGTGCACCCAAAAGAGGAACTGGGGCCCAGCCGTTCCTCCTCACCCTAGGCCAGGCCCTGCTCCACCTGAGTCCCCCTGGTTCAGATGGGCTGGGCCAAGTGTGTCCCAGTCACTCCAGTGTGACCTCTGGCTGGAGTGGTAGACCCCAGTTCACCTAGTGCCAGCGTCCTACATGCTCCCATCCAGCCAGAGAGCTCACCAGAGCCAACCCTACAAGCAGGGTAGCAGCTGGAGGGTCCTAATTAGGCCAAGACCCAGATCCCCGCTCTCCTACCCTTGACATTGCATGGACACCTAGGAAGACGAGCAGCGGAGAGCCCCCAAGCCGACTGGTGAACCGCTGGGTGAAGAATTTGAGACCAAAGCCCCCCACATGGATCTTCCCCCAGAGCCTGCTCTGCCTCTGCAGGCTACTTCACCTTCTAGGTTGGACTTGCCTCAGGCACCCAGTTTTCCTTTGAGGACCAGATGCCACCTGGGGGCCAGACTGAGCTTCCCTCCAAGCAGGTATCCTGCAAGGAGAAAGCAGGACAGCCCTCAGAAACCCCTTGGCCAGCCAGGGCTTGGATGAGCCCTTAAAAGACCCTGAGACTCCCTGATCATCACGTTCTGAGCCTAATAGGTGGACAGTGGATGGCAAGGCACTAGGGAGCTGTCCCCTCACCACAAGATAACTCCCCTGGGACTATGACACCCCCACAGGGGAAGCAGCCTTCTTCCTTGAGTGAAAATGCTAGGGAACGAAAGGAAGGGGCCATTCTGGGAACCAGATGACTTTTGAAAACTGGGGGCCAAGTATGGGAGCAGGACCAGGACTAGGAAAATCAGCACTTTCCAAGCTTGGTGGAGAACTAGAGGGCGCATAGCCCCAGCACTGGGTTCACAGGGGCCTCGTGATATTGTGTCCTCTCAATCCCTTCTTTCCCTGGGTGACTAGAAAGCCTCATTGTCTTCCAACCCCCAACCTCCCCCAAACTACCAACTCCAGGACTGAGCATTTTCTTGGGCTTTCTTTGTGTCTCATGTGTTTCTGGTATATTAAAGGAGGTGGTTTTAAATGAAAAAAAGAAAAAGAAAAACAACATATAAACAGAAAAAAACTTGAATTTTATAGGAAAGTTGGCCCTATAAATTGTAGCATTGACGAGGACCTTAGAAATCTTCTTTTTATGGGTCCACTCCTTTTACTGCTAACACATCTGAAGCGCAGAGCTGAAGGGACTTGCTCAAGGTCACATAACTAGTTAGTAGCAAAGGCAGAAAGTGGGCAGTCTCCTGAATTGTCTAGTGCTACATTGCTGATGACATCTCTGAGTTAGCTGGAGATTTTTTTTTTTTTTAATTTGACAGAGAGAGAGAGAGAGCCATCACAAGAAAGCAGAGAGGCAGGCAGAGGGGGAGGGAGAAGGAGGCTCTGCTGAGCAGATAGCCCGATTGATTCTCGATCCCAGAACCCCGAGATCATGACCTGAGCGGAAGGCAGCCGCTTCAGCAGCCCACTGAGTCACCCAGGTGCCCCTGGAGATGTTTTGTCTTTTGTTTGTGTGTGTGTGTGTGTGTGTTTTGGAGATGTTTTTATAGAAAGAAAAAGATAACAAAAAAATCCTTCTCAGCCCACCCATGTAGTAAGATCTAATCACATACAACAGACTGTTTAAAAAGAAAACGTGACAGACTCAGAGGTGTGCTAGAAAGTACTTGGCACCCTGTCCTGTCCACTCCCATCCCCTCCCGTCACACACGTTCCATGATCTTTGGCGGCAAGTATGCCCCTCCAGCCTGGCTATTCTTCCTTGGGATGGATGTGCTATTTATTAGTTACCTTTTTAGGGCAGCCTGGACTGACAGAGTCCCTATTCTTGGTTGCTTTTTCTATGTGGGAAGCTGTAAAGGGTCCAGTCAGAACTTGTAGACGTCACTGCAGAATCCCCCCCTTCAAAGGGGAGAGTCTTTGTTTAGGGCTTTGTGCACCAATGCATGCTGCACGTGCGCACACACACACACACACACACACACACACACACTCTGTGCTATCCATACGAGCTGGACCAGTTTCTCACTAACCCCCTTCTCTAATTGGTTCTGGCTTGGGAGTCTGTGTGGTCCCGTCTTGTTCACCAAGGCCAGATTAGCCCCCATTCATCCTACATTCCAAAGGAAACCTCAAGCATCTCTTCTATATCCCTTCTACTCAAGGTGACATAATCATAAACAATCCTCTGTAAAATATTCCACAGGCCTACATCTGCTTTCGTTTCCTCATCTCCCAAAAGGAGGGATCATAAACAGAACTTCCAGAAATTTCTCTGGCAGCTGTTTGCATATATCACTACTTCACCAGTTCAGTCCCGAGGGTGTTTTCTACTGTCTGTTTATATTTGGGTTACCTAAGAAATAAATCCTTTTAATTTAAAAACAAATGAACAGTGAGTGCTGGTGAAGTTCTAGGCAGGACATAAATCTCACCAAATTGATTTTGTTCACTGAGAACTCACAAAAATGGCTTCAACCTCAACCATTCTGCTTATACTCTAGAACCATTTGGTAACAGCCACTAACGTTAAAGGATCTGTATATTTTTTCCCCAAGTGCCCTTATCGAAAACCAGAAAGAATTCTCTGCCTTTGCTTAACAAAGGGGAGTCTTTCCAAGGAAAATGTCTTTAAAAAGAAAGAAAGAATCCAGACAAAGGAAATCTTTTCTAATTATGAAAGGGATCCATGACTCTGGAGATGGACTGGGCACATGCCTCAAGCCAACAGGAGTTGCTGCCCAGCGGGAGGCAATAATATGAGCTGATGAGAGCTCAGCATGCCTGGTTCATCACAGCTTGACTGCAGTGTTGCCTGGAAGGGCAGGCTCATCAAGGTGTGGTAAAAGCACTGATTCTGGATTCACACGGAGCTGGATCCCAATCCAGGTTCACCAGTCAGAGTCACTGTGAGGAAGTTGCTATCTTCCTGAAGATCAGATGGGATTACCGATATTACATTCTTCCTGGGGTCACAGTCAGGATTAACTGAGATGACTCAGGTAGCAGCACTAAAGACTGGTGAAGCAGGTCAGGGAGTGATCCTTGGAAACAAACAGAAGTCATCCGTAGGTAATGGAGAGCAGAGCCAGAATGCCCTGGGTGTGTAAAATGGCCGGGCATGCCTCACTCATCCACTAGGGCCAAAAAGTTCCTAGCTAAATTTAAGAGTTGCTCAATCAATTATAGACTTAAAGGATCATTGAGCATTCTTTGTTTCTCTTGGCAAAATCATGATTTGCAAAATCCTATTTGGTAAGAGGAATGTTCCAAAGTTTGCTCGTTCGTTCATTCGTTCTTTTTTTTTTTAGAAAATTATTTTAATTGCAAAAGTTGGATTACGTGGACAACCTCTAGAGTTCCTTTCAGGTCACAGCATTCTGTGTCTGAGCATGGAGTATGTGGTAGATGGAACGTGCTTGGGCATTGGTGCCAGATGGCCCTAGAGTAAGCCTGGGAGCCACCTCTTGTCACCTGTAACTTGGTCAAGGTTTGTCATCTCTCTGAAACTCCATTTTTTCATCTGTAATCATGGGTATAATGATACCCACCTTACAGTATGGCTGGAAGAATGAAGTGAGAATATTATACGCACAAGTGCCTGACGTGGGTAGGTAATGAATAAATAAGGACACCTCTACCCTTCCTCTCCAAAGTTACCCAGGTGGGTGGGCCAAGTCTCTATGGACATGACAAAGAGCTCTTCCTTAGGGACTGATAGCTGTGAATGAGGCTTTGCCACTTGAGCATAGTTTCTATGCGACCTATTCCTTAAGCAGTCCCTCGAAATTCTGTCAGGAGGAAGAAGGATGCGAGAAGTCAATGATAGAAACCTAGGGGCTGGGATTTTGGTCCCACTTAGCTGGCTGCCTTCAGGACAGGCCCCTACCCTATATCTGTCCAGCCACCTACCCATTCAACAAATACCGATGGTGCATCAATTCTGTGTTAGCATTGCACCTGCGCCAGGCAGACAACAGTGAAGAATCAGTGACCCCTGCCTTTAAGAGTTCACGGCCCCCTGAGAGAGACCGAGAAAGAGAAGTACACAGACAATTAACATACAGTCCCGTGTCATCAGAGCCAAGAGAGGGGAAGTATGAAACGCCATGGGCATGGCAAGAATGAGGCTGTGTGCTTCCTGGGAGGCTAACTTGACATTATTTTAAATGTATTAAGTGAGGGGCACCTGGGTGGCTCAGTGGGTTAAAGCCTCTGCCTTTGGCTCAGGTCATGATCCCAGGGTCCTGGGATCGAGCCCCACATTGGGCTCTCTGCTCAGCGGGGAGCTTGCTTCCCCCTCTCTCTCTGCCTGCCTCTCTGCCTACTTGTGATCTGTCTGTCAAATAAATAAAATAAAATAAAAATCTTTAAATATATTAAGTGAAGGGGATGGAAAGTCGATTTTTAGACTGTTTTTTAAAAGAAGAATATAATAATGGGGTGCCTGGATGGCTCAGTGGGTTGAGCAGCTGACTTGATTTTGGCTCAGGTCAAGATCTCAAGGTCCTGGGATGGAGCCCTGCTTCCGGCTCCCTGCTCATTGGGGAGCCTGCTTAAGATTCTCCCACCCTCTCCCTCTGCCCTTTCTTCCTTCAATCTCTCTCTCTCTCAAATAAGTAAAATCTTTTTTAAAAATAAAAATAAGCTTTAAAAGGTATAATAAACCTGGTACATCTGTTACACCACTCAAGAAATAAAACACTACTGTGGGATGGGGGAAATGGGTTAAGGTGGTCAAAAGTTACCAACTTCCAGTTATAAGATAAATAAATAAGATAAATAAGAGAGGAAGTACAGCAGGATGACAGCAGTTAACAATACCATCTTATATATTAAAAATAGCTAAGAGGGTAGATCTTTAAAGTTCTCATCACAAGAAAAAAACTATAACTACAGAAGGTGATGCATGTGAACTAAACTGACTATGGTGATCATTATATAATACATTACCTACATCAAATCATTATGTTGTATACCTTAAGTTAACACAATATTGTATTTCAATTATATCTCATTAAAACTGGGGAAAATATCAGAAAACAACCCACTAGAAATACTGTTGAAACCTTTGTAGTCCTTCCTCCCCCATTCACATTTTTATACTTTTACTACAGAATTATGGATGTCATGATATATAGAATTCTTTAGTGAAACAAATATTAATAAAAGCTATGTTTAGGGACATTTACTTGACTTATACTAGCTGAAAGTCAAAGCAGATCAAACTTCTGAGAGATTTGGCAAAGCTTTTTATTTTTCACTTTTTTTTATAATTATTTCCCAAGTTTGCCTTTGGGTTTCTGAATCCTACATTTGGGGTGTGTGGCAGGATTGATAATTTTTAAAAATTTAGAAAACAGGATATAGGCTAAATCACCCATTCACTGTAAATATCACTATATATTATATTACTCGCTTTCAGAATTTCTCAATTTCAGAATTACTCAATTTCAGAATTTCTGCTGCCTTGACGGCTACTATAAAAATGTTCAGCAGAAATAGGTCTGTGCTAAAGAGGACAATTATTTATTTTTTAAAAAATATTCCATTCAAGAGGCACCTGGGTGGCTCAGTAGATTAAGTGTCTGCCTTCAGCTCAGGTCCTGATCCCAGGGTCCTGGGATTGAGCCCCACATCAGGCTCCCTGCTCAATGGAGAGCCTGCATCTCCCTCTTGTCTGTCCCTCTCCACCTGTATATTTTCTCTCCCTCTCGTTCATTTGCTGTCTCCCTCCTTCTCTCAAAATAAATAAAATCTTATAAAAAAATAAATAATAAAAAATTTTAAAAATAATTTTTTTTAAAATTAAAAAATTAAAGTGTTCTACTCAAAAGCATTACTACAGCAGACACGCAACCAATTCCATCTCCCCAGGTATGTAACAGTTGAGTTTCCAGTACTGTTTTAGCACACACTTAGGTGGGCACCCTGGGAAGCTCTAGTTACGAGAGCACATAAGGGGGGGTTACCTTACTTGGACATAAAATTTAGGGATAGTTTTCTACCTTGCTGGATGGAAATGGAAAGGATTGATAGAAATGACCAGACCAACAGTTGGCAGTTGGAATGAGTGGGTATAGACACTCTTTCAGGCCCAACGAGAGAAGAATCAGAAGGGGGAAAGAGCATAGTATATTGGATTTGACATTCAGGATTGCCAAGGCATAGAATTGGAGGGGAATCGATAAGGTCTACACAAAAGGAGTCACACAATGCAGGAGAACCTCTGGCTGAATTTCCTACACTGCAGAATACGTTTATGGAAATTAAAAAGAGCATGCAAAAGTGCCCAATGGATAGAATTGACAAATTAATGTAGAAATCAAATGCATTAAAACTCTCAGCTTAATTTTCCCCTATTATTCCTATACAATGCCTCAAATGCACCATAATCTTCATTTAACTTCTTCCCCACTTATCTTATCCATCATTTATTTAATAATGGATCAAAACTATTAAACTAAAGAATTAAGTGTATTACATTACATCTCCTCATGATTCTTGGAAGAATGGCACTTTCGTGTCCCATTGGACAGGAAAATGTATGTGACCTCAACTGTAACACTAAATACAACCCTGGAGAATTACGCTGTGGGAGAAGGTTGCATCTAAACAGGGATTCGAGGGTCGCTGCATGGCTCAGTCGGTTAAGTGTCTGCCTTTACCTCAGGTCATGATCCCAGGGTCCTGAGATCCAGTCTCCCTCTGTCCACCCCATTTGTGCACTTGTGTGTGTTCTCGCTCTCAAATAAAGAAATAAAATCTTTTTAAAAAATAAAATAATAATAATAATAAATATATATATCTCATATATAAATAATAAATAAATAAATAATAATTCTAGGTTAGATTGGCTAGAAGGCAAAAATTTTTAAGCAAGGGTTTGGGGTCCTCCACTTGGAACACTGGCCCTAAGGCATACCTGGATGGGGTGGGGTTGGGAGCGTGGAGGGTCACAGAGGAGGTTAGAGCCAGGCCTCCTTCCTGGGACAGAAGATCAAAAACCAAACATGGGCAAAAGATTCAGTCCAGTGTTAGACCTGCCACTCAAGTTCTGAACAGAAATTGGATCCCCAAGCAAGGGGCACGCAGACAGGCAGCAGCAGGAAGCTAGGCACCTGTTAAAAAATCACGACGGGGATTAGCCAGGTAACTCAACTATCCAAAACGAAGCAAAGGAAAAAACTGGAAATAAATCCCAGAGAGAAGCAGGTCTCTGGCAGTCCCTGGAGGTAGTGGGGGGGACAGAAGACGGCAGAGCAGAAGCCCAGGGATTATTCAGGAGACCCGGGAGGAAAGGGCTCAGCTGGGTAGAGGCTTTAATAGTATCACAGTTGTGCTGGCCGAGCTGCACTTCCCGGACCTTTGCAACAGCAGAAGCCACGTGGTCTATACACAGGGGAGAAGGTAACCTGTCTCCCAAAGTGCTTGAAAATAAACTTCCCCTCTGAGATATAAACACATTACATTAACTGTTCAGAGATATGCAGCTCAGAGAGACAAGATGGTTTTGAGGCCAGCAGGACTTGACCTGGGTGAGGGTTTTAAGAGGTCGAAACACATGTTAATACAAGGCAAAGAGCAGAGGCACTTCTTGCGTGTATGTTACACCAACTATACTTTCACGGATCACAGACACTCAGACACTCATCTCCCAAGGAACAAACGTGCCCTTTCGGAGCTCAGCGGGCCAGTGGACACCAGGAACTACCACAAGGTGGCACTGCCTGCCACCCAATAATTTAGTTCCTCTGTGTCCACCCGGTTCCTCTAAAGATGGCTGAAATCACGGACCTACTGGGTTGCCTTTTTCTTATTACCCTATAAAATGAGTCACAATTGGAACTTGCCATAAAGGAGAGAATATGTTGGCAAGAAGGCTCAAATATCTAGTACCTTCTGTAGTTATACTTCCTCTGTAAAATAATAGATGATTATTCTTATTGATAATTTTCCATCTCTTGTAAAGTTTCAGTAAAATAAGGCACCACGTCTAGCTACAACCAACTGACAAGATCACACGCAAGGTCAGACCCTGGATCGGGGGAAGCCCATCAGGTAACCATTCCCCGGTCTCTTGGCAGGTTTCTGGCTTTTCCTATTTGCACCACTCTATTTTTTAATCAGTGTGCTTTTCCATTTGAGGTGTTTTCAAAGAATTTAAAACCACGTAGATGTACAGAGTGCAGCATTTTGAGACCCTTCGTGCCCCCCTTCATAAGGGAACAAGCTGACAGGAACATGGCTGCCAAGTCAATAGGGACCGAGTAACTGACTAGGACGTGCGTGGGCAATGAAAACAAAGGAGTAGGAGCCAAAAGTCAGCATCCGGAAGATTGAAAGCAAACACCAAAGTCAAGGAAAGGAAGAGGATCACAAGATGAAGACAACATTCGGGAATGGGACAGAGATGAGATGAGGGAAGCTGTTGGGGAGCTGATGAGGAGGACCTGAGAGGCTATTCCATCAATATAGGAGGATATTTGCACCCTACCTTAGGGAGTCGGCAGGTGTTGGGAGTATGTACCAAGCTGGCTGAAAGCTCTCGGGGCAAGAGGGGCTATTAAATTCCCGATTGACCACTTTCCCGTTGGTGGATTGGAGGGAGAGGAGCACTCTGCCAAAGCTGGCCACTGAGAGTCTGTTATGGGGCTAGGTTGAGGTCAGACACTGGCAGATGCCTGATCCTTCACTCCGGGGGGCCTGGAGGGGCCAGCTGACTTTAATTCTCCCTAAGTAGGTCGCTGTGTGCCCTTCTCTGGGTTCCAGCTGAGTAAAAGGTACAGCTGCCAGTATCATCCAGGAGCACGTCAATGTTGAAAGGCTGAACTGAGAAACAATAAAGGGAAAATTTCTAGCAGCTGTTGCTTCAGTCCACATAATGCACTCCCTCCCTCCTCTTGGGGTTACAACACCATCACCTCTTTTGTTGGGGAAATGCTGTTCCTTGATTCTAGGGGGTTTTGTGGGACTGCCAACCCTAGTCCTCTGCTGAACACCCAATTGTCCACAAGGTTGCGCATAACCAAGAATATGCCCATCTCTGTACTCACCACCTGGCCAGATGATTGGCCCAAGAAGTAGGCATTTGATTCAAGGTAGACCAGATCTTTCTCTAGAATTTGTTGGAGATCTTTTTTTTCCCCTTGGGTGGAAAGTTATAAGAATGTGACCCCAGAATGGCTGATGCTCCCATCCCCCACTGGATAGGGGCCTGGCCACAGTTTCCCTCCAGTGAAAGACTTGCCCCAGCTGTGGGGAGTGTTGTGGGACATCTTTGGTGATAGCTGGGGACATCTCTGGCTGTCAGCCTTCAGGAATTGCCTCAGCTACAGAAAACCTCCTTGCTCAAGGTCACGCCCCTTCCTGCACATTCTACCTCTGAAGACTGAGTGACCCCAGTAGTCAGGCCATCTCAATCTGATGTGGGACAATTCAGAAGGCCATTCAAACTCCACTGTTTCCTGTGGGGTCAGCTGCGGCTGCCACTGGGTCCACACCACAGGGTGGTTTTTCCCTCTGCCCAATCCTGCATCCTGCTTTTCCCTTCCCTATGTATTTATCCTGAGAGTACACCTTAATAAACATTCTGGGCATTAAACTCCCTATTAGGGTCTTCTCTCCAGCCTGCATCACTTAAGACATTGAGGAACTTGAAAGAATGAAGTCGACAAAGAGAATCTGAATTAGGGAGAGAGAACATGAGAACAGGTTGGAGGCGATCATTCAGGTGTCAGAGCTTTGACTGTGTGAGTCTGTTAATCCACATATGAGATGTTTTAAGACTGGTTTGACCTGGGGGCACCTGGGTGACTCAGTGGGTTAAGCCTCTGCCTTCGGCTCAGGTCATGATCTCAGGGTCCTGGGATCAAGCCCCGCATCAGGCTCACTGTTCAGCAGGGAGCCTGCTTCCCCCTGCCTCTCTGCCCCTTGTGATCTCTCTCTCTCTCTCTCTGTCAAATAAATAAATAAAATCTTTAAAAAAAAAAAAAAAAAAAAAAAAAAAGACTGGTCTAACCTGGCTTCTAATATTTGGAGCAGAAACAATCCCCGCTAATAAAAAGACCAACTGAACTAACCACACGGGTTTGCTTTTTTGTTTGTTTTTAATATTGGTTAAAAATAGATGACTTTTGGAGGGCATTTATATGATACTGTGTAAATTACTCAGCCTCTCTGGGCTTTGGTTCCTCATCTGTAAAATGAATACTATGTCTTATTTAACTGAACTATTGTGAGGATTAACTGAGTTAATACATGTAGATCACTTAGAACAATGCTGGCACATAAATCATCATAAATTGATGTGAAGAGGAGCCTTTCTCTTCCTTCTGGTACCAGGCCCATGCCAGTCCTGAACCAGGGACTCATGTAGATTCCTTTTGTGGCTGTGTATGCTGTTGTACAAGACAATGGAAATTATTTATCATGGGCCATCTGTGGTTGCAAACTCCAAAGGCTGTAATTGCAAGCCAGTAGCCCAAAAGAAGAAAGCCAGAAGAAGCTGGAATCATTAAAACTTAAACATGCTGGGGTTTCCTGGGTGGCTCGGCCTTCAGCTGAGGTCATGCCTTCAGCTCAGGTCATGATCCCAGGGTCCTGGGGTCGGGGTCAAGTCCCACATTGGGCTCCCTGCTCAGCAGGGGAGCCTGCTTCTCCCTCTGCCTACTATTCCACCTGCTTGTGTTGTTCTCTTTGATAAATAAATAAAAGAGTCTTAAAAAAAAGAAGAAGAAAAAGAAGAAAAAACTTTAAAATGTAGAAAAGGGGACATTTAACTCCTCAGACCTCTGCTGATGATGATGTCCCTGAGGAGGCATGATGAAGCCAGTCCTGCAGATGCTGGAAAACCTGCCAAAGGGATTCGACTCCTGCCAGAGAAGGGACCTACTTCTGTGGGAGCTTTCTCATGCAGGGGGGACGAGCAGAGGGCGAGTCACATTTTTTCTTCCAGCCCAGCTGTCTCCCTCTAGTTCCTCTGGAGGCAGAGCCCAGTAGCAAGCCAGCTGGCAAAGCCCAGATCAGTTTGCAAATCCCAGTGTCAGCTTCACAAGGCTGATCTAGGTTATTTGGAGCTGAAAGACTGTAACTGGCACAAATGTCAAGCTCTCATGTATGATCCCAGGTGATGTTTATGCTTTGAAGTGCTTACAAATCACTGGGAATCTGAGATGAAATTAGAAAAGCAAGCAGGGATAATGGAGGGTCATGGTAAGAAGTTTGAACTTACTCCCAGGGACAACAGAGGACCCCTGAAGAGTCTAAGCCCAGGAAACAACATACGGGATGATTTTTTTCTGGTGGCTAATCTTATCCATTGTGAATTGATTCTCTTTATTTTTTTAAGATTTATTTGTTTATTTGAGAGGGGGGGGAAGAGGGACAGAGGGAGAGGGAAAGAGTCCCAAGAGGACTCCGAGTTGAGCCCAATGTGGGGCTTCATCCCATGACCCATGAGATCATGACCTGAGCCAAAACCAAGAGTCAGACACCCAACTGGCTGAGCCACCCAAGTGCCCCCATTGTGAATTGCTTCTTACGCGCATCAGAAAGAAAACCACAGATCCAATATGGAGTCACTTATGTTAGGCCACATCACCAAACTAGGGCTTCCTACCTAACCTAATTGCCCTTTTAACCTCCACCAGAAATGTGGTCTCAACTGGCTAGTCAGGAATTTTCTGGTCAGCTCCAGTAAGTTAACATGGGCCCTCTCTACCTACCAAAGGAAGATGAGGTAATTAATCTAATAAGACCTTTTTGTCCCCCAAGGAAGTTGACCTCACCAAAATAGCCTGTTTATGACTTCCTTCTCCTGTCTTCAAAAGCCTTTCCCTTTCTGTAGCTCTTTGAAGCTCCTCTCTACTTACTAGATGGGATGCTGCCCAATTCACGACTCCCTTAATAAAACCAATCAGATCTTCAAATTCACCCGGTTGAATTTTGTTTTTTAACAATAGTTTTGCTCTCAGTATTACTTGATTCCCAATCTTGGACATTTCCCTTAAGCCACTCTAGAACTATTATCCCTACCGGAGTTAGTGGCTCCCTTCAATGGGGGCTTGGAGCTTGCTCTATATGCCTTTTTGTCATTGTTGCTGTTGTTTAAATGTTTGTATCTCCCCCTAGATTGTTAATACCTCCACAGGAATTGTGTTTTATTGATTTTTGTGTGCCTGCAGTCTAACATAATAAGTGTTCCTTAAAGGCTTAATGGAAGGATGAACCAGCAGGAAGGCAAGAAGAAAGAAAAATATAAATGTACCTGGAAACCTACACCTCCTAGATGCATAATGATTTCTCATGTGACAAAGAAATATTTTTAAACTGCAAACCACAATTATACATTTGATAATGTAGAATTAGCAGCTTAACGGTAGAACGGGTAAGTGAACCCTCTTTTTAATTACACATGGACATTTCCTAATACCTGTGTAATAAATTACTCAGATGGTGGCAACTCTAGAACATTAATATAAATTTTCTTAAATGACAAAAATACATAATAATTATGGGAAACCGCCAAAGTCACACTTAAATTAGCTCCTTGAAAGATATGTCCACCAGCGACACTCCAGGGCCCACACAGAAGTCATTCTGGGTTTTGCAGATTAAGACTAAATTGCTCCACTTGTTCACTCCTTCAACTCATTCTTTCTGACTCTTCTTACCCACAAAGTCTCCATCTCAGCCAGCCCAGTCTGGCGGAAGTGTTGATTTTCCCAGCCTCCCACCTTGACTCTTTCTTTTCTTACATTACTTCTTCATAGCTCAGCCATTGTTTTTTTTAAAGATTTTATTTACTTATTGGAGAGAGAGAAAGAGCACAAGCAGGGTCCGAAGCAGAGGGAGAGGGAGAAGCAGACTCCCCGCTGAGCAGGGAGCCTCTCACGGGGGCTCAATCCCAGGACCCTGGGACCACGACTAAGCTGAAGGCAGACATTTAACTAACTGAGACACCCAGGCGCCCCCAGCTCAGCCATTCTTAACGTCCTCCTGACCTGACCCTAGCACCTCCCTTTCCCCTGCTTCCCCCCAGAGTGGCCCAGGCTCTGGGTCCCACCTGAACAGGTAACATGGCCGGTAGGTTGAGGTGTCACAGGGATAAGAACATAGTTTGGAGTTAAGTGGACTTGCGTCACAGCCTGCCTCTGCCACTTGCTTAGCTCTGTGACTTTGGGAAATTTACTCGTTACTCATTTTTGGTATTTTCTCCCCTAAAGTGGCAACCTTATTGGGTTGTTAGGAAAATTAAAATACATGTTACATGTGAAGTACCAAGCACAATGCCTGCTGTCTTAGGCGGGATACTGGAAACTGGCTCTGAGCAGAGATGTGCGTGCAGCCATTTTATTAAGGAACGCCCCTGGGATCAATATGGGGGAGGGGAGAAACAGGAGTGGGCAAAGAAGAAGACTGGACTAGAGTGTGGTCACAGTAAGCCCTGGGGCTGGGAAAGTCCTTCAGAGTGGCTCTGCGTTCCACCCCATCGGCCAGTTGACATCCCGCAGGGCCGTTATGTGACCTCGCATGAGGTGACTGTCCTCTGTTGAAGGCAGTTCCCAGGGGCTGAAGGCTGTCCACTGCCAACAGCAGTCCCAGCAGCTGAGGGACCGAGCTCGGCTCAGATCTGAGTCAGGGATCTGGGCAGCGCAGCAGAGACACTGATAAAGGATGCTGCTAGAATACAGAAATGTCTGTCATCTTTGTCTCTGGCTGGATCCTGGCACGGAGCTCTTAAAGTTCTTGGCATTCCCTGAGTAATAAGATGTGTTTCATCGTTCCTAACAAGTGCTTTGATTGCACCTAAGTTTAGGCTGACAAGATGACTTAGGGTGGGACCACTAGGTCAACTTGATGGGGCTGGTCACCAGAAAGACCAAGTGATTTGAAAATTGCAACTTTGAGCTCTACCTGCCAACCCCCGCCCAGGGAAGATGATGGGGGTAGAGATTGAGCTTTATATAAAATTTCCAATGAGATTGGTGAACATGTTGAAGTGCTTGGGAGAATGGTGTGTCTGCAGAGGTCGTAGAAGCTGCGGGTGCCCCTACCCCTCACCTCATTCACATCTTTTGTCCACACGTCTCTGCCATTGGCTGCCTCTAAGTTGTAACCTTTATAATAAACCAGTAATCATAGATAAAGTGCATTCCTGAGTTCTGTGAGCAATTCTGGAGCCTGAGGAGGGAATCATGAAAATCTTTGATTTATAGCCCATTGGTCAGATGTCTGGGGGGCCCGCCATTTGCAACCGGTCATTGAAATGGGAACGATCTTGTGGGACTGGGTCCTTACCCTGGTTGGTCTGCACTAACTCTGAGCAGTCGGTGTCAGAATTGAATTGAACTGTAGGACGCTCAGTTGGAGTTGGAAAATTGACTGTCAGAAAAGAACACCAGGCAAATACTTGATCAATGGAGTTGTTCTGTAAGTCAAAAGAAAAATAAAAACAGTGCCAACACACAGTGGGCAGTCAGTAAATATTTCCCGAATGAGAGAAGGAGTGCTCACCCTTTGCCCCAAAATCTTGACTACAGTTGTTGGTTGGTGTACCCGGTTTCGATCTGCCTTTAACTATACTTGAGCAGGATTCTTTAACTCACAGCTTTATGAGAATAGCAAAAGGATTAACAACTGAACCCTCAAAATGCAAAAGAGCTCTATTCTGGCACAGTTTTATGGATATGAGCTAACTTTAAAGTGTGTGTGTGTGTGTGTGTGTATGTTGTCGGAACTATAAATAACCCCCCTCAGGAAGGCATTGGTGAGATGGTTGGGGGTGGGGGGCTGGGGTGGGAAATATCAAGCAAGCCAAGGACCATGATTAACTCAACTCTACACCTGAGGCCCATGGCCTGTGAAAGGAAAACCTCTCGGTCCCTACACAATGCGGATCCTCTTCTCTGTTTAACCAGGTTGAACACCATCTGCTCACCCCCCCGGGCCTCCCTCTCTCCCTGTCAGCTTCTGAATGGCCAACTCCAGCAACAGGGGTTTTGTGCACACAGAACGGGATTCTCAGTTTCTGCCTGTGATTTCTCAGACCTCACCCTTCAAGCGCATCATCACACTGAACAGATTTCTAGAGATTTGCATGGCTGCCGATGTCTTCCTGCAGATGCCAGCTGCTGCTGCTGTTGTGTGAAAGGCACACCCCTCTCTTGCTTGCCTCTGAGCTCTGCCTCTGGATTGCAGGGACGCTGCAGGATTTGACAGCTGCTCTGTCCTTTGGCCAGGAGGGTAGAGCTTCCTGGCGGCACACGGCCTACAAATGCTCCCCTTTGCCCCAGATTAAAAAGTTCCTAGGATCAATTCAATAGGTAACTAACAAGAAGATACAGAAAATGCAGCCCAGTGCCAAGGGCCTGGCTGGGGCTGGGTGTGATGGGCGAATGGCAGGTCATCCCTGCATTTTTATGTCTTCCTGTAGCATCACCGTGGGACTCGAGACTAGGAACAGAGACTGAGAATGGACTCGGTGTTGGGAGTGACTCACTGAGCCTATCGGAAAGCCTGGGGCATTCAGACTCCATGCTGGTGAGAAATTCCAGATTGAAAGACTGCCCATGTTATCCAGGCTGAATGAAACACTTACGTATTCAGGAAAGGATCCATATCCCAAGGGAAGGACAAAGGCTTAACTAATTGGAGGTGCTAGGGATGGGGTCTATAGTGTCCAGAAGATGAATTTCAATATAAAATTATCAGGAATATAAAATAGTAATTTCATATACACATCGTATAAAAGCATGCTATATTTTTATCCATCTTTTTAAAGATTTTTTTTAATTTTTTATTTTACAGATTGAGAGAGAGTGGGGGAGGGGAGCAGAGGGAGAGGAACAAGAAGACTCCCTGTGAGCACAGAGCACAGAGCGGATGCAGGGCTCAGTCTCACCACCCTGGGATCAAGACCTAAACTGAAATCTGGAGTCGGACACTCAACCAGTTGAGTCACCCAGGCACCCCTGTTTTTATCTATCTTAAATCTCCTACCTAAAATTTAAAAATTAAAATATGAGCATATTTTCCCTCCAGCTGACATTTCAAAAACAAACAAACAAACCAAAAAAAAAAAAAAAAACCACTCTTCAAAAGAGCTGTCCACAGGTTGCCTCTGATTCCTTGCCTGCTATTGTCTTGTATCCATTCCGATCAGGTTTCACTTTCATCACTCTGATGAGCCCAAGGCACCAAAGACCTTTTTCTGGAAATGCTTTCTTTGTTTGGTTTCCAGGACCCTGAACTCACTTGGTTTTCTTTCATCTCCCTGGCTTTCCCCCTAGTCTCTTGCGGGTCCCATCTTTTCTTCTTATAATCCTACTGCTATGATGCTCTAGGGCTCCATCTGTCTCTTCTCCACGCGTTGGTTGTCTCATCTGATCTTGTGGCTTTATTTGCCCTATGACTCCCAACTGTATACCTTCAGCCAGTCTCTCCTCTCAACTCTGGACTTGGATACCCAACTACCTTCTCTTTCCCTACTTGTATGTCTAATAGATGTCACTGTTCTGCTCTCCCACTCCAACCCATCTTCACCACTAAACCCACTCCATCCATAGTCTTCCCATCTCAAATGATGGTAATTCCATTATTCCTAGTCATTTAGGCCTCAAAGCTTATAGTCATCTTTGACTCTCCTTTCTTTCATGCCCCACATCTAATCCACCAGGAAATCCTATTGTATCAACTTTCAAAATATATCCAGAATCTGATTGCTTCTTCCTAGTTTCATTCCTAACTGCATGGTCACCATAATTTCCTCCCTTAGTTGTTGCTATTGGTTCCTAACTGGTCATGTCACTCCTCTGTTCAAAATCTTTTAGTGGCTGCCTATTTCTCCCTGAATAAAGGCCAAAATACTTTCAGTGACCTACCAAACCTTATAGGATCTTGCCCAGTTTCTGCTGATCTCACCCTTTATTTTTCTCCCTCTCATTCACTCTTTTCCAATTTTTTTTTTTTTTTTTTTACTGTTCCTTGAACATAGCAAGCACGCCTCTACCTCAAGGCTTTACACTGGCATTTCTTCTCCCTGGAATGTTCTTCCCCACATCTGCATGGCCCACCCCCTCAACATTTTTGAGTCTCTTCAAATGGCATCTTCTCCATGAGGCCTTCCTTGAGAACCCAATTTAAAACATTCATACCACACCCCTATTCTCCCTAGCATTCCCAGTCCCCCTGCCCTCGTGCTCCTTACCACATTCTAACACACTTGATATCATAAATCATTTGCTGTATCTTGTTTCCCCTATTTTGTTCACTGATTACCAGCACCTACAGCAGGGTTGGCAAATATTAGGATTTAGTCGTATTATTGGATGAAGTATACTAGTTACACAATTATACTTAATTATTAAATTCCAATGCAATTATTTTTACAGAACCAATAATTCCATTATTATATGGCATAGTTTAAATATAGTTACATACCGTCATTAACAACTACTAATTATTTTCATTAATTCAATATCAATTCACTGAAAATCCTATAATCCTCTTCTGCAGATTCCCAAGTACCTGTCCTTTCTAAGCATGCACAAGGGAAATTCCAGATCTGTACCCAAACATTGTCTGTATTCTAAATCATAATAACCAGCCTTTGTGGCTCAAACACTGGAACAATATGGCCACACAGAGGGTTGTGGGATCAGGTTGCCACGGTAACCTCTACTTCCATCTTCTCTGAGTTTAATTGTTCAATGCTAAAATTGCACATTCTCGAGTTCAGCATGCTTCCACTGTGCCAGGCCTTAGCTGGCAGGAAATTAAATGACAGAGTTATTATTCACCATAATTACTTGCTAATGGTAATTTATATTTAGAAATAGGAGAAAATATAGACAAAGGATATTTATGAGAGCTTTTCAATCCACCTAATGCTGTTGAAGTATTGGTATTAGCTTTGCATGTTGTGGGGATATGATGTTTATGTTCCTTGTCCCCTACATGCACCATTCTGCCCCATAATATACCTCTACCTTTCAGTTTATTTTGCTCCTATGTAAGATAACTGGACTTGCTTCCTTGGCCTCCCATTCTTTGGGAGACTCAAACAAAGGAAAAAGTTGTTGGAGAATATATGATTGACATAGTTTAAGTTGTGGATAGTAATGATCTAGTTATTAAGAGGAAAATGAAGCAAGAAAAAAATTGTTTTATTTGGGAAAAGTAAGATAATCATCATTTAAAAAATAGTAAATCTGTAGTAGGTCAGGTAGTGAAAATTAATGGCAACTTTTTAATATAACCTTTTCCATTTTCAGAAATATAACTGTAACCTTTATAACTAAGTACGTTTCCTTAATAGTGGAATGAAATTATCTCATTTTCTAGTTTTATCTACGATTTTCAAATCAGCTCCACTTTTAAGCCATAATAACCCCAAGCCTTAACAGTTTCTGGAAGCCTGCATCAAACCATGACAGTGGGCATGGAAGGGGAGGAATGCAGTTGTGAAGGTATTTATCTATGACATGGAATCACCTGTGAGTGGATACAGGTGTGGAGAGGAGGGACTAGGTTGATTGTCAGATTTCTGACAGGAGCAAGTGGGTAGAATTGTAGCTTGGCACTGCCAATCACTGAGTGAAGGCATCTAACCCAGAAAAATTTTGCAAGAAGATGGAGGGAGATCCCATCTGGGGCACGTGGGCTGCGGGGTGAATATAGCTGGTGGGCAGTGGTGCAAGCCAGTCCCACGAGAGGCTTGGACTGGACCGGTAGATGGAGAGTGAACGGGGCCCGCCACAGAGGCCAGTCCAGTTTCCAGAACTTGTGAAAATGATGACTGGGGACCCAACAAAGGCTACATTTTACTCTATTGTATTTCCAAACAAACCCTGCAAAGGATATACACCTATTGAGGTTACACGGACATGGGAGTGGACACAAGCAGACTCCCTGCTGAGCAAAGAGCAGGACACGGGGCTTGATCCTGAGACCCTGAGATCATGACCTGAGCTGAAACCAAGAGCCAGATGTTTAACTGACTGAGCCACCCAGGCACTGAAAATTAGGTCTTTTTAAATATAGATGATTTGCCTTTGAATATCAAAGAAAAGGTGTAGGACATTGAAACCATCAACATGTAAGTTTAAAAGAGTAAGCTCTTAACCCCCTTGCATTTAAGAATCACACCGAAAGCTTTGCAGAAAATATTGATGTCTAGGCCAATTATATCAGAACCTCTAAGGGTGAGGGGCACCTGGTGGGTTCAGTTGGAAGAACGTGTGACGATTGATCTTGGGGTTATGAGGTTGAGCTCCATGTCGGGTGTTGAGATTACTTAAATAAATTAAACTTAAAAAAAAAATATCTCTTGGGATGGAAGCTCAAGCTTGGGTATTTATTAAAGTTGCACAGCAGATTCTAGATGCAGCCAGGTATGACAACATCTGGATTAAGCTGCAAAACAGGATTGTGTCTAAAAAGATCATTCCATTGCCTTTTCTCCTCCCCGTTCCTTTACAGATCAAGTCACCTTGACACAATTCCAAAGCATCTTATACCATTCTTTCTAACCATCTGAAATTATTTATGTGTGTATCCGTGTGACTTTTCCATTAATGTCTCCCCCGTTAGTCAGTGAGCTGGGGGATGACAGGGACCCTGATAGCTTTATGCACTTCACTGAGCTCCCAGTACTGGCCTGGCAGAGTGTAGTTACTCAATAAATATCTGTTGAATGAATAAAACAGTATCAAAATGTTTACAGGTTAGATGGTGGGTATGTTTCACACTGGGAAATAAATTTTGTCTCTTCTCTCCCAAGATAGGTCAGACTCGTCTGAAGGGAGACACGGAGCCAAAGGAGCCACAATCAGGCAAAAGGCTGAAGCTGGAAAAAGCAAAGAGGAATGGAATACACATTCACAAAAAGCCTGCTAGAAAGCCAGGAAGGACCTAAATAAAGCTTCAAATTCTAAAGACAAGAATGAGAACAACTGAAGTCTGGGCTTTGCAAAATGACACAGGAAACAAGTTCAGAGGGAAACACGAAGAGATTCTATCCCCAGGGCTAAGACCTTTTACTGATGCCCAAGGCCAAGTTCCTGAGAATTAAGGGCACCCATGCTGTCCAGACAAATTCCAAAAGGGCCCTGCAAACCCTGAAATCCTATGACCTTATTTAAAGGTCAAAAAATTGGAACCACTATGAGAAAGTGCAACCTTTCGTTTCATGAATAGAAATCCCAAATCAGTGAACTGATGTTATGTTTGTACCTCCCCTGCTTCAAGAATCTACATAACGAAGGGAAAGAGGGTTTGAAATTAATAATAAATATAATGCCTTATTTAAAGCATATCTTGAGTTTATAATAGCTTCCAAAAATACAGTGTGGAAATCTAAGTGTGTTATGTAACCTTCATTTCTAAAATGACTCAGACATGTGATTGATTTAGTATTTAAAATAGTCAGTGGTTCAACATTTCAAAGGTTGATTCTAAACACATTCACGTATGGCTGCAGATATTGCCTATCTAGATATAAAAACAGAACTCACTAGAGTTTGCCAAGGACACATGAAGAACATCCCACAGTCTGTAAATTAAGGGAGTTTGTTTTTATCTTGCTATAGTCATTTACTTTCTCATTTAAGACGTCCATTGGACTGGGGTCATTTGGTATAAAACCTTATAAGTAAAGGAAGAAATTAAGCAAAGATATTTGATATAAAGCTTTAGCAACTGTTTGAAAGGGGGCAAAAGTATAGAAACCCATTTTGTGTAAACAACTAGAAGTGAGAATTCTAGGTGAATTCTGAAAGGTAATAAGTAGTATCATTTTCTGAGACCTTCATTGTATAAACTATATTTCTAATGTCACGGAATTGAAGCAGAGACAGGACTTTACAATTTCCAACTGGCTCCAGAAAAGCTGTTTCCAAAAAGAAAGATTTTCTCAGGAAGTATGAATTCTGTCTTTACAAAACGATTTGAAATCAAGGCTGGGAATCAATGAAGCACATCAAAATGGATACCCAGGGCAAGTCCTTTAATCAACAGAAAGGTAACTGTACAAAAAGCAGGTAGGCAATGTTTTCAGTCCCTTGAAATATTTTTAGTAGTATACAGTACACCCACTCAGGGAAGCATTTCCCCCTTATACCGCAGATTTCTTCTCACAAAAAGCTTTCATAGCGAAGAAAGTGAAAAAATGGAGCATGTCTTTCTCTTGCGGGAGTCCCCAGGCTGTGTGGAAACATGGCCGCCGTTCTTGTCCCCCAGCATGATGTCACTTGAGCCTCTGCTGCGAAGACTTCCTCTGGTACATCTTTCTGAGCCTGTTTCTTTGCTGCTGTCTGAGCCTTTCTCGAGACAGGAACATCCATATTCCACCTGCTTGTTGCCTGCTCTGCCAATTTGCATCATTTTGTCCACCTGTGACTTGGCAGTGTGACTCCCATCCGGCTTCCTGAGCAGCTCCATCAGCCTCCTGGCCATGCCAGAGCCCACAAGAATCGGCAGAAGACAGTCACCACCAGCAGAGCCTGGGATTCCGATGTTCTGCATAAACCTCTAGGTAATACCTATCATCATCTGGTCCCAAGCTAGACACGACTGAAGAATAACTGGGCAACACAGATGCTGTTGTTAACTGAGAATGAGAGAGGGGGAAGTGACACAGAAGTCCCAGGCATATATCTTACTAATTATTTATCTGCTGCCTGATTATTCTTACAAAAGAGAAAAGTAGCTCCTTGGTGTGAAAGGGGACATCTGACCTTAGAGACTATTGGGAGTCTTGGGTCTCCCCTAGACCAGCTATGTGATCTTGGGAGGTTGTAATTTACTTATCTATACCGAAGTTCAGCATTGCTGGGAGAGTTCAGAGCTGAGACAGGAGGTGCTTATGTCCCTCTCAACCATCTCAGTGGCTTGGTGTGGAGTTGCTCCAATTCCATCTTCCCCAGGGCCCTCCACTCTAGGGCTCCCCAGCCCTCTCCTAGCTCCAATTTTCCTTATCGGACTTAGTACCTAAATATTCATGATACCTTACAGGTAACATGATACATTACATACTTTACACAATACCTGAGAAGTATTCATGACCTGACTCAACAGGGTTCCTACCATGTTCTGGAGTAAGCAAAATGGGTACATTCCCTGAACTCATGGATTTACAAGTCAAATTAGAGAAACAGACATTAATCAAAAATAATAGTGATGAATAAGTCACAAACTTGGGAAAGTACTATGAAAAAGAAGTGCCACTGGAGAGAATTCCAGGGAGACCAAGGTTTCAAGGAAGGATTTCTCCAGGAAATGATCGCCAGGCAGGGCGTTGCAGGACGAGAAGGAATAAGGTAGATGAAGGGGTCCCTGGGGAGGAGGTGGCTAAGAGTGTAGCATGAAGAACTAAGAGAAGCCAGGGTAGCTGGTTGGCTTGGAGACCTTGTTTGGGATTTGGGCTCTATCCTGAGGACAACGGGGAATCATTGAAGGGTTATAAGAAGGCTGATAGCAAAACCAGAACCGCATTTTGAAAGACACGCTGGGTGCTGTGTGAAGAATATATTGGACATATGGAAGAGTAGAAGTGGAGAGATAGTCTGGAGGCTGTTGCCATGATCTGGGTAAGAACTGGTAACAGCCTGGCTAAAGTGGTGACAACCACACACAGAGCTGGATACTGGGGTGAACACCACATGCCATGTCTGTCTCTTCATGGAGCTTATGGGGAAGACATTAAACTAGTAAGCACAGTGGAAGTGAGTACAATAGGGGGTAGAGAGTTCTATAAGCGCACTTAGCAGAGGTTCTAGAATCCTCTGCTGGTACTCCATCCCCTCCTGGGCCTTTTGGCTGGCTTAAAGAGAGTTCTTCCAAGGACAGAGCTTATCCTTGAATCCCAGGTTAGTGGTTCACTGATGATAAATCAGCTAGTTGTTGACTCACGCCTGGATTTCTGACTCTTTTTGGATTTTACCTTTTTGAAAAGTGTACAACTGCTAAGCATCAAACTGGTTCCAATCCCTGTGCCTGGGTTCTTTCCTTTCCAACCCCAGGTCCAGACTAGAACCCACGGAACACCTAAGCTTTTCAGTTAGGACCTCACTATCAGTAGGTGTGAACAGATCAATATCCCCAGTACCTGATCCACCCCAGTGCAGGATTCTGTACACATGTACACATGCACATACAACAAAGCAAAAACTCACTTCTAGCAATGGAAATTTCTGGAAAATAGGGAAATTATACATGGTCATCTTGGTAGATTAATGACCAGTTTTGTTGCATTATTTTAGCAGAATGCTAAACTTTCTCCTGGTTAGACCCCTTCCAAATCACCCTGGTTCCCAAAATAAAGGATCCACTCTCCTCTAGCTATTCTTGATGAGGCACTTTCATTAAAAGCCATTAGTTCCAGGATGCCTGGGTAGCTCAGTTGGTTGAGTGGCTGCCTTCGGCTCAGGTCATGATCCCAGTGTCCTGCATCGGGCTCCCTGCTCAGCGGGGAGTCTGCTTCTCCCTCTGCCTCTGCCTGCCACTCTGTCTGACTGTGCTCACTCTCTCTGACAAATAAATAAATAAAATCTTTTTTAAAAAAAGTCATTAGTTCCATTAAACACACACACAACAAAACAAAAACTCACTTCTAGCAATGGAAATTTCTGGAAAATAGGGAAATTATACATGGTCATCTTGGTAGATTAATGACCAGTTTTGTTGCATTATTTT
>NC_081562.1:47792730-47797260 GCF_022355385.1 Mustela nigripes | reverse complement strand
TATCCTGGTGAGAATGTTATATGAACTTTGTTAATGCACATAAAAGAAAAGAGACATTACATTTGAAAACCACTCATACAAAATATTTATTGATATTCTTTTCCGAAGTAGGTCACTTTCTGAAAAGACTGAAATCATTGTGGCTTTCCTTTTAGATTTCAAAGTGTGAAAAAAAAGGAGATCCTGATAAAAATCCTGACCTCATGAAGTCAACTGTAAGAAAGGCATGAAAATAGAATTTTAGAGTAAGTAGTTAATTATAAAATTCCACACATAATAAAAACAGTTGTGCATGTTTAGTAGTGTATTGTGGAATAATAATTCCACAATTTGCATTGGTGGTACATTAACCAATTCAAGCAAACTTAATAATGACAAGCTTCAAGACAAAAATAAGAGTCTGGCTCACTTAGAATAATGACTAATTCGTAACTGTAATTAACACCTTGGAAGTTCTCAACAGAGAAACTAGCTGGATGTGTAGCAGTGATGTCATCAGACTGTTTATGTCTGGGATGAATTGCATCAGTGATGTGGGGCACAGGGTACCAAATCTCTATTTTTAAAAAAAGAAAAGACAGGTTTTTTGAAACTAGGATTGATATAGTGATTTGTCTTTACAATATAATTGAATCGGTTTTTTTCAAAACTAGGACCCCTGCTTTCCCCATTAAACATACTACCATCTTTCTTCTGATTTCTTTGGGAAACTAACAAAAGACACTTGGGGATCATAAACTGTAGCTTCTACTTCTGGCTCTCCCTCTGATCTTCCATATGATTGTAGAGCATTTCATGTAAATAACTTCAATGTCTGAATTCAAATTTGGTTTTTAATTTATACTCAAAGACCAGGAACACCCAGGTGTTACTGAAATGACTGTTGCGTGACTAACGATTTTTCCACATTAGGCACAAATAAAGAACTGCCCTTTGGTTTGTGGTTACAGTAGCTCTTCACAGGACCTGCCTCTGCAGTTTGCAGGAGAGCACTTACCACTCTGATTGCCTTCTCCACTCTCAATCACATGGCCTGCCACACAAGGCATCACAATCTGTCCTTCAAACAGACCACCAAGTGGCTGACTGAGTTAAACATTCATTGCAACTAAACGAGATCATTGCCAGGCAAGGTCATCAATTGTTGGGTAACTAGCTGCCACAGTGGCAAAACCCACCAAATGGCAAAACCCACAGTGGCAAAACTCACCCACTTTTGATCTGTTGAAATGGCAGCAGTTTTTGGTTTGGGAAGAAGCAGTGTGGGGTGTGGAATAAGGGTTAGTCTGGAGTCAGCTCAAACTGTGTAGGACTTTTTACTGAGCCTCCTATCAGCTGAATTGTCTTGGACTGTTTCTCAATCTCTTTGACCTTGAATTTCCTTATCTGTAAAATGAAGACATAAGAAAAGTCTACTTTGTAGACTGTTGCAAATATTTCAGATAAATACATAAAATTCTATCACAGAGACTGTTACATAGTAGGCACTCAGTTAAAGGTAGCTACTTTCTGAGAACCTCTCAACCCATTCTCCCATTGCTGTCAGGTGATACCTTCCTCAAATACTATTTTTATTTTGCCTTTTTCTATTGGCAATCTCCTATGCAAACATGCCTGCCCTGTCCATCATTCTCATACAAATGGTCCTTGCTTGTTCTTGCCTAGGTTTTCCCTAGCCTGGAAAGTCCTCCTCTTTTGCCTCTGTTTATCCAAATTGTTCCCATGTTTTTATTTGTTTTTTTAAACCCAGCCCAAGTCTTAATTCCTTCTTTAGGGGAAGCCTGACTCATTGACTTCCCACTCTGTTTGGAAATGGCTCCTGCAGGCTATACTTCACTCTAACTCATACCAAGATTTCTTCCGTGCTAATCTTTTTTCAACAGCAAATGGTAAGGTCCTTGGTATGGGGATGGTTATTACAAATTATATCTATATCTACCATGGTATTCAGTCTAAAGGCGACCTCATAAAAGACTCTCACACTTCTGTGTACAGATACAGCATTGTCACCTTCATGTTAATTTTGCTTAATGAGTCGTTACCTGTAACAGTCATGCTTTTGTTGGACCCAGAACACAGCTTTGAATGAAACAGAAGTCAAATTAGTTTTAAAATCTTCCTTAGAATTCAATTATAGAATCACAGAAACACCGTTTTCAAGCTTAAGTGTCCTACAGAGTTATCTAAATCTGATCCTTGTTATTGTACGGTTGAGAAAACCGAGAAGCATAGAGATGAAATGACTTGTCCACCATACCCAGTTCGTGTGAGATCCAAAAGGGCAAGTTGGTTTCCTAACTTCCAGGCAGTGACACAAGAAGGGGACAGTCCCAGGTATGTCTAGCACTGAGATGTACACACAATTAAGCGGGTACTCATGATGGTGAATTGAATGTGTCAACTTGACTGAGCCATGGGCCGCCTGGGTGTTTGGGTAAATATTATTCTGGGTATGTTTGTGAGGGTGTTTCTGAATGAGATTAATATTTGAATTGGTAGAATGAGCAAAGCAGCTTACCCTCCCCAGTATGAGTGGGTCTCATCCAATCTGTTGAGGGCCTGATGAGAACAGAAGGTGGAGTAAGGGAGAGTGTATTCTTGGCCTGTCTTCAGGGATGTTGGTCTTCTCCTGACATTGGGCTTGAACATGGAATGAAACTTGGACCATCAGCCTCTTGATTCTCAGGCCTTTGGATTCAGGCTGGAACTGCACCATTGGCTCTCCCAGGGCTTGAGCTTGCCAGCCACTATCTTGGGACTTCTCAGCCTTGATAACCACAGGAGCCAATTCCTTATAATAAATAATATATATAATCTCCTATTGGCTCTGTTTCTCTCTGGAGAACCCAGACTAATACAGTACTCAGCAATGAATGTCAAGGATTGACATTTTCACATCTCAATAGTGAGAAGGCCCCAGACTTGTGAATCCCAACACCCTGGAACTGAGTCCTGGTTCTGATTCATGCATTTTCCACAGAGCCACATAGGCCGTCTGAATCTCAGGCCTCCGGTTATAAAATAGAAAAAGGAAATGGGGCTTGGTGTAGCTGCATGGAAAACCATATCGGGGAAAATGGCAGGAGAGGAGAAGCCTGAGAAGCCTCAGCAAGCTGGAGCAACCAAAGTAACAGAGGGAAAGTTCCAGTCACAACACCAAGAAGCAATCCACTGAAGAAGAAGCTGCAGACCTCCCAAAAAAGCCTACAAAGATCTCCAAGTTTGGATTTGCCATAGGCAGTCACATGGCAAAGAAAGTCTTGGCCATAGCCATCAAATTCGAATCAAATAAGCCTAAAGAAACTGTTCCAACTCTTGCCCCAAAAACCCTGTCAGTAGAAGCAGCTTTTAATGAAGATGAAGATAGTGAACCAGAGGAAACGCCTCCAGAAGCAAAGAGGAAGATGAAGTGATTGGAAGGGATACACAAACTTCAGCAGGACCAAACTCCTTCAGGAAAGGAAAGCATGGTTTTTCTGAAAGCCAGAAGCTATGGAAGCAAAATATAAAATCTCATCTTGGAAATGTCCATGACCGAGACAATTAAATGAGACGTTTTGAAAATGAGGTGTGGGGTGAGTGTAAAGTTAAAAGAAACAGTTTCCTTTTTTTTTTTTTTAATAAAGTATCATTGATTTTTTAAAAGATTTTATTTATTTATTTGGCAGACAGAGATCACAAGCGGGCAGAGAGGCAGGCAGAGAGAGAGAAGGAAGCAGACTCCATGCTGAGCAGAGAGCCCAGGACCCTGGGATCATGACCTGAGCCAAAGGCAAAGGCTTTAACCCACTGAGCCACCAGGTGCCCCAAACAGTTTCCTTTTTTAAAGAATGTTAGAAAACTATATTTGGAGCCACCTTTTTTTTTTTTTTTTTTTTTTAAGATTGATTGGTTGCGGTACCTGGGGGCTCAGTTGGTGAAGCACCTGATTTCAGCTCTTGTCATGATCTCAGGGTCCTGAGATCAAGCCATGCATCAGGCTTTGCATTCAGTGGGGTGTCTGCTTACCCCTTTGTCCCTCTCTTTCCTTCCGCTCCTCCCTTGCTCTTTGCCCCTCCTCTTGCTCATGCGCGCTCATGCGCGCTCACGCGTTCTCTCTCTCTCTCAAATAAATAAATAAATAAATAAAATCTTTAAAAAAAATATCAAGTGGAGCACTAATAAATGAGAGCTTGAAATTAAAAAAGAAAGAAAGAACAAGGAGATGGGACTAGACATACATTCCTTTCTCCTTACCAGGTTGGTACCAGCCTCCAAAGAGATAAAGGATATAAAGGTATTTTACACTTAAAAATTATTAAGGTGTTGTCAGCTTTTCTGAGTGACTTTTAAAATATCACAGGAAGGCTACACATAAATGCTGTTGGCAGCAAATTCAAATCAGATTTGTGGGTCTAAAAAATATTCTGGTAGCTTGCTTGTTCCATCTATTTTCCTTCAGGAGGAGCACCTTGAAGCCATTTAAGGTCTTAAATGGCAGAAAGAAAGAAAGAAAGAAAGAAAGAAAGAAAGAAAGAAAGAAAGAAAGAA
>NC_081562.1:47782574-47792720 GCF_022355385.1 Mustela nigripes | reverse complement strand
TTAATTTAGAGCCTTTTGTGTATAGAAGAATTCTCTTGTCTTGGGGAGGAATATCCACAAATGCTTGGGACATTTGCCTAAGTGCAGAGATAAGCTTTTAGAAAGGTAATGGTAAGTTTTCTGCTAGGGTTTTCTGCTAGAGTTTTCCTTGTTATTTTAAAGAGATAAGATATTTTTGTAGCAACTGTTTTCATTCTAGTTTATGACATTCTAAGGCATCTCTAAAATCTCTAAACAAATTACTTTTTACTTACTTTATGGTTAAAAAAGAAGTAGAGCTCACAGAGTATTTTTAGCAAACAGGTAAGATCAAAGGGTCTCAAGGTCAAACTAATCATTTGTTTGATTCCAAGAACACTGAGACTTACAGCTCGATATTGGCTAAATAGCCGTTGCAATAGAGTGCATGCAGAACAGAAACAGCAGGCAACAGAAAGCACCAGAGTGGAGTCAGAGTTTGGGGAAGGACTGGACTAAGGTCCACAACATCTGTGGCCAATAGAAGTAAAGAGTAAGTGAAGGTTTCCTAACTGTAGATAATCCAGACTTGGCTGGAGAGCACAGTTCTTAGAAACTACCAAGTGAATTTCCAGGAATCAAGTGGCAATAAAGAATGCCATCACCAGAGAAATGGGTGGTGGATAAGGAACATCTAGGGCAATGATTCTCAATTCTGGCTGTACAATGAACCGCTGGGGAAGATTTTTGCTTAATCATAGTATCAGTCTATCACCCCTTTAGACTCTTATTTATTTATTTATTTATTAAAGATTTTATTTATTTATTTGACAGACAGATTACAAGTAGGCAGAGAGGCAAGCAGAGAGAGAGAGAGGAGGGACTCGATCCCAGGACCCCGAGATCACAACCTGAGCTGAAGGCAGAGGCTTAACCCACTGAGCCACCCAGGCGCCCCTAGACTCTAATTTAATTGAGAGTCCAAGCACTCCCCGTTTGTGTATGTGTGTATGTGTGTGTGTGTGTGCATGGTTCTGTTTTAAAGGTTCTCAGTTAACGTTACTGTGTAGCCAGCACTGAGAACCACTGGTCAAGGTTAGTTGCAATTCCTAAGAACGAACAGGCTTAATCATCACAGTTACAAGTGTTTAACTGCTATGAGTAGGCTCATCCCTTCTCTAGGACATTCCCTTTCCCAGACAGTTACTCTAATAAGTTAATATAAAGGTGCTGTTGACTCCACTAAGTTAAGCACCATCCTTGCGCCTGGGCAAGCAGAGCCCGGAAGCGGGGCCCCACCCTTCCTCTTTCGTGGCAGCACCTTCCTCAAAATTTTCTAGACCCTGTTGCTGCATGGAACCCCAGGCTAGACCAGGATTTGTGTGGATCCTAGTCCCCATTTCTATAATTTGGGGCACTCTTCAGTACCATATCAGAGAGGTCGGCCAGGTGCCCGGAAGAGCTCTGGTATCTGTACCTTTAGAGTCACCTTAGAAGCCCATGGATGGCTCCTGTTCCAAGAGGACAAATAGTAACCATATGGCCTACTGGCCAGCAGACATCTTTTCCTCTTGCAATCAATTGGGCCACTGAAATGGTGCTGACACACTGATACCAAGTGACGCAGATTGAGCCATACACCTAGGAATGGTCCTGCCCAAGAGAATCTTAACTCATTCCCTTGAAATAAACCCATGTATCTTTCTGAGATCCCTTATAGTTTCTCCTTTTCCCAGCCTCCCTCCAGCCAAATTCCTTCTGGTATCTCATTCTCTGTAGAGTCTGGATTTCTTGCCTCTAAATCCCAGTGTTCTCATAACTGAGGCACTAATTCCAGCTAATGACTATCTTGAATGCCAACTGTATACAAAGACCTTCAGATAATGGTGAATTAAGTCTTGTTGACTGAGTCCCTTAAGTCCTAGATATCCAGGATTCTGGATTCAGTATAAACAATTGTCTAATGATATTTCCATACTCCCCTCTCCTGTCCAATCCCTTTTACCTCCTTCTTCCAATAAGCTGATGTCCCAAGTTCAGTCTTGAACACATGTGTCCGGTGCTGGTTCCTGTGTTCAGACTTGCAGGCTTAACTGTGAATCTGCTTCCATTCTGGTTCTGGCCTCTAGACTACATGGATTGTCCCTATTGAAGACCATAATTATGACAGATGCTGTACAATTCTTGCTAGAGCAAGAACAAGCATCCAAATATGGACAGTTCTGGGTTTCCCATAGCAGGTAATAAAGGAAAAAAATGAAATAACTGTTGTTGTTGGTTGGTTGGGTTTTTTTGCTGAAATTACTGGTATTTGTAGAAGTTATGGCCCAAGGTAGTGATGACAGCAGGAAACTTTATTAGTCATTTACTCAAAAATAAGTTCTGATGCTGAAAAAAAGAGAAAACTTTAGTATTTACTGACTGCTTACCATATTCCAAGTACAGCCCCATGAGTTGGACATTTTATCATTATCCCTATTTTTCAGATGAGGAAACTAAGGCAAAGAGAGGCTAAATAATGTGTGTGTGGTCAAACGGACCATCAGTAGTAGAGCTGAAGTAGGAGACCCATCTTTCTAACACAGAGGCCTGCCTGTTAACTCCTGACGAGATTAACTTGAAAGATTTAGTTATTTATTTGAGGGAGAGAAAGAGAGTGGAAGGGGAGGGGCAGAGCAGAAGTCTTCAGCAGGCTCCTCGCTGAGTGTGGAGCCCAACACCAGAGCTCTCTCTCATAACCCTAAGATCATGACCCTGACTGAGATCATGACCCTGAGATCACGAACTGAGGCCAAACCAAGCATCAGATGCTTAACAGACTGCACCAACCAGGCACCCCCCCCCCTTATGAGTTTTACTGTAAAGAGGCAACTTTCCTAGCACTTATACCAAATAAAATGAATATTTGAAGGATGGTACTTTCCTTTTCTTCTTCAATATGCAAATCCATAGGGTCAGTGAGAATTCTCAGTCAAGAAAGAGTCTAGTGATACATGGAGAAAAATTAAGAATGAATTGTGCATTTAACTAAGAAAATTTCTTTCTTTTTTTTTTTTAAGATTTTATTTATTTATTTGAGAGAGAGACAGGGAGAGAGAGCATGAGTGAGGAGAAGGGCAGAGAGAGAAGCAGACTCCCCGTGGAGCTGGGAGCCCGATGCGGGACTCGATCCCGTGACTCCAAGATCATGACCTGAGCCGAAGGCAGTTGTCCAACCAACTGAGCCACCCAGGCGTCCCTAACTAAGAAAATTTCTGATAAACATTAGTTTTTTATTATTATATAGAGATGTTTAAAATATATATTAATAATTTAATTTTATTTTAAATACTAAATTCATATGTGTGTCAGATGTCTTATTGTTCTGGCAACTAATGCCTATTTAAGGCTCCCAACTACTATTCTGGTAGGCTTGCTTCTGACAAAGAAATTCAAGAATGATATTGGGGTGCCTGGGTGGCTCAGTGGGTTAAGTCTCTACCTTGGGCTCAGGCATCTCAGGTTCTGGGATCGGGCCCTGCATTGGGCTCTCTGCTCAGCAAGGAGCCTGCTTCCCCCTCTCTCTCTGCCTGCCTCTCTAGCTACCTGTGATCTCTCTCTCTCTGTCAAATAAATAAACAAAATTTTTTAAAAAATTATATTAGGGGCACCTGGGTGGCTCAGTGGGGTAAAGCCTCTACCTTCAGCTCAGGTCACAATCCCAGGATTCTGGGATGGAGCCCCGAATCCGGCTCTCTGCTCAGCAGGGAGCCTGCTTCTCTGCCTGCCTCTCTGCCTACCTGTGATCTCTGTCTGTCAAATAAATAAATAGAATCTTTTTAAAAATTATATTAAAGCATATTCCCATCTTCCTTCTTCCTTTACAACTACTCCCCCATATTATCCTCCCACTTGAACTTGGAATTAATCAGAACGTATCTAAATTCTAAGATCAAGTAGCAATGGAAAAAGTGACTTATTTTTCCAAGTCTGAAAGCCTGACGTTTATCTTTCCATCTACGGTAGCACATCCGGTCTAAAATAGACTCCCTCCATGATTTATTTATGTAATTGAAGGGTTCTTGAGAATTCCCATTACTGAATAGTCAATTAGGAGTTTGTTATTTTCCTAATCTAAAAAATTGCATAGTGGAACATTTAAACAGACTGAAGGAGAAGAGTGTCACTAAAGAACACTCTGTGGTAGATTTTAGATGATATCATTCATTTAGTAACATGAATCAGCACAAGAATCACTTTGGACATAGCACAGAGAAAAAACACAGTAGCAACAGGACTGTGATCTTCTTATGGCTGGTACCTAATAGTAGGTTGGTACCAATAGTAGTTGGTACCTAAACATGTAGGTTGATTATTTCTGAATGAATGTGTAATGTTATTATATCATTTCACTATTATTACTATGTCTATTATTATTTTATTTTATTATTTTTGAGGCAAATATAAATATTTTATTTGATGTTTCAAGGAATCTGGTGGATTTTTTTGGAAGTCATTTTTGATGGACGTATCATTTGAGAAGGATGATTTTATACACTTCTGGGCTCTGGCCAATATTGATTAAGCCCGCTGATAACAATTGAACTACTACTTTGAGGTGGTTGCTAAGCAAGACTTTCCTTGCTCTACATGCATATGCACTCTGTGTCTCTTACTGCCCTCTATTGGCTGGAGCAAGATGTGCTGACTTGAGTGGAATTGTTGGTTCCTGGACCTCAAATCTGTTTCCAATAATACATGCGCAAGGCACTTAATACAGGTTACCCTCCAGAACAGTCTGGTCTTAAGAATCGACACTAAGATTAATTGGCACCTACCACAGAGTATGATGGTGTGTGAAAACCCCGAAAATATTTCTAGGGATGAATCCAAAACACCGGCAGATGCATTGTTTCTGACAAACTCCTCATCTTGCAAATACGGTGTAGAAGCTAAACTCCGCATGAATCGGAGTTCAAAGTTTGTGCTCATCCCACATCACCATGCTGCTTCTCTTTCATATAATTAACGCAGGTGTGAGGTCCATCTACCACCTGGTTTCTTCTGTCTAGAACTCTTTCACATTTCTAGATTAAAGAAACAGCTTTGGTAACTACACATCTTTCATAGTGGGATGCCACTAAATATTTTTTAACACTAGTAGAACTACAAATAGAAGATTATAAAGAAGTAACAATCAGGAAAATAAAGGGAGGAATAGTTAAAAGTGGTTATCTGGTGGAGTGGGGCTGGGAATGGGGAAGAAGGGGGACAAGAGTCTTTTACTTTGATTTCAGACTCTCTTGTACTGTTCAATTTTTGTACATGTGTATGTATCAGTTTTATAATTATCTTTCTAAACTTTAATTCTTTCATAATTAGTGTAGTTTGGAGACACCAGAAGAACGATTTCTGTGCCTGGGGAATGGTATGGTGTTGTGGTAGGTGTATAGTTAGGGTAAGCTAACTGCTATAATAAATTAATCCCCAAATGTATAATAACTTAAACACCATATAAATTTATTCTCTCTCTCAGAACAAGACAGTTCCAGGTGGTTGATTTGGGGCTGGAGGAGGAGGAGGGAGAGATGGTGTGCTGCATACAGTCGTTCATGGACCCAGAAGGCAGAGGCTCTGCTATCTTGAACATATCATTTCAAAGGTCACCTGAGAATCAACATCAGGAGAACAGAAGGGGAAAAAAACATGGAAAAGTATGAATGGGAGGATACTTTGGGGCCAGGTAGTGGTACACATTACTTCTGCTCACATTCCATTGTTGGAACTCAGTCAGTTGGCCACACCTAACTGCAAGGGAGGCTGGGAAATATGGACAGCAGAATGCCCAGGAAGAAGAGAATGTGGATTTTTGGTTAGCAACAGCAGTTCTGTCACAGAAGATAATCATACTTACTTCAAGAGTTCTTGCTTCTGGGGGACCCATAGTCATGTCTAAAGATACTTGAATGAAAGGTTTCCCCCAAAAAGAAGATGTAGAAGATGGTTTGGGCACATCTCCTTAGCCCACCTCTGATGTCCGCTGAAATTGAGCAAACCCCATGCTCACTGCCAGTGTCCCACATTGACTGCCCTATAACTCTTAGCTCTTCTGCCTCTGGGGTTTTTCTGAAGCTACAAGAGTTCCTTTTTCACTTGTGCAGAATAGCCCAAAAGTACAGGGGAATTAACATCCTGGGGACAAACCTCAATCAATTGTGGGCAGAGTAGGTGGGCTCTAAGAAACATAGTGCATGGATTTTCAGAAAGTTTCCACTACAGTTGAGCCCCCATCACTCAGTGGTAACCAAGCCAGTAATAAGCCATTTACTGACTTTTTCATCCTGTCCTGCAACACCCTCTCCTTGCTCCTCATTCCTGCTTCCTTAAGTCACTTGACAAATAAACTAACTGAACTCAAGTCCTGGTCCAAGGCTCTGCTTTGGGGAAGAATGACCCAAATTAAGACCAAAGAGGTAAATCCTTCTCCTGGCTTCTCAAGAAAGGGAACTCTAGGAATTTAAGAACCTACTCTGAGGAAGGACTGGGGAAGGATTTGTTCTCTATTTTAGAGTCCTAGGCTAGAATCTGCTAGAAGGTGTTGCTGGTGCAGCTTCGAAGTGTCCATAACAGATTCCTGGCTTCCAAACACTTAGTAACATTCTCTCAAAGTGGGAATTGCACACTTGACAGAGTAAGGCTCCCTCTGGGACTGCAAGAGCCATAGTCTAGGTGATTTGTTTGCAAGAAACAAAACCTCTCAAGGTGGCTCAAGGAAAGAATTTCATTATGAGAATTCGAGGGACTTCCAAGGAACTCAATGCAGAAAGTACAGTCAGGTCTATGATAACCAGAAATCGCTGAGCAGCCTTTCTCCTTCTCTATCTTTCTGGGGACAGTGTGTTCTCTCAACTCTGCTGTATGTCCACTTCAGTCTCTGGAGTCTGGCTTCTAGGTAAGGCTTTTAGTTTCTGCTCTTCCATAGCATCATTTTTTTTTTAAGATTTATTTATTTGAGAGAGAGAGAGGTGCACATGCATAAACAGTGTGCCTGACTTGGGGAGGGCAGAGAGAGAAGGAGAGAGAGAGAGAAGTAGACTCCCCGCTGAGCAGAGTCTGACACAGGGCTCAGTCCCCCAACCCTGAGATCACGACCTGAGCCGAAACCAAGAGTCAGATGCTCAGCCAACTGAGCCACCCAGGCGCCCCCCATAGGGTCTTAATTCATGTGGCTTTGCATCAAAAATGCATCAGCCATAGCTTAAATGCTGTCTAACCATACTTAAATGCCTTTCCCTGCAGCTGGGGCTTGGTGTGTGGGAGTGTTGAAGAGATGGAAGTCAAACTAGAAAAAGAAGTTGGTCGTGGCAGGGAAATTAAGATGGATATAGTTTTGAGGTGGAAACTATGGGACAGAATGACCTCAGAAGAAGGGATAAATCTTCTGCATTTAAGGCCAAAGCAAGTTAGTTAGAAAGGGAGCCAGAGAAGGTCTGAGTGTGTCTAAGGTAGAAGGCAAAATTAAGGCAGAGCTGGATAGTGAAAGGAACCGAAGCAAGTTACAGCACAAGTGTTAGGAGAGCTGTGGGGCCATGCCAGGAAATGTATATATCTATAGCTGCAAGTGATAGAATGCCCAAGTGTGGCTAAAACAATAAGAATAATTATGTCACGTTAGAAACCTGGGGATGGGTTGTTCTAGAATTGAATAATAAAGAGTTTGATGGTGTCGGGACTCTGGGTTGGCTTCTCTGTCATTCTCTGGGTATTACTCTAAGACTGCCTTAATACCAAAATATCACATGCTCCTATGTGCAAGGCAGAGTTTTTCTTTGAAAGACTCCCTCTTATCAAGGAATAACACCTTTCCCAGATGTCTACAGCATGTCTCCTCAGGTACCATTGCTTAGAATGGGGTCACATACTTAGTCTCTAATCAATTACTTGCAAAGGACAATTTCACAACAGCAGGGACTTGACCTGTTTTATTCACTGTTGTATCTCAGAGCTGAGAGTATATTTGGTATATAGTAAGGGTTCAATAAATATTTGCTGAATGAACGGATTACCATGACTGACTTGGATCAATCTGCAATTCATCTCCTGGGGCTGGGGCCATAGCACATCTTCCCTGAGCATATTCTGACCCATAACTATACTTCATTTGGTTTTGACCCTTGTTTCACACCATCCACAAGATGGATTGTCCAACTAAATAAAAAGGTAAAGCAAAAAAAGTTACAGAAGAAAACATAGAAAAATATGTTAATGACTACAGTGATCTTTTGATGTATCAACTTGACTAAGTCATAGTTCCCACTCATTCAATCAGACACTAATTTAGATATTGGCATTTTATAGATGTAATTAAAGTTCAAAATCAGTTGACTTTAAGTAAGAGAAATATCCTAGATAATGTGGATGAGTCTGATTCAATCAGTGGATGGTTTTAACAGGACTCAAAAAGCATGATTATAAAAGAAAAGAACATGATAAATTGCACTTCATTAAAAATGCCATTAAAAGAATAAAAAGCAAATCACACACTGGGAGAAGTTATTCCCAACACATATTTCTGACAAAAGACTTACGTTCAGAATATGTAAATAACTCCTACAACTCAAAAGAAAAAAGGGGTGCCTGAGTGGCTCATTCAGTTAAGCACCCAACTCTTGATTTTGGTTCAGGTCATGATCTCAGGGATGGAGCCCTGCATTAGGGTCTGCACAGGACATGGAGCCTGCTTAAGAGTCTCTCTCTCCTTCTACCCCTTCCCCCACAAAAAAGAAAGGGAAAAAAATAGAACAACCCAACCAAAAGTGGACATACAACTCCAACAGGCATTTCACAAAATAAGACCACCACACATCCAATAGGCATATGAAAAAGTGCTCAGCAATACTACTCATTAGGAAAGTGTAAATTTAAAGCCATAATGAAATACTACCAGACAGCAACCAGAATAACTGGGTTAAGAGGACTTACAGTGCCAAATGATGGCAAATATTTGGAAGAACGGAGATTCTTTACATTGCTGATGGGAGTGAAAAATGTTGTAACTACTTCATAAGCCAACTTGACAGTTTCTGCTAAAGCTAAACACTGCCAACCCTATGATAGCAACTCCAGTTCTAGGAATTTACTCAAGAGAAAGGAGTACTGATGTCCACAAAGAATGTGCATAAGAATGTCCATCACAGCTTTATCTGTATTAGCCAAGGTGGAAACAACTCAATGTCAATCAACAGAAGAATAGATAAGTAAGTTGTGGTTTATGCATGAAGTGAAATACTACATAGTGATTAAAAGAAGAGAACAGGGCACCTGGGTGTCTCAGTGGGTTTAGCCTCTGCCTTCAGCTAAGGTCATGATCTCAGGGTCCTAAGATCGAGTCCCACATTGGGCTCTCTGCTTGGCAGGAAGCCTGCTTCCTCCTCTCTCTCTCTGCCTGCCTCTCTGCCTACTTGTGATCTCTGTCTGTCAAATATATAAATAAAATCTTAAAAAAAAGAGAGAGAGAAGAGAACGGACTACTGGTACATGCAACAACATGAAGTATCTTACAAATATTAAACTGAGTGAAAGAAGCCAAATTTAAGAGAATACATACTTGTATGTTTCTACTTCAAGTTTAAGAACAGTCAAAAACTAGTAAATAATGATAGAACTGAGAATACTAATCACCTCCCCCATTGTTTTACAGTACAAATGTAGAAGAAATAAGAAGGCCTACATTCTATGATTTTTAAAAAAACACCTTGAAAGACTTTGATTTATTCACTTACTGAAGGCTCAGAATGGGATCCTTAAGAAAAATTCTGTCTTGGTTATAGGTACTCCCTTAGTGGACCTTTGAAATGAGGAGGGTGCAGCAGATCGTATTTGAAGGCCCGTTCACTCACCAGATGGGTGAGTGAAGAAATAAGAAGGCATCTTTGGGAATTTTCTACATCTTGATCTGTGTGATGACACAAGTGCATGTGTGTACAACAATTCATTGAGCCATGCGCTTAGGATTGGTGTTTTTGAGTATATGTATTGTCCTCCACAAAAGTTAAGAAAGAAAGAAAGAAAGAAAGGAAGGAAGGAAGGAAGGAAGGAAGAAAAGAAAAGAAAAGAAAAGAAAAGAAAAGAAAAGAAAGGAAAGGAAAAGAAAAGAAAAGAAAAGAAAAGAAAAGAAAAGAAAAGAAAAGAAAAGAAAAGAAAAGAAAA
>NC_081562.1:47654663-47782564 GCF_022355385.1 Mustela nigripes | reverse complement strand
ACCCACTGGGAGTTCTATTCCCAAGGAATATTTGGGTAAGCAATGGCTATACCCACTTTAGGCAGTCTGAGAACAGAGGTTCCTACTCTTCTTACAATATCTCAAGTGCATTCCCTACTTAGCCTCCAAAGAAAGAGGGTTTCAGGAGCACTCTCCTAGGACATCTATCTAGAAAGCTGGTGTAGTTAGAGTTCTGGGAGCTCAGAATTCTAGTTACTATTCCTCCAATTGTTACTTAGCTTGGTGCAGTGGTGTATAAAAGGAAAGCAAAAGGATCAGATGGGATTTCTTCAAATTTAAACCAGTGCCTAAAATTCAATTTCATGAACATTGTAGGAGGCCTGGGTTTTTACTGTCAGAACCAGTAAAGAAGATAGATCTGGAGACATCATTATTTATGGTCAGCACAAATATACACAAATCTCAGTTGGTAACTGGGGGTCTCCCTTTCTTCCTGTTAGTTTCATGCTAAGACTACATTGAAATTTATAGTTTCTAAGGTTGGTACCCAGGAACATCTCCTCATGTATTCCATTTGGCTAGAAGGCTTAATTTAAATAAAGCAGCAGGTAAAGACTTTCTGCTATCAAAATTATGCAAAGCTTGTTCTAAATTACTTCCTTCAAAATATAGAGCCATCTGTTTGTTAAACATTCCACTTAAACTTTATGCCTATTTCTTCCTTAAAATATGTCAGACTGAGGATTTCTGGATTGATACTTTATACAAGATTCAATAGCATTGCAAGCACAACTACTCTACTATTACTTAATGGAAAAAATTATTGAAAATAATAGGTGAAAGGGATTAAAAGTACACTCCTTGTGATGAGCACAGAGTAATGTATAGACTTGTTGAATCATTATATTATAAATCTGAAACTAATATGACACTGTATGTTAATTATACTTGAACAAAAATATATGTAATGGGTTATTAGTGACCTCCCATTCTTGAAATTAAAAAGTATGACTTTAAAACTTAAATAAATGAATTACAGAGTTGATTTTTCCTGTTTGCCCCTCCTCTTTTCTGACTTTAGTCCTTTACTCTAGGCAAAGCTTCCTGAACACAGTATTAATTCCTAGTTATTGATTTTTTTAAAGATTTTATTTATTTGTTTATTTATTTATTTATCAGAGAGAGAGAGTGCACAAGCAGGCAGAGGCAGAGAGAGAAACAGGCTCCCTGCTGAGCAAAGAGCTCAATGTGGGACTCCATCCCAGGACCCGAGAACTATGACCTGAGCCGAAGGCAGAGGCTTAACCGACTGAACTACCCAGGCCTTCCCTAGTTATTGACTCTTAACAAAAGCTGCATTTTAACATCTCAGCAAGAGTCAGTATCTGTCTTCAGATAGATCTATCTCCTGGAAAACCAGATAACTATACTGAAGGGCCTAAAGCAGGATGACATTTTTCCTCCTTCCCATACTTTCCTTTTAACTGTTCTTTGTATGATAGAAAACCATTCAGTGATCTGGCTGCATTCCCTTCCTGCTGGAGACATGAATTAGGAATGGCTTTCATGTTCAAAAATGAGCTTGCCACAGGAGCATTATGTAGCTTTTTCTCTGTCTGTGGTGAGTGACTGGAAAAAGCTTCCTTGAAAATCTTCCATGCTAAGTCACTTTGCCTACATTCTATGATTTTTAAAAAAACACCTTGAAAGACTTTGATTTATTCACTTACTGAAGGCTCAGAATGGGATCCTTAAGAAAAATTCTGTCTTGGTTATAGGTACTCCCTTAGTGGACCTTTGAAATGAGGAGGGTGCAGCAGATCGTATTTGACAAAAATGGCTACAACAATACTTCTGGTCCCACATGCTCTTCCAAACCCTGCCACTTCCCCATCAAGGTCTCTTGGAGTCTATTTCCCCTGCTCTTGAAACTGGGCAGATTTTCATGCATGCCTCAATGAATAGAATGCTGTAGAAATGACAGTGCATGACTGACTTCCAACACTAGGTCAAAAAAAGATAACATGCCTTCCATCTGGTTCTCTCTCTCTCCATCTTTCTCTTTCTCTCCCTCTTCCTGAATCCCTGGGTAAGAAGTCCGGCTATCCTGAACTCATGCTCTGGAGAAAACATGTGCAGAGTTGAGCATAAAGACTTGCCCACGGAGCCTCACTATTCTAGCTCCCGCTCATCAAGTCTTCTTAACCTGGTACCAGATGGGTGAGTGAACGGGCCTTCAGATGATTCCAGCCCCAGTCACTGTCTGTAACTATATGAGGAAAGCTGATCAAGAACTGCCTAGTTGAGCCTACTCAGCCCCTATAACCATTAAAGATAATAGTAATCGCCATTGCTGTCTTAAGCCACTAAGTTGAAAGATAGTTTGCTAGGCAGCAATAGATAACTGGAACAGAGTGTAGCTGATCGACCATCCTGAAGGTTTTGGTTAGATACCTCCATTTTCATAAAAGCTTGTAAAAAAAATCTCATCTAATGATGACAGTATATATTGCTACTTTAAATGAATGACATAGAACAAGGAACTTTCAGGCCTTGAGAGAAGACACAAAGTCCAATGATCTGCTCCCAACCCTTGTGAAAGGTCTGGTTCAGAGAGGGGATCTCAGTGGGGAAGTGTCTGAAGGACTTGAATCCTCTGGGTTTCCTAGATGTGTTATACTTTTGATTTAGCTAAAATTTTAGAAAGTTTCAGTCTGACACCATATTTCCTTGATCTCCTATAAAATTACTTCTGTGAGTTGCACTATAGGACAAACCTCAGGTCTTTGTGCTATAAGACACAATTTTTAAAAAGCCCTATAGGATTTGCTGTAAGAATGTCATTGAGGACACAGTTTACTACATTACTCACTGTCCCAGATATAAACCTCCACACCAGAAACTTATTTTAGAGCTAAGTTCTAAGAAAAGCTTGAAAAACTAGAATGTTTTGCCTTTGTTGTCAAGAGAATCATTTTTGGTCTTCATTTTTTTTGCAGAAAACTCAGCTCTGACCCTGTGGCTCGGATAATTACACGGAGCCCTATTGCTTGCATACTCGTTCTACTCCACTGACTTGTCTTTTCCTAATGCATGTTTGTAATGACCTGGCTTTATTTATTATTTATATTTTCTACTTGAACATATGTATTCTTATAAGCTTTTGCAAATCCCTTGTGGAACAAGACATAACAGAAATAAAGTGAGAAGTAAATGAATATATAAGTAAATTACCCTTCTGGGACATCACCAAATTATAAACCTTCCACTGGCTTAATGATTCATCCATTTACTTCACAAATATGGATTGAGCATCGGCTAGGAGCCAGGCATTGTATTAGGGAGGGTCAGAGCTGAAAAGATCTTTAATTTTTTAGAAGATTTATTTATTTATTTAAGAGAGAGAGAGAGAGAGAATGGCAGGGAGAGGGAAAATCAGAGGGAGAGGGTAAGAGTCCCAAGCCGACTCTGTGCTGAGCATGGAGCCCAACTTGGGCTCAATCCTAAGACCCTGAGATCATGACCTGAGCCAAAACCAAGAGTCGGTCACTTAACCAAACCCTGCCACCCAGGAGCCCCTGAAAAGACTTTTTAAAAAACCACAGTCCTTGCCCTCGGGAAATATAATGCTTAAGGGGTTCAGAAATTTGGGGCCCAGTAGCAGCAGTCAGCAATTTCAAATACTGACCTCTTTGAGGTTCTGTTGGTCATCATAAAGCCAGAGCTCTTAAGCTTTTTGGTAAATAAGTCCAGGGGCTGGGGGGAGGAAGGGAAGGCTTTGGGAAGGTGGATAATCAATGAATACTCACCTTTAGATTCCTGGCCAGGAACTTGAAGACACCACCATCTCAAAAACTTCCTGTTTTGGAGAAATGGTTGGCAACATTTGCCCCTCAGATCCCAATCGCCACTTGTACACTAACCGATTGAATTCTCCCCTGTGAGACCAACGCTTGTAACTCTAGTTTGTGACTTGGCTTCTGGTTTCCCTTCTTTACTGAGTTTCTGATGCCTACTCAGGTCATCTATCTTTCTATCATCTGGGTAAACTTTTACACCTGTCTCCCAGGACACACCAAGGTCCTCCAGCTCTGCAAGTTCTTGGCTTCTCCGGCCAAGGATGGCAATAAATCTGATCTGCCTTGTCAACCTTGAGCCTTCACTTTTTGACTCATTATTTCTGACAGCGCTACCTGAATGCCTTCATTTTGGTCTTTGCCCTTTCTTGCCAGCAGGGGGCTCTGTACTCTTGTGTCCAGGAGTCTTCTTACCAGTCTGGGTACTTTGTGGTCTTTTCCTAAAAGAGCAGCCCCTTCTTATCCCAACAGTGGGTAATGCGGTTACTAATCCTATTACCCTAGAATCTAGATTCCAAAGAAGATGCTTGATTTGCTAATGCAAATACTTATAAGTATTTTATAATTAAATAATGAATCTCTTCTGGCCTTAGGAAACTCCCAGTTCTGGGTATTTAACAATGAAAATAAGCCTGTTTTTCTACAGCCCTTCTCTATGGAGTTTGAACAAACTGTAGTACTCTGAGATAAATTTAAATAGGTTAAAATATGCTTTTTAAAAAATATTCATATGCTGCCTTCTTTTATCTAATAAGAGATATGTGACCTCAACTAATTTCCTAGGCAAATTGCTTGTCAAAAAGGGTGAGTGTGGGGCACCTGTATTGCTCAGTTGGTTAAGCGTCTGCTTTCGGCTCAGGTCACGATCCTGGGATCCTGGGATCGGGCCCTGCATTGGGTTCCCTGCTCAGTGGAGAGTCTGCTACCACTACTTGTATTCTCTCTCTCTCTCTCTCATTCACTCTCTGTCCAATTAATTAGTTAATTAATTGAAAAAACATGTGAGTGCTCTTCCTGACAGAGTCTTCATGGCTGCCATTTTTTTCTCAGTGGAATGGAAAATGGAAATAATATTCTCCCTTCCACATAGAAAAAAATCATTTAGGGGTGACTTTAGTTATTGTCCACATCATCAGCCACTGAGCACTCTTTGTTTAATGATTACTTAAAGAGTCAGCTGCAGAATGAAACCACATTTAGGTGATGATGGCCCTATGACTTCAACACAAAACCTGAAGGCTGAAGCCATCCCTCATCAGTATGGTACACTTCATCCTGCTTAGGCCTCTGTTAACACCATCTACCCTCCCTCCCTCTAAAGTTTTGTCAAAGAAATATCTGCCTGTAAGAATCATTCACCCCAGTTTGGCTGCTGTTTTGAAGGATGAGGTTCGAAAAAGGCATTATTTTACATCCTCCTGTCCACCTGGTTGTGCGTAGTAAGTCTTAGAGCAAGACCTTCATGTTGTGCTTCTGCAGAGAATAAGTAGATCTATCTCATAAACAAAGCGTATTTTATCTGCAACTCTCCGCATTTCTCTACCCAGAACACATTCTTTCACAGCAGCTGCTTCCACATTTGCTATTTACCCATACCTTTAAGCACTGCCATTACCACCACCTGCTCCCCCCATGGCCCTCCACCCCGTGGCCAACTGGCCAGTACCTATAGAAGCCATTGACAGAAGCTTGCAGGAAATCTACCTATCTGTCAAAAAGCAACATTTTACTGCAGTGAACACGAAAGAAATGTATTAAGGGGAGAACAGCATCTAGCTATTTTTCTTATGCAAATATATCATCTGCTCAGCTAAAAATGAGATGACCAGCACTGGGGTTCCTCCAGGTCTGGAAAAACATTGACCACATAGCCTACTCTTATCAGTCAGAATGTCTTCTATTGCAAGGGATGTGAAATTATTTAAATGATTTAAATAACAAAGGCAAATTAGCTCATAACTCATGTAACTCAGAGGTCCAGAGTGAGGCTGGCTTGAAGAGGCTCAAAGCTGCAGTGCAACTCATGTCACTAAGGACTGGGTTTCTCCCTTGTCTCCACACAGTGTTCCCCTCATTCTCAGTCTCTATAGCAGGGCCCTGGGGTAGTTCTAGAATCCTCTCATGATAATGAAATGACTGCAGCAGTTCTAGCACATTCCATCACACCGCACCATCCAGCCAGATGCAAATAGTTCCTGAAAGAATGAGAGGCTTTCCTAGAAGTCCCAGCAAACATTCCTTGGGTCTCATCAGCTGTGACTAAAATACATGACCAACCCTGAACAAATAATGTATCTAAAAAATGAGATAGGAGCTGAGGAAAGAAAACAAGATGAAGACTGGATTTGGGGGGTAATGGAAACAATGTCTATAAAAACTTCCTACACATGTGCATTTACCCTGTCTTGCATAACTCCCCACACTACTTGATACCAGTGAGAGAAAACTTTGTTCATCTTAAATTGATGTAATTTTTCTGTTTTCAACTCAGGTGACCACTCTCCCCAAGTTAGCTCATCCACTGCCAAGGCCTTAAATATCTTCCACATGAGAGTTGACTATCAGAGCAGTACCTTCAAGCCAGGAAGTTTCTCCTGAAAGTTAGAGATATGTTCGACTCAACTGTCTATCTACATTTGTTTTGTTCAAAAACATTTCAAACTCTCATTTAAAAAAAAAAAAAATCCTATCTCTCAGAGATACATACTGAAATAGTTAGAGAAGAAATGATACGACATTTGGGATTTGCTTCCAAGTCCTCCAGTGGAGACAGGAAGTAGCTCAGGTTGAGCTGAAATAAAATGAAATGGTAGCTGTTGAAGCCAAAGGTGAGTATGCATGAAATTATTATATTATTCTTTCTGCTTTTGTGTATGTTTGATGCTTTTCATAAGAAACTTCCTAAAGGTACTTCAAACTCAGCCTGTCTGTGAAAGTTGAGATATAGATTCAGCCACACAAATAGAGACCAAAAATAATACTGGCTCCACAGAAGAAAAGGTTCTATTTCTCCTCCATGTAAAAGTCTGATATCACTCCACAGTGTCTGGGACCCAAGTTCCTCCCATCTTATTGCCCCACTATCCATCGTATGGAGTTCTTTTGGACTCCATGGACCCAGGTGGTTCAATGTCATCACATTTTGAGCAGCAAAAAGGAAGAGAGGAAGAGAATATGCCACTCCTTTAAGAGTTCACCCCAGATGGGGCACCTGCGTGGCTCAGTCAGTTAAGCTTCCGATTCTTGAATTTGACTCCGGTCATGATCTCAGGGTTGTGAGATGGAGCCCTACCTCAGGCCCAGTCAGGTTCCGTGCTCTGCAGGGAGTCTACTTCTCTCCCTCTCTCTCTGCCCCTCCCCAGGCGCGAGCATGCTCGCTTGCTCTCTCGCTCTCTCTCTCTCTTTCTGTCATAATTAAATAAATCTTAAAAAAAAAAAAATTGTTCAGCCCAGAAGTCATGAACATTACTCCCACTCAGGTCCCATTGCCCAGGACTTAATCATATGAAAAACTGAGCTGAAATCAAGCTGGGAAATTTATTATCTTTCTGGAGAAACATGTGCCAGGCTAAAGACTTCTAATACCAAGAAAGAAGAGAGAAAGATATTGAGGGGAAACTAACAGTCTCTGGCACATTTTCCCCACTGAGTCTCCCGAACTTCCTCTCTAGGGAGACAAACCACCGAAGTTCCGTCCAGTTTCTGCATCCAGCTCTGGGTAATTCTCAGTCCTCTTTATCACGGTCCCGTCATGGTCCGGTCGGCTATAAACTAAACTATAAACTAAAAGACAAGAGGGCTGCCCTCCAATCTTCCTGTTATAAATTGTAGAGCAGGAATGGGGTAGCCAATATGCACATACACTTTAAATCTAGTTGAAAAAAGGAAGAATGGGAAGAAAACAGCAGCCTCTAGTTCATACCAATCATCAAATCCCATAGAGCAGTAACTGCAAAGAATTCCTACCCTACTAGTAGAGTTAAGTTCTGAGGTTATCCCTAGGAACATCTGGCAGTTGGTATTCTTGTTGCCTGGGGGTGGGCCGTAAGGGGGGCGGTCAGTGGAGACCTCTCTCCCTCTCTCCCTTCCTCTCCATGACCCCAGTTTTTGCCCTACAGGAGGTTCTTCTTGTCCGATTGTCTCCAGTGCCACCCCTGAAATACAATTGGCAGAATGTGCCCTACTTAGGTCTCTTTAGTTTTCAAAAGGGATTTCTGCATACAGGAATGGGGGCTTTTATGCAGTAATCAAACAGCCTGGGGGCACCTCAGTGGCTCAGTGGGTTAAAGCCTCTGCCTTCAGCTCAGGTCATGATCCCAGGATCCTGGGATCAAGCCCTGCATCGGGCTCTCTGCTCAGCTGGGAGCCTGCTTCCTCCTCTCTCTCTGCCTGCCTCTCTGCGGACTTGTGATCTCTGTCAAATAAATAAATAAAATCTTTAAAAAATTAAGACACAAACAGCCTGTGGTTTCCTCTAGACATTTAAGTCTACAGACTGATCTTTTATGGAAAAAACATGGAAATAGACTCTTTCCTAAAGCCAGGCAGGCCTATTTCAGACTTCTGACTTCCAGTACTCTAAGAAAATACATTGGGGTTGTTTTAAGTCACTAGGTTTGTGGTCATTGGTTAGAGCAGCCATTGGAACTAATACATGAGCCTTCTATTTATTAACATAGGGAAGCTGTGATCCTACTGAACCGAGGGGCGAGGAAGGTATGTTGGTGGTGCCTCAGCTCCAGACGACCTGAGCACACCTTCTCGGGCAATATGGAGGTACATGCAATAAAGCCTGCATTAAGAGCTTCCAACCAGGTATATAGACAGGCCCAGACTGCAGGCTCTTCATCAGATCTTTTTTCTCCCCTGTTCTGTCCCCTGGCTTTTCAATTCCTGGCACAATTCTCTGACTTCTAATATCTGCCTCTGACCTTCACCCTCAGTCTGAAGATCCAGAATTCTCTTCTGCAGCTCACTCAGCTTGGCAATGCATATACCTCTGTGTTTGACATGCTCCCTTGATTCCTGTGACATTTACAATTTCAGGAAACAGACCTCTCCCCGCAGCCCGCTGGTGCTTATGACTTAGGGAAGCAGGGATTCGGGGAAGAACAATGTTGTGATTGGGGTATCATGTTATGAAAGACTTTGCATCAGATAAATCACAAATTTGACCCATTAAATATAAAAAAATATATAAACAACTAGAAAAGCCTGTAGCACCTAGAAATTGTAATAAGCTGTTCAAGTATTATAAAAGAGAAATAAATGTCCTATCTGCATAGATTTCCTAAGAAGACCAACTACACTATGAAGAATATAATCAGAACATTTAATTCAACATTATTAAATCATACATTTGACTTACCCGGGGCAAATATGCTAATTATATACATTTTAATAACTAATTAGACATTCAATTAATGCCTTGCTGATGACATCCTTGTATTTATAATAATTTCGATGGAAAATCCAGGGGATCCGAATGTCATTAAAGATTATTCTAGAGAGGCGTGGAATGGGCGGCCGTGGCTTTTGGGCTGGGACGAACTGCACTCTCCGTGGAGACCAGGGAGCTGAGCCAGAGCTGTGGCCAGTACAGTGGGAGCAGCTGGACTGATCACAGCTGCCACTGGATTTGCAGGCCATTATATTTTCCAAGCCATGAAACATATGAAGCCTCAAGTAAAACAAGTTTTTAAAACAAAATCTGTCTTCAGTGGTGGCTATCATAAAGGTGGGTTTGAACCCAAAATGATGAAACAGAAGCAGCATTAATAGTAGGCATAAACCCTACTGCCAATAAAGGGGAAATAAGAGATGCTCATCAATGAATTATGCTTTTAAATCACCCACACAGGGTTGGATCTCCTTATTTTGCAGCCAAAATCAATGAAGCTCAAGATTTACTAGACAGCCAAGCTAAAATATGAAGTAATCATGTGGTGAATTTTAAGTTCTTGTTAGTTTATGTATACAAGTGCCAGCTTTTATAACAAAATGCCTCAAAGATACATGCTTTAAAAAAATTATTCTGAAATATGATTATTGTTATAGCAGCTATAAGCGAAACAACTTAATACCATGAATAATTTAAATATTCAACAAGAGAACAATAGCTAAGATGGTTATGCACAGCCATAAAATATCATTTGATCATTCAAATTTATCTTTAGAAAAATATCTAGTAATATGAGAAATAGCTAATTTTATAGTAAATGAATAAAGCAAGATGGGAAATGATATACGGTATCATTTCAACTTTGTAAAAATATGCATTGAGAAATAGGGTAAGGTCACACAAAGGTAATATATACCCATAAAAGTGATATAAAAGGATATTTATTGATATAAAAAGACAACATTATATCCTTGGGTGAAAAGGGGGCACACATCATGACACCATTTTTTAAAACAAATGTATATTTCTACATGTGCATCAGAATATCTGGAAAGATATACATGAAATGTAATAGGATTATCTCTAGTTATAATGCTAATTTTTACTTTCCCCTTTTTACTTTTCAGCATTGTCTACATTTTTCAATAATTACCATACATCAGTTTCCTATGGCATATAAAAAATACACAGTTACTTCCAGTCAGGGAAAGAAGCAAAGGAAAATACTCAAAGAAAATACCCAATATGTTGTTAGTAGTTGCCTCTACACAGTGATTCTTCCTTTTACTTTTTTCTTTTTTATGCATTCCAACATGAAAGAAGATACATCACTAGGTACAGATTTCCAGTTATAGGGTAAGTAAGGACTGAAGATGTAATGTCCACGATGACTAGAGTTAACACTGCCTCTTGGTGTATTTGAATGTTAACAGAGTAGATCCTAAGAGCTTTTTTGTTTTGTTTTGTTTTAAGATTTTATTTATTTATATGACAGAGATCACACGTAGGCAGAGAAGCAGGCAGAGAGAGGGGAAGGGAAGCAGGCTCCATGCTCAGCAGAGAGCTTGATGCGGGGCTCGATCCCAGGACCCTGGGATCATGACCTGAGCCGAAGGCAGAGGCTTTAACTCACTGAGCCACCCAGGCAACCCCTAAGAGTTTTTATCAAAAGACACAAACACTGCTTTTATTTTTTTAATATCTATAAAAGATGGTGGATGTTAACTAAATTTATTGCGGTAATTATTTTACAATCTATGGAAGTCAAAGTATGATGCTGTACACCTTAAACTTACACAATGTTGTATGTCAATTATATCTCAACAGAACTGGGAAAAATAAAAAAAGAAAATACTTTGCTGTCTTTATTTTTATTAATTGTTAAATTCTCTTAAATTTTCTTGTCTGATACTAACATCACTATGCCAGATTTTTTTCAGCTACTCTTTGCTTGTCACATCTTTTTGTATCCATTGATTTTTAACCTGTGAGTCTTCGTATAGGTGTGTCTCCTATGTGATGTCAAAATCATTTTGATTCTGATAATCTAGGTCTTTTAATTAATGAGGTTTTTTAACATACATTGTTTGTGTCCTGTTGTATTTGGACATAAACTACTATCTTGTATTGTGTTTTCTATCTATACTTCTGTTTTTCTTTCTTTTCTCCATTCCTGGCTCCTGTTAGATGAGCAAAAAATTTCCATCTCCCCACAACCTTTCTGGTTCCTGATGTGAAGGCTATAGATCATGTTTCTCTGATTTGGGAGGCCAACTTTAACTTTTTAAATAACATATCTAGCATATATAACAATTCAATATATTTTTTTCTGACAGTGTCTGAAGTTATTCAATAGTTCTTTTTAAAAGATTTTATTTATTTATTGAGCGAGAGAGCATGTGGGAGAGAGCACGAGCAGGATGAGCGACAAAGGGTGAAGCAGACTCCCCACTGAGCAGAAGTCTGATTCAGAGCTTGATCCTGGGACTCCAGGATCATGACCTGAGCCAAAGGCCAATGCTTAACTGACTGAGCCACCCAGGTGACTCTTTAATAGTTCTATCATACTCCAGAACAGAATCTTAGCACAGGCTATTTCCAGCATTCCAGCTTTATCACACTGGCTTTTGCCCACGTTTATTGATTCACAGTGGCAATACAATAGCCCTAACTCCATTAGGTATCAAGTTTACATTCAAAACAGTAAAAAGGAGAGGGGGAGAAAGATTATAGCTATCCCGTTTATTAAGAAAGCAAAAGTTTTCCCATATTCTACTGTGGAAATTTCAACTAAGTTGCATTGGCCAGAACCAAGTCATGATCCTATCCTTGCTGCAAAGGAAGTTAGGAAAACTAAGGCAACAAAGTGTTTGCCAATAGATCAGGATTCTAGTCTTACTTTAGGCAAAACTTGAATACAGCTCTTAAAGGAGGAAGAAAATGCATCCCTTATACCATGACCTGGAGCAAATCACTTTCCTCCATTGTAAAATTAGCACATTGGATTAAGTTAACTATATTGGATATTGGATGATGAAAATTTGCATAAGGATAATAATAGCAGAATAGAAGATATTTGAGAAACATTGAAAAGAAGCAGAGCCTGGGTAACTCAGTCAGTATGGCTCTTGATTTCAGCTCTGGTCGTGATCTCAGGGTTATGAAATCAAGTCCGCTGTTGGCTCATGCTCAGCTCAGAATCTGCTTAAGTTTCTCTTTCCCTCTCCCTTTGCTCTTGCTGCGCTTGTGCTTCTAAATAAATAAATAAATAAATAAATAAAATCTTTTTAAGAAAAGAAATATTTAAAGGAAAATTCAACAAGTCTGAGATTGAATGAACCTAGGCTTTTCAACAATTTGTAGGCTTTCAACAATTTTTTTCAACAATTTATATTTTTTCCCTTTCATTTTTGTTTCAACACTACCTAGTAAACACTTATATCTCAATTCCAGTTTATTTCACTTGCTTATTCAAAGATTTGTGTGGTGGGACCAGCATTGTTTTACTACCAACCTGTTTAGCATTAGGTTTCTCCTTCTGTGGGGCGGAAGGAAGCAAGCAAGCAAGACAGACAGACAGACAGACAGACAAGCAGAAATAGAAAAAAAGGCTGGGAGGGAGAGACTTGGATTCATGGGTCCTTCTTAGTTCTGAAATTCATTGACTCTTTTTTTAACAATTCAATTCAGCCAATATTCATTAAATACCTTATTCAACTAAGGCATTCTTCCAGATGCTATGGGAATATAAAGATGAGGAAAATGTGTTCCTTGACCTCAAGGAATTCAGAGTATAGAAGTTATGATATAAGGGTTTGTCATCATTAGTATCACTACTACCATCTTCATCACCTATGTTCTTTTTCTTCAGACCTGCTTCCTCCAAGGCCAATCTTAACATTGTTGGAGCCTAGTGTAGAGACAGTTTGTAACTTCACCCCCAGTATTTCTGTTCCTGGATCCATGTCGTTGGGGTTGTTTCTTGATGAAGGGAGACAGGGTACAGAAAAAGGAGTGAGTGGCAGAATTAGCTTCATTTTAGGAGTCTATGATAATGAGACGAGCTGGGGATACAACAGCCTGCCAGTCAGAACCCAAGCTCCTTAATAATAGCTTACTTAATGCATGAGATGAAACATTTCTTCTTGACTTTGAGTGAGGAGAAGACATTTTTAAAAACTGGTAATGCTCACTATTGAACAATTTAATCACTCAATTGGCCATGTGGAAAGCTTAACCAGAGTTGACTAATACATTTTAAATCTTATCTCTTTTGAGCTTAGAATTTAGAACAAGGCTGGTTCTGAAGTAAGCCTGGCTTAGAAAGAAGCCTTCTCCAAAGTCCCTGCTCTCCAAAAAGGTGGATGACAGCTTTTTGATACCACAGGTGAACATCTACGGGAGGCAACATTCGCTCATTTCTATACTTTCTGTGCTGGGTATTCTCTTTGCTTCTCCAGCTCTATTTACCACCCTTTCCACCCTGCTCTCTGCTCTAGTAGGTGACCTTTATTGGCCCTAACAATGGTACCTCCTCCCCTCTGACTTCCAGTTGAGCTGAACCAGTGGTAGGCCCCACCAAGAGATCTAAGGTCAAGGGAGATGTAACATTAGAATTTATTTTCCAAGATCTCTCCACTGTATGCATGAAGGCTACAGCTGATTCAGGCAGTCTTCTCCAACAGCTACAAATCTCTCTCTCTCTCTCTCTTTCTGAGTTTTAGTAATTGGTTTTTCCTTTTACCCCTCAGACTTGCCCTACAGTGCTTCATCATCTTCTGTTAGTTTCTCTTAACCCTGTCTAAACCCCCATAAATGGTTACTCTATTACATATTCCATTTCCCCACTGAGTGTACCATCTCTTCCCTGCCAGGTTCTGACTGACACATATTCCCAGAGATTCCAATGTAGTATCTGTACTTCTAAGGATTATCAGCTCCCCCATCTCTCATACTGTATATATACTTTCTAATTTGAGTTGATGCTTATAAAGCATGTATCTCAGGGGCTGGCGCATAATACTATTGCTCAATAATTGTTGGCTTCTTTCCATTCCTCCATTTGAGGTAAATACTATCATCTCTATTTTTTTCAACAGGTCCCATTGAAGTTCAGTAACTCTTGCCCAGAATGGCACAGTTGAGTCTCAAATGACAGAGCTGGGTTTCAAACCAAGATCTGTCACACTACACCTTACCATGCCACCTCTCACTACATGATAATGAATTCTTATTAACATTTGTCTTACTCATTCCTATTTACTACAGTAACACCCATGCAGTAGTTGCAGTAAAAATATTTGTTGGATAGGAGAATAATAAATTCTGTCATCATCGATACATTTATTTAGTTGCTGTGTAAGTTGTTGGGAAAAAGGGTTAAGATTACTAATTTTGAGTCCCATTAGCTCCATAAAAAGCAGTTTTTGAGGTTGCGTGGGTGGCTCAGGTGGCTAAGAATCTGGCTCTTGATCTCAGCTCAGGTCTTGATCTCAGGGTCCTGAGTTCAAGCCCAGGTAGGGTTTCACGCTGGGCATAGAGCCTACTTAAAAAAAAAAAAAGCAGTTTTTGATATTGAAAAATGCTTTCACGCATATTAATGTTATTGTATTTTGCTGAAGTCCAGCTCTTCACATGGATTTTATATTTCATCTTCAGTAATTTCCAGAATGAATCATTCAAAACACAAAGATAAATGCATTTTACATAGCACAGAAAAAGATCACTTGTATCAAACAATACACCTTAAAACCATGATGAGAAATGTCTGTTTTTTAAACACAATTCACACAAGTGCTGAAAAATAGTTCATGGCAAACTACAGCTTAGCCTTCGAATGTTTTTATTTTTCAGTCAGGTGTGTGACTCATTATTATCACAGGTTTCTAAATATCAAGTTCCATCCTGAGTCCAAAGTATGGCTAAACTGCATTAAAAAAATCTTAATTTTAGGCTTTCTATTTCTTAAACATTTAATTTATCATTATTATTATTATTATTATTATTATTTAGTAGGGCATGGAGTCCAACACGGGGCCTGAACTTACAACCTGAGATTGAGACTTGAGCAGAGATCAAGAGTTGGACCCTCAACCAACTGAGCCATCAGACGCCCCTACTATTCTGGTTTTTTTTTTGAGTAAGCTCTATGCCAATGTGGGACTTGAACTCACAACCCCAAGATCAACAGTCACATGTTCTACTGACTGAGTGAGCCAGGCATCTCTATGCTTTCCTATTTTTAAAAATAAAGTTGAAATTCTGTTGTGATAATAAAGTTAATAAATACATGCTGTAGCAATATTAAAAACAGAGAAATGTATATATGAGAAATTAAAATACTCATAATCCCATTATGAGTTCAAATATTAATATATCATTAATATCATTCAAAAATGATATTAACATTTGAACATGTTTCTATGCAGTATTTTGTCTGTACATAATTGAGATGAACTTTTTTTTTGGCCAGTAGCTAATCACCCTGGAAGTGTGTGCATGACCCTGTGCTATAATTTTTTTTAAGATTTTATTTTTTCATTTGACAGAGAGAGAGAAAGCACGCGCATGACCAGGGGGAAGGGCAGAGAGCAAAGTAGATACCCCGCTAAGCAGGGAGCCTGATGTGGGGTTTGATCCCAGGACCATGGGATCATGACCTGAGCTGAAAGCAGATGCTTAACCAACTGAGCCACCCAGATGTCCTGACCATAGGCTATAAATTTAATGTTGCAGCTCTGGACTTTGAATCTCAAGGGAATGTATAAAAAAAGAGCAACACTTCGAGTTGGTACGAGGTGACTGCGCTTAGTCAAAGATGTGGCATCTAGCAATGAGCTGAGCAACCATTAATGGTGGAGTTCAGTAAAGTGACAGCAAAGGTCTAGCAGCAACAATGCCAGCAGTAGCTTCCTAAGTAGTTTATCTCTGCAGCATGATCCTGACTTATTTTGCCTCCTTTGGCTTCTGCCTATTTTCCAAAAGGGGTTCTCAAGGCTTGAGCCAATTTTCTGAGTTCACTGATATTCTCACAAAGCATATCCTTATTGTTTAGGTCAATTTGAGTTTTGTTTCTTTTACTTACAGCCAAATGCAATCCAAATGATACAAAAACAGGGTAAATACCATATACACAATGCCAATGATATGCCAATGTTATACAATTTATGACTTATAAAACCTGTACTTTTATACGGTACCGTTGAAAAGAATTTGGTAACAGGAAGTGCACTGTTTGAAATGTGGAACTGGGGGCACCTGGCTGGCTCAGTCACAGAGCATGCGACTCTTGATCTCAGGGTTGTGAGTTCAAGCCCCATGTGCATGGAGCCTACTTAACAAACAAAAAAATGTGGAACTGACTGATTCAATGAGCGGCAATCAAGGGTGTAATGCCCCATTTCTTTGGCATTGCAATAAGTCTTTCTTATTTAGCCATAGCAAATTGGTTTAACTAATTATTTGGTTTAAACCCATTGGTTTAAGTAATTATTTCTGGAGAGTGCATATGTATTCATTGGGATATGGAGAGATAGCAGAGTATATATTTTTATATTTTTTTTAATTAATTTATTTTTTAAAGGTTTTATTTATTTGATACAGAGATAGAGAGCACAAGTAGGCAGAGCAGCAAGCAGAAGGAGAGGGAGAAGCAGGCTCTCCGCTGAGCAGGGAGCCCAATGTGGGGCTCCATCCCAGGACCATGGGATCATGACCTGAACCAAAGGCAGCCACTTAACTGACTGAGCCACCCAGGAGCCCCTATATATTTTATTTAAAAAACAGAAAAGTTAAGAGTAACTAATATTCAATATAGGAATAGTGTCCCCACTCAATTCATGTCAAATGACTTCATGTTATTAAGGTATGTGGCAGGCATAAAAATAGGTTTCCTGGGGGTTGATATATCCATATTTTGGGAACTTTCTTAAAGAAAAATAACAAAAAATTATGAACACAAAATAACGTATAAAAGCAAATTGTTATTTAGAAGAAGAAAAGAAACAAAGGAATTTCAATTTCATGTGATTTTCTCTTTAAAAGAATATGTAGCAAGTTGAGGGACACCCGGGTGGCTTAATTAGTTAAGTGTCTGCCTTCTGTTTAGTTCATAATTCCAGGGTCCTGAGATTGAGTCCCATATCAGATGCCCCGCTCAGCAGGGAGTCTGCTTCTTCCTTTGCCCCTCCCCCTGCTTATGTTCTTTTTCTCTCTCTCTCTACCATGCTCTTTCACTCTCTCTTGAATAAATAACAAAATCTTTTAAAAAAGAATATATAGCAAGTCGATAATTTTATATGCCTCATTATGTAGTATATTCCAGCTGGTAGAGAGTTCCATTTTGACAAAGCATTAATGAGAACCCAATTTTTCACTTGCAATTTTGCATGTTTCTTTACAGACTAATTTTCGAAAGAACAGTATCTAATTCCTCACATTTCAAACCTTGTTTCTCCTCCAGTACCCATATACTTCTATTGCCTAGCATGGTTGGACACACTCAGATCACCATATGACCTCTGGCTTTGCATTTTCCCATCACAGAAGCTGGATGAGTTGCAAAGTGGGAATAAAAATATTTCTGGAAAGCATTCCTGTGTCAGGATGGTTAACAATAACTTATACACAAATATTTTCCATTAAATCCAAATTAAATGTAATCCCTCATTCAACTTCCACTCAGATGCAAAAATATGGCTGTTGCCGCTCCAACCCCTATCTAAAACAAAGGGGAGTATGTATGAAAGAGAGGAAAGTGGCGTGGAAAGGAATAGTGGTTTTAGACAAATTATGGAAGGGGCCCATGAAAGCAAGGGATTTTGAATCATTAACATTTTTTACTTCCCATGTAATTGCTCCTGTTGGAGGTAGTCCTGAGGAAAGACGGGGACTCTCTCCCCAACACAGAGGATTCTAAAGGGATTCCTTTACACAGGTATTCAGTACACTGTGCTGGCTGTGTATTATGATACATGGCAGCTTATGAGAGCCCAGTTACATAGACTTAGTGATTTTTATTTTCTTGCTTTAACTAAGTTGACCACTACAAAATGCCCAAGTGTTTTAAAAATCCTAAGAAACCATGGTTCATAACTAATACTAGTAATGAAAGTACACGTAAAAGACAAGAAAGTGTCAGAGCCAACACTTAATTCAGATATGAATTCCTGTCAGTCCCATAAGGAGATGAAAACAAGAATGATGTAATGAGATTTGACAAGAGCAGGACCAAAAATTTCAAGGCTATTTGAAATATGGATTTATATCCACTAATGATAATATGAGGCCATTATAAGAGTTATGCATTTAAAAAATCTTATTTATTGGAGTGCCTGAGTGGCTCAGTTAGTTAAGCAACTGACTCTTGATTTCAACTCAAGTCATGACCTCAGGGTTGTGAGATCAAGCTCCACATCAGGCTTCATGCTCAACACAGAGTCTGCTTGAGATCTCCCTCTGCCCCTCCCCCGCTCATGCTCACTCTCTCTCTATTAAATAAATAAATAAATAAAATCTTTTTTAAAACCTTGTTTATTTCGTCCTTCAAAATTATATATTTGTATGGGTGTTTATGGTATAAAAATGTTAATATAAAATGCTTTACAAAGTGATATTTACATTTACATATACTATGGATGCATGTTTAAAATGTTAAGGGTATTTTTTAAAGTTTGGGGAGCAGGGGCACCTGGGTAGTGAAGTTGGTTGGGTCCAACTCTTCATTTCAACTCAGGTGGTGATCTCAGGGTCATGGGATCAAGCCCTGTATCTGGCTCCACACTCAGCACAGTCTGTTTGAGATTTTCTCTCCCTCTCACTCTGCCCCTTTCACTCATGCTCTGCCTCTCAAATAAATGAATAAATATATTTTTAAAAATTTTAAAAATATAAATTTGAGGAGCATAGAGCTAAACTATGACCTATAGTATGTTAAAACCAAAATCGTATTTCTATGGAGATTACGCCATTGACTGACTTGAAGTAAGTCACAGTGATATATATGTGTCAAATATTTATGGATTTGGATTTGCCTTCTCCAGCCATCAGGTCTTTTTCGATGTGTTGTCATCCAATAGGTGGAATGTGTTGGACAAGACTTGGGGTATCTGCTTAGTTCAGAGCAATTGTCTTTTACTGACAACTGTCCACTCTTTCCTAACTCACAGAGTAGATTTTGTAAGCTGTGTTTTTACTCTATGACTCCATCTCCTTAGACTAACTTGATTGGACTAAAAGTAGACTCCTATAAAAATTGAGCTAATCAGTTGCTGTCTCTTTAGATTTTGTGATTGAAACTCAAAACATATAGCCATTTTCCTGAATGGTGCTTGTTTGAACTCTGGAGCTGAGGTTGCCACTGTTGCATAGACATGTGCATGGAAAAGGAGAGAAAGTTCTTCTGTATAGAGAAGGACATGTACAGAAGACCTTAGAACATTATTTACCTCCTCCCAACCTCTTTGTTACTCTTCTTAAATATTTTGATTTTATATTGTTTATATCGTTGGAATGATGTAATTGTGGAAAGGACAGGGTCGCAGACAAAGAATGTGGGCAGCCTCTAGAAGATGGAAAAGGCAAACAACTGTACTTACCTCTAAAGCTTCCAGAAGGAATGCAGACCTGCCGACATCCTGATTTTGGCCCAGTGAGATCCATTCTGGACTTCTGATCTCCAGAACTATAAGATAATGAATTTCTGTTGTTTCAACCCACTACCTTTCTGGTAATACCATTGTCAAGTTGCTCTCAAGGCACTGTGGACTTTGAATTCTGTGTAGATTTGAATAATAGAATTTCAAAACTGAGGGGGACCTTCATGAAGTAAAGGACTTGCCTAAGGCTACCTAGCTGGTCAGTTGTAAAGTCAGGATAAAAACCCAAATCTCTAATCTTTCATCTATGTACATTAATGACTTATAAGATGTCTAACAAAGAGGGTGGTATGTAGAAGCACTGATGAATAAGTGGAGAGTTTTTACTTTTTGTTGTTATTATTATTAAGCATTTTCTTTTGTAAACTACAATATTTCATTTCTTGAACATTGCTAAGTAAGCAGGTACCCTATAACAACATTTTATTTTTTATTGTTATTTTTCCTCAGAGAGAGAGCTAGGGAGGGAGAGAGAGAGAGAGAGAACAAGCGAAGGGGTGGGAGGGGCAGAGGGTAAAAGAATTTTAAGCAGGCTCCATACCCAGCCCAACACAGGGCTCAATCTCATGACCCTGAGCTGAAATCAAGAGTCAGATGGTTAAGGAACTGAGCCACCCAGACACCACTATAACATTTTAAAATCATCAAAAAGCCAGCCAGGACCTGGTGATTCACAGACCTGTACCCCTGGGGATAAAATTATATGTTCATAAAAAATAAAAAATTAAAAAAAAAAACTATTTAAAAAAAATAAAAAAACAAAAATGGTAAAAATAAATAAATAAATAAATAAGCCAGCCAGGGAGTGAGGAATTACCTGGGCAAGATGTAGAAAGGATAGGCCTATACATTCAGAGTGCTTTTGCATTTCAGATTCAAAAGAGATGGCTGAGAGGTTACCCTAATCCAGGGTGATCCATGAGATACTAATACTCATTAGTATCTGGAGATGCCTTGCAGAAAATAATGAAAATCCTCTATGGAAAAAAAAAACTATCCTAGGACTCATATTATTTCTTCAAGTATTTCAATTATCATGTCCTGCACACAGTGATAGGTAATAAGACAACATGAGTGAGAAACAGCATAAGGAACACAACAAATAGGGTTGCCTCAGTGGCCCAGTTGGTAAAGCGTCCAACTCTTGATTTTGGCTCAGGTTGTGAGATCTCTGGGTTGTGAGATTGAGCCCCGTGTTGGGCTGGACATAGAGCCTGCTGAAGATCGTCTCTCTTTCCCCTATGCCTGCCCCTCGCCTCTCTCTCTTTCCAAACAAAACAAAACAAAAAAACCACAACAAATACCTAAAACAAAGAACCAACAATACACTCAATAGGACTCCAGATATTGGAATTAGCAGAGACCCAGATTGTATACCAACAATGACTACTGCACTCAAAGAGATGAAAGCCAGGACTCACTGTTTTGATAGAATGCTATAAAAATGAACATTAACAGGGGCGCCTGGGTGGCTCAGTGGGTTAAAGCCTCTGCCTTCGGCTCAGGTCATGATCCCAGGGTCCTGGGATTGAGCCCCGCATCAGGCTTTCTGCTCAGCAGGGAGCCTGCTTCTCCCTCTCTCTCTGCCTGCTTCTCTGCCTACTTGTGATCTCTGTCTGTCAAATTAATAAATAAAATCTTTTTTTAAAAAATGAAAGTAACAGATTTTAAAAAGAATCAGATAGAAATTCTAAAGCTTAAAATTACCAAAAAACCCCACCCCCAAACCAAAATTAATAGCTAAATAGATGTTTGACATCATGGGAGAGAGAATTAGTAATCTATTTTTTTGTTTCAAAAAATTTTTTTTTATAACACAAGGTCTATACCCCACGTGGGGCTTGAACTCATGACCCGGAGATCAAGAGTCACATGCTCTACTGACTGAGCCAGCCAGGCAACCCAATTTTTTAAAATTTATTTTAATTTCTATTTGAGAATTAATCAAATATATTTTGATTAGAAAATATATCAGAAAAAAGCTATTAAAAATGAAGCATGAAGAGATAAGAAAGAGAAGGTAAGAGAAATAGTGGGTAGTATAGATTTAACATACATTTGTTGAAGTTTTAGAAGGAGAGAAGAGTGGGGCAGAAACAATATCTGAAGAGGTAAAGGCTGAGTATTTTCCAGAACTCATGAAAGGCATCAATCAACATATTCAAGAGGTTCGGTGAGGCCCAAGAATCATAAATAAAAAGAAATACACTTCCAAACATACATAGTAAAGGAGCAGGAAGCCAAAGTCTAAGAGAAAAAAATCTTAAAAGCAGCCAGAGTCGGGGTGGGGGGGAACCCCCCAATGACCTCTAAAGAAACCGTCACACCTTTTTCGTGGGCAATGGTAGAAGTCAGAACCCTGGAATGATTTTTAAGTGTACTAAAAAGAACATAAACTGCCCCTACATCAAATCTCCCCTTTCCTGCCTTCCTTTTTCACTTACAAGGACCCTTATGATTACTTTGGATCTATCAGGAGATGAAGGATAAGCCAAACTCCTTAATTTAATCATACCTGTGAAGCCCCTTTTCCAATGTGAAATAATAAAGTCAGAGGTTCTGGGGATTGGGATATAGACATCTAACATGGGCCTATGGTGCCCACGCCAATCTAAAAATGGGTCTCGCTCCTTATCATGAGTCGCTTTCGTCTTCTATAAAAGCCCCACGGAAAAAAGAGAATCAGTATTTCCAAGAAGTAGAAGAGGATGGGGGCATTTTGCATATTACCTCATTTAAACTACCATGAACCTTCAAGCTTGGTGATGTACGTTTTATTACAAGTCTGAAGATTCTGAAATTGAACACGAGAGAGAGGTTAGGTAACTCGACTGAGGCCATCCAGCTGGTAAACTGACGGACTAGTAATTGGTATCCACATCACCATACTGGTCTGTAAGACTCCAACGAAGCTTCTTCCAACATACCAAGTACAGGTGGATCTTCTTTGGCTTATCATTGTGTGAGCGATTTCTGCATCTTAGCCAACACTCTAATTTGGTGGTTTTTCAAATGGGTGAAAAAGAAATAGAGAAGGAGTGAGGTTTCTAACCGGAGAGACATCTTTGAATAAAATATTGGTGGCAGAAAGCGGTCTCAATTGATCACGTGATCCCGGTTAACTCACTCACCTTCTATTTGGCCTCAGTTCCCTCATTTGAAAAATAGATATTTGGAGCTAATGACGCCTTTTCCAGGTCCCTTCTCGCTCAGACATTCGATGGTTCTAAGAGAGAAGCCCCTTGCCTCAAGATGCCTCTATCGTGCCGGGTGGGCTCTAGGATGGCTGCATTCAAGTTGGAGGCGTTTGAAGTATTCAGAGAAAAACCAACTGCGATCTAAGGGGGTAAAACTGAAGGGCAACGGACGGGGAAAGAGGAGATGAAAGGAGAAGGTGACGGGAGGTAGAGAAGCAAACATAAATGGCATGCAAATAACCTAAGTAGCTTGCAAATTGCCTAAGATAACAAGCCACGGGAATCCAGCGTTTACTAGGCAGATGAAACGGTGGGTCTCTGAGGATGCGGGGATAAGAACATCGTTTTCGCTCTCAAGGCGCTCCCAGAATGCTGGGTTACACTCCGTATGTAATCACGGACATAAAACTTCCACCTCTCTAGAAGCCTTGGCTGTGAGAACCGTGAGAAAAACTGAGAAATGAAAATAGTACAAAACGTTTGAGTGTGCCAGAGGCAACGTGAAAACCCCGTCTCTGGAAAGAGCTGGGATGTGCCCCGCAAACCCCAGGCCTAACCTACACACACAAAAGAAGCCGTCTCCGCCAGCAGAGACGCAGGCTTTTTCTCCGCGCCCGCCGAGCGGCCCGGCCGCTGAGAAGACCGCCGCCCCCGGCCACCCCCGCCTCGTCCCTCGGGCCTCGGAAGTGACGCAGAGCGCCCCGCCCCCGCCGCTAGATCCGCTGCTGCTGCCGCGGCGGGCAGACCTGCAGGAGGCGGCGGCGGCCTCGGCCGAGAGAAGATGGCGGACGGTGTGGACCACATAGACATTTACGCGGATGTGGGCGAAGAGTTCAACCAGGTACGTGAGGGCCCGTGCCCACGCCGCCGAAGCGGGCGGCGCTGCGGTCCGGACGCTGACCCGGGGCCCGCCGCAGGCTGCGAGCCGGCGCCGCTGCAGACCGTGCGCCCTTGCCGCCTGTGGGCCGCGCCGTCCGACCCCGGCGCGGCGCCCCCCTCGCCCCTCGTTCTACCGCGTCGTTTCGCGGGCCGCGGGTGATGCGGCCCGCCGCGGGGCCCGGAGCGCGGACGCGGGCCGCCGTGCAGCCGCCGCCGGCCCCTCCCTCGCCGCCGCCACCCTCCCCATTGTTGGCGGCGGCCGGCGGGCGCTTCCCGCCGCGCTAGGCCCGGGCGGTGGGGCCGCGTGTGCGCGGCGGGAGAGAACGGGCCGCCGCCGCCGCCGCCGCCGCCGCGCCCCCTCCCCCGCTGCCGGGCCAAGCAGGAAGCCCGGCGGGGCGCGCGCCGGCCGCCGCCTCTCCCCCGGCCCTGCAGCTCGGGCTCCGATTCCTCTCGTCGCTCCATTTTGTCTCCCCGGCCGCGCACGGTCGCCTCATGGAAGGCCGCATTCATGGCCCTTTGTATCCCGCGCGCCCAGTTTCCTGGGCTCCTGCTCGCGTTTGCGACAGGTTTCGGCGTGGCGTCTTCTTCCTCCTCTCCTCACACTTTCTGAAGGCGGCTTCGGTGTGGGCACGTTTGCAACAAGTCCTTTGACTTTTGCACCAGCGTTCGTGCTTAAAAGTCGGCGCGCGGGCCTTGCCTCGGTGGTCGAGGTCTTGCAGTGCTTTTGAGGCCCAGTTGTTCTTGGCTTTTGTGATGAAAATACCTGTGAAGGTAGATGGCCTGAGCCGCAGGAAGACTTGGAAGCGTGTTGGTTGGATGGGGGGGTGGGGGTAGCTCACCAAGAGATAAGAGGGGTGATTAAAATAAAAGAACGTTGACCCGAAATTCTTTTAGTATAGTTTAAAGGGTTGTAATTAAGACCTGACTTTCGGAAGCGAATGTAAAATGCCTTCCGAGGGATCTGCTAATTTAGGTTTTGGAAGGTGGAGAAAGTGAGAATGGAAGGTTTTTCCGGTATCTCACAAGCCACAGAAGAACTAGCCGCGGAGCTGTGATGTCTGATGTTGGACATCCTTGCAAAAGATCTCGTTCGTTACTAGAGTAGTGACGTGTAAGCGCTAAGCCTGGTGTTCCCATCTTTACTGCCTTTATGTAGTAACACATTTTTAAAAAATTAAATTGTGCCTAACTGTAGTGCACCTAAATGCTTTATTTTTTTATAGTCCAGGTCCGTAAGAGAAGCTTGATATAAATTTAGTGGTTAATGTGTTTTTCTTTTTTTCCACCCACAACATTCAGGACTTTATTTCTGACCAGAGGCTCAAGATTTTTCTTTTTTTTTTTAAAGATTTTATTTATTTATTTGACTGAGAGAGATCACAAGTAGGCAGAGAGGCAGGCACAGTGAGAGAGGAAGAAGCAGGCTCCCCGCTGGGCAGAGAGCCCCGTGCGGGGCTCGATCCCTGGACCCTGAGATCACGACCTGAGCCGAAGGCACCCAGGCGCCCCAAGGCCTCAAAGATTTTCTTAAAAAAGAGAGAAAGCTAGAATTCCTTAACAGTTCTTATTTTCCGGAATGACTTTGTGCTTTTCTGATTTAAGTATTTTGAAAAAGAAAAATATTTTTCAGGTAGCTGTAAATTGTTCCTACTCTGTAAAAGACTGGATATTGTAATCAAATGCTAAGTTTTAAATTTTTCATTATTTTTATTGTGTTTATATTTTGGATCGGTGAAGCCTGAGTTGTGTCAATGGCAAATCAGAAAATGATCTTGGGCACTGCAATCAGATTGTAATGCTTTTAAGATCAGTAGACAAAGACCTCTAGGAAATGTCTTTTTATTTATCAAATGGGTATAACATTCCATCCAAAAGAGAATGTTCAAGACTATCTTCATCAGGTTTTCTTATAAGAAAATACATTTGCTTTGCCCTTTCCCCCATGATAAAAGAAGAATTTGGGTGCAGTTTTAGAGTTGGAGCTTTCTTCAGGACCTCTTCATTAAAGAGGTTTTTTAAGGCTTTCCCATACTTAATTTGGGATGGCCATTTCTTTAATACATATAGCTGGAAGGAGTGATACTTGTTTATCCTTGTGCAGTAACTAGTGCTGACTGAGCAGGAGGTAAGAAGAGATTAAAATTTTGTGGCCCAGATAAGGAACTATTTTATAGGGTTCTCTTAAAAATGTAGCTCTCTGTTGATGTAAACTTAACAGCGTTTTGTTAACAATATTATACATATTGTATATTAACAATATTACACATATTGTATAATTTTTCCAGTAAAATCTCTATACTTTTGAAAAGATTAATGGGATTAAATAGAGGCTTTGTTTTTGTTATTATTTTGCTTTTATAATCTGCTTGCTGTGGTAATTCCTCTACAAAATATGTCCACAAAAAGATAGTTGGTCGTTTTCAAGGTCCATCCTCTTTATAAAAACGTTACTGTTACTGAAATATTTTTCTGAAAATTGATCAGAATTAGAAGCAACTACAGAATTACTGATCTAATTTTCACTTTATTGTGAGCTGGTGACCTTATTTCTACTGGTTGCTATAGTAAACTATGACTCTTACTGTAGTTGGGTTTTACTAATTATAACCAATCTTGACTTATTTTGGCTTCTAAACTGCTGTAAACCTTCATAAAAAAATCCTTGTTCTTCACTGTGAGCTGCAGATTTAATTGCATTTGTGCACTTTGAAATTCTCTATAGTCTGTATTTTCCATTTTAATTGGTACTTTATGAAGCCCCCCCCCCCCCAGGTGTGTATTTTGGTTAAGGACAGATTAAACTTACATCAGAAAGTATGAGACAGTCAGCTCTCTTAGGAGAAGAGAATTGGGAAATGGGGTGAGAATAAATTTAGTGAAACTGTAGGGTTCCTTTCTTCACCAGATGGATTTAGAATGAAGAATAAAGTTGGAGAAAGAGAGAAGGCACAAGGGACTTGGCTATTCTTTATGGGTGCTCTTTAATTCTTAAAGTAAAGGTCTTTGGATATAACCAAATTGAGAACAGTTAGTTACTCCAGTGGAAGGAAAATTTGAACTACTTCCAAACCTCTACATTACTTGAATTTGGAGTTGAGAAGAAAACAGTTCTGTTTCAGCCTCTGTAGTATGTCTCAGTACAGCTTGAACTGGGATTTGTACTCTCACGTGGTAGTTGGCATCCCTACTATTTAACAAATACAGACTTTAATTTTGACCAAGACCAAATAAAAAATTTTCAGACTCAGTTGTTCAAAATACATTTCTTGATTATCTATTATTATATGCCAACAAAGAGGTTTACTAAATTCAGATAGTCTCTACTCTTAAAATGCGTTGTAGTTGGGGGGTGAGATACATCTACATAACTAAAACACTCTGACAGGTCACATATAAAACTCCTCCTTTGTATCCTTGTAGAATTTTTATTGATGGGGAAAGTAAAAAATACTAGGAACCTGAGGAAAGTTTACACTGTATACATTTAAGTGTGTGTTTTGCATGTTTGGAGATGAAAAGCTCTTACTATAGAATTTAGTTACTGATCTGTCTAGTGGTAGGTCACTGGTAACACAGTGCTTAGTACTTTGACTACTGAGTTTTAAAATGAAAATGTTATATAGGTGTTGCTGGGAAAAAATTCCTTCAGAAATTAAGGACCTAGCCATCCTCGTAAGTCAGCTTGCCTTTATTTCGTGAGTTCAGTATATTTTATATTTAATCATTTATGTATCTACTCAAGCCAGTTGTCTAGCTGACTTTGGAAAATAAGTTTCTTGGGCAAATGTCCGTGAAAACCTTATTTTTAGTAAATTTATATTTAATAGAAAATCCTCTGAGATAAGGCTGTAAGGTTAAGAATGAGATTGACTCAGAAACTTAGGTAGGAATATTTAGGGGAGTAGAGCTCTTCCCATTCAGTTTTACAGTTTATGAGTGTAGTTTATTCAACTGCCTGTGAATTGTCCACCATTTGTGGTTCATGTGGCATATTTTTAGTACCAGGTTGGCTTCTTTACCATTAGTTGACCTTTTTACAGGGATTGAAAACTAATTTTCAAATGTACTCAGAACACAAGTAGATAAAAATAAGAAAATGATGTATTTTCTCTAAAGGTAAATATGAATTAGATGATCTTCTACTGGATATTGCATGCTGGTATTTTTCTTCCTTGGTATAGAATACATTTTGTAAATGTAAATGCAAAATGTAAACCTACCCTCTTTATATTTCTCCAAATGGAAATGGCTTATACGTTCCTTTCTCTTTTTTCTTCTCCTCTTCCTCCTTCTCTTTTAAGTAGAGGGGCTTTAAAACAAGTGGCCCTTGCTGTACCATTACTGGTACTCTTCTTGTAATGCAGGGATGCTATTATTACAATTTAGGATCACCAAAAGCTATGTTGGGCTTGTCAGGGAGATTGAAGAGTTTTGTATGGTTTTTCCATGGTCAGCCCAGTGGTGGTATACAGAATGTATGTATATACAGGACATCTGTGATACTAAAATTTTGTGGGAAGTGATTAAGAAAAATATGTCTAAAAACAAGTGCTTGGAGGGAAGAAGAAACATTGCCTATAGAAGGGAGCTAATGGTTATTTTACTATCTATGTTGTTTTAAACTGTTTTTTCTAATGTGGCAACAGCTACTTGTATATCATGTAGAACATAATCTTGAAGTGTAAAATCTTAAAAGAATGCCGTGCGATTAGAATGATTATAGCAATTTAGAATGTAGGGAAGGAGAAATATTACTGTTTTTTTTTTTTAACGAGCCCCGAGAACTATTATTTTATTGGAAGTTACATGTTATGTGCAGCTCTATCAATAGATAAGTTATTATGAAAAGCAGATAGTTAGACTGAGCAGCATTTGGCATCTAAAATAGTTAGAGGGGCAATGTTGGTTTTTGTTTGTTTTTGAATGCCATTAAAAGTTCCTAAAGATGATAATTGAGAAGATTCTTTCCACAGTAGAACTTGACACTGTTGACCATTTCTCTCTGACACAGTAGAAGCTATTTCCTTTTTGTTCAGTACATGTTCAGAGCTCACCTTCTTTGTATATGACCTGTGATATACATTTTGCATAATTTCAGAATATGTGTTTTTCCCCTTTTAAAAATAAGAACAGAAAGTAGATGTGTTCTGTATCTTTTTTTAATATGGAGGATAGATGTGATATGCTGAAGCTGAAAAGGAAGATTACTGATACCTCAAGAGTATGTGCTTTGAATTGCATTTTTTAGTAATGGCAGCAAATGTATTCAGATTCATTAATATTTTTTCACCACGTCCAAATGCATACCGTTGGGGCTAGAAGTACAGGCTGTGGCCTTGGAACAGAGCGAAGCTAACTAGTCCACATGGATATCAAACCCCAGGACCCTGGTCTCAATTAGCATCATACTTCAACCAATTGGAAGCAGTCCAACTACCAGACAAAATGGCTGATCCTAAATATTGGTAGAATCATATCAATGTGGAAAATTGGTTGGTGTCAACATAGGAATTCGTGGACGGACAAAAATAGTAAGTGATTGTGATTCACCAGGTTAGTGTAGCTGCGATTATGCTTGTAAATTATTGTCTACTTATGTAAACATTTTCCTAGATTAGAACTAATGAAAAATCAAATGATGTGTTAAACCTGTTTCATGAAAATATAAATTTTAAATAATCCTTGCATTCTTTTTTTACTCTCCCTCAGACCATATATTGTGATTGTAGTCTCTACTGAGGAGGATGGAAACACAACTCCCTTTGAATAATAATAATAATTCCACTGGGTGTACAGAACTGGATTGCAAGAGTTTAAAATGCCCACTGCCCCTTGTGGGAATCTTTTTTAGTGTCTTAAGTGTATGGAACCACTGCTGCAACTACGCTGCCTGAAGCTTCAGCTACACTGAAACTTCATAACAAAACTTAAACTCCTTTTTCCTAATTTTTACTGTCACTGCAATTTGAGCATGTTACTTTGTTTAACAAAAATTCAGTTATAAAAGATTATTTTGATATTGCTGTACAAACAAAACAAAATAAAATCAAGGCATAATTTAGTTATTTGTGGTCTTAGTTTTTGCCCATTGCTAAAGATGGCTTTGTTCTGTGACTTAACCTAGAGATCTTGGATTCCTTATTAGATAAGTCTTACAGACATTCTACCTCATAACAAAATGTTATGTAAAGATGCTGTTATGTAATTAGTAAATTGGTTGACTCGGTTATGCAGAAGATTACCTGAAGATGACTTTGTAAATTTCAGATTCCTTTAGCTATGTGTATAATTGTTATTTCCCCTTTTAGGTTTTTTCCACTTTTAAAAAAATCTTTACTGCTCTTCTGGGTAACAAAGCAAAGCTATGTTCTCTTGGGGCCTATAATAACAACATTTTGTTGATCTGTTTATAGTCCTGTTATAAATGCTTTCCTTTGGGTCATTTGTCTACCACCTAATACTTCTTAAAACTATTAGAACTTTTAGCTCCTCCTTATGTGCCATTTATATAGCAGTTCCTCCTTAATAAGTTATATTAATGAGAGGATATAACCCAGGTTCTGGGCTCTCAAGTTTGTTGTTTTTTGATTGTAGTTCTCTTCTTTTATTATCTCAAATTTTCTACCTCATAAGAAAAATGAAATCGTTCACATTGATTTAGATAGATACTTAGTGATGGAAGGGAAGGAAGATAAAAGTAGTTTTTTCTTCTGATTCTGGCTAGTCAAGCCTGTGGCCCTTACAAAGGGCAGTTTAAATGGTGTTGAGTGTTCTGCCAACGTCTGTATTTCATTTTTCTTGTAATTATTTATGGTAGAATCCTTCTTTTTCATTTTTCTCCTGTGTACATTTCTGTTTCTTGTTTGCTTTCCGTTTTTGCTTGCTTACCATTCAGGCATGTAAATGGCATCCACTGGCATTGTATTTATTCTGCTGGTGATACTCAGTGGCAGAGCTTTACTAGATCCTTGTTCATATCATCTTTCTCTTGCTAATTGACTAGATATCTCTTGCTAAATTGACTAGAGATCTAAGCGTTCAGGTAAGCAATAACTCTTTGTTGACTGAGAATAATGAAACTATTGCTGGATACTAATTTGGATAGTTTTATGCATATTTTATTTACTGTTAATCTATTTCTTGTTCATTTGTAATGACATTTGGAATAATTTATGTACCCACATTTCTTCATCTCTTCCTTTGGCTTAGCTCACTGTACTTTTTTCTAAAACTAGTATCTTGCACAGAGTTGGGAAACAAGATACTGAATACCATAGAAAATAATAGTTGTATTTGTCTGCAGTTAAATATTAAAAGATTTATAATGGCTCTGACTTTTGTTTGTGATATTTTTGTGTCATTTTTTTAAAGCCCATCTCTTTGCATTCATGTATTATTACTTCTACTCTAAGAGTATTGTACTAACAAGGAAAGTTTTACATCACTACCTATTTTGTCTATCATTCTTATCCCTGAGGAATGTTATTTTCCATATTATAATATATGTAAGTGGGAAAATAGGATTTATTGTACAGAAACTCACTTTATATAGGTACCATTCAAGAATACATCTATGGCGTGAAGTAAAGAGAAGATTTTTACTGAGATCTTTGGGGCTTTATCTTCTACCAGATTTTTAAAACAAAATAGTTGAATGAATTTGTATTCCAGTCTGTTTAGTGGTAGTCTGACTGTTGTATAATTTAGAGCATTATTTCTGTGTCTCAGGAGGCTGAATATGGTGGGCATGATCAGATAGATTTGTATGATGATGTCATCTCTCCATCTGCAAATAATGGAGATGCCCCAGAAGACCGTGATTACATGGATACTCTCCCACCAACTGTTGGTGATGATGTGGGTAAAGGAGCAGCACCAAATGTTGTCTATACATATACTGGAAAGAGAATTGCATTGTATATTGGAAACCTAACATGGGTAAGTAAACTTAACATATGAATTAAATGATTGGTAGTTGGTTTTGAACTGTTCAAATAGTTAATTTATTCCAGTTTTATAAAATAAAAATTTGAAGATTTGATGTTCTGTATGCTTGTTTATGCAATGAAGAGAGAAATTCAAGTATATTTAAACATTATAAATTCCAAATCTAGTTTTGAATTTTGTGGTCATTCAGCTTGTTTTGGTAGACATTCCATTAAATATAATTCAGTTATTTTGAGTTTAAATCAGATATTTTTTATATTTTACTACTTCTACACTTCTGTTATCCTAGTTTTACAAAGAAAAATACTCACGTAAAGTCTGCAACCAGGATTCAGAACTCTAGGAACAACAGTTTGATCTGGGGTTTTTAAATTTTTCATTATTAGGCTCCTGGCTGGGTCAGTCAGAAGAGTGTGCAACTCTTGGTCTCAGGGTTGTGAGTTGGAGCCTCATATTAGTTGTGGAGATTGCTTAAAAAAGTAAAATCCTTTTTAAAAGAAATTTTCATTATCTAATTTGTATTACAAACTTACTGAATTTTATTTCTGCTTTTAAATTTGAAATCTCATTTATGGAAACACTGCTATATACTTTATATTTTAATTTGGGTTTTTTATGAGATTATTGATTGGGCATTTCATTAACTGGGCATTCAGTGTATATTTATGATTTTATTAGCATTAAATCTTAAAATCATTGAAACAGCCATATGGAATCTTTATATCTCTGCTTAGAAGCATTTAGTACATATATTCGAAAGTTTAAAAGTTGTCTAGAAATCAAAATCTGTCATCCTTCTTTCCTTGGTAGAATTTTAAAATGTTCACATTTTTAAAAAAATTAGTCTCCAACCACTCAGTCTGAGCAGTTTTATAATATTGGAGAGAGTATCAGTAGTATCAATATCAGGAGTGTGATTGCTAAAGAAGGCTGAATCTTAGATTGTCCATCTATTATTTTTGTGATCTTGGACAAGCTTTAAATTTCTCCACTGAACCATGTGTGAAAGGGGAATAGTGATAGGACTTACAGGATTGTTTTAAGAGTTAAATATTTGATATAAAGTATACATGATAGGTACTCAGTACATGTTAGTGTTGTTCTTTAAGAGTAAAAAAAAAAACAACACCTTTTTTTGAAATAAATCTTACCTCCAAGGATATATACCTTCTGATTTCTGAAACGTTTATCAGGGGATGAAGTTAGGTCCTCAAGTGCTTTTATACCATTTAAAAATTAAAGATTAACTGACAGTGACTCTGCTTAGATTTGCACTGAACATTAACTGTCTTGTTTGTTCTGAGTTTTCTCTTAAAACAAGTTTAAACAATACAAATCTTGGCTATGTTTTGATGGTTAATGAGGGGGAAATATCTTGCAGTGGACAACTGATGAAGACTTAACTGAAGCAGTGCACTCTTTGGGAGTAAATGATATTTTGGAGATAAAATTCTTTGAAAACCGGGCAAATGGCCAGTCAAAGGGGTAAGAATTTTAATTTCATTGTTTCCCCTAATAAGTTAGTACCTAGTGATCATAATTTTGGGAGTAATAATTCTTAATGCTAATTGTGTGCGTGCTTTATTATCCACATTGGCAAAAGGATCTTGGGCAGAGATTTCCCTTCATTTCACTTAATTTCATTTACCCTGTGTTCTAACTTAATAAAACTAGTGCAGTTGGAAGTGTGGACAGATTAGATTAGATGTATTTAATTTTCCTGAGTTTGAGTTTTCTCCATTTGTGGTTGAAATGATTATTGAAAAGACAGTGTTGAAGAAGCATTATCCTGTGATTAAGGGATGGGGAAAGATGGGCAACTGGAGAATAATGTAAAATGAATGCTTTGTTTAATTTAACTGTTAAATTATATAAATGAGATAGATCATTAGAGCAGCATTGTAAAATATAGGTACCCAGACATAGGAAAATAAAAAGCCACAAGGTCACCATCCATACATGATCACTCTTAAGATTTTAGTGAATATACTTGCAGGTTTTTCCCTAGTGCTCATAGCGTATATTTAGTGCAAAAAAAATTAAAAGAACAGAATTATAATTCACATGTTTCATAACATGAGTAAAACATATTTATCCATAAATTCACTTCATCGCTAATGTCTTAATTCTTTCCATCATACCTTGTGTGCTACAGTAATTTATTTTACCATTCTTATTTTTGGTTATTTGGGTTTTCAGGCTTACTATAAATAATACTACAGAGGCATCACTATATATAAACTTTTAGGAGCAGATTTTGGATTTTTTTAAGATAAATTGCTAGGTGCAAAATAATAAGGAATATGCCTTAGTCTGCTTTATGTTCAGAGTATCAGTTTACATTAAGAATATTTTGTAAATATATGGGGTATCTAAGCACTTCTTACGAACTTCACTTATATTACCTGGTCCTGACCCACTATTATCTCTTACTGAACCTTTGTAATAGCCTGATGTTCTTGCTTTCACCCTAAATCCCCTGCAGCTTATGTTACTGCACAATGTAAACACTGGAAAAAAGTGACATCAATATTTGTCTGCTCAGATCTTCTTCTAATGGTCCCCTCTCATAGAGTAAAAGACAGAATCTTAACTGTGCCCTAGAAAGGCACTGTGTGATCTGTTCACATGTCTGACCTTAGATCCTACACCATTCTTTGCCGCCTTTATACTGTTTCAGCCACATTTATCTCTGCTGTTCTTCAGATATTCCTACGTAGGATTTTTATACCAATAATATCTTATTCTTGGTTGGTTTTACCCCCAAATATCCACATGGCTCTCTTTCACTTCATTCAGGCCTCTGTTGACAGAGTTCTCTTTCCTCATCATTCTATGCAAAATATTACTTTCTGCTCCTTTCACTCTGTTTTGTTTTTTCTTTATTATAGTGTATTTTCCCAATTGGTCTTGTCTCCCATTAGATCGTAATGTCTATGAGAGGAAGGGTTTTGTTTTGATCACTTCTTGTTCCCTAGCCCTGGATTGGGTCTGGGATATAGGTGGTGGTGTTCTATAAATGTTTGTTAAATTAATGAATTCATTAAATTGTTTCTGAGTGTTGTGACCCAAGATAATCTTGATTCACACAGTAGAATTTGTCAACTAGAATAAGGGATCTAGTTAAAGGGCCATTTTGAACATTAGGAAGAGCTCCTAAGAGCCCTTCTGAGAATAATTTAGAGTATCCTATAACTGTATGAAATTGGTAGCCATTTGGGGTTTTTTTTTTCTCTTTTTTCTTTTTTAAATTTATTTTTCTTAATTGAGATATAATTCACATCCATAAAATTTACCTTTTAAAAATGTTCAGTCTGAGACGCCTTGTTGGCTCAGTTAGTTAAGTGTCTGCCTTCAGCTCAGGTCATGATCCCAGGGTCCGAGGATTGAGTCCTACATAGAGGTGCTTGCTCAGTGGGGATCCTGCTTCTCCCTCTGCCTGCTGCTCCCCCTGCTTGTACGTGCACACACTTTCTCCCCCTCTCTCTGGCCAATAAATAAAAATCTTTTAAAAAATAGATAAAAAATAAAATGTTCAGTCTGATGGTTTTTAGTATATTTATTATCACTGTCTAATTGCGGAACATTTCATCATCCCCAGAAGAAATTGTGTACCCATTAACAGTTTATTTCTATGGTTTTCTTATTCTAAACATTTCATATAAATAGAATCGTAGTAGGTGGTCCTTCGTGGCTGACTTTTACTTAGCATAATGTTTTCAAGATTCAGCCATGTTGTAGAATATATCAGTATTCTTTTTATGGCTGAATACCATACGGATATACTACATCTTTATTTATTCCATCCATCATTTGATAGACATTAGGGTTGTTTCTACTTTTGCTATTGTCAATAATGCCCCTATGAATATTCTTTTACCAGTTTTGTATGAACACATATTCAGTTCTGTTAGGTGTGTGTGTTTATATATACTCAATAGTGGAATTATTGGACTATATATTAACTCTGTATTTAACCTTTGAAGGAATTGCCACATGATTTATGAAAGTAACTATACCATTTTACATGCCTGTCAGTAGTGTATGAAGTTTTAAATTTCTCCACATCCTCATCAGCACTTTTTATCTTTTTGATTATAGCCATCCTAGTGGATATGAAACAGCATCTCATTGTGGTTTTGATTTACATTGCCCTGATAGTTAGTGATGTTGGGCGTCTTTTCACAGTGGCATTATTCATAATAACCAAGAAATGAAACAACCCAAATGTCTGTCAACTGATGGTATCTTTTTTTAAATGTGCTATATCCATATGAAATACTCCTCAGCTATAAAAAGACATTAAGTAATGAGCCATGCTATAGCATGCATAACCCTTGAAGACATTATGCTAAGTGAAAGAAGCTAATCACAAAGGACCACATATAATATCATATATATGAAATATATATGTATAATTTCATATATATGAAATGTCCAGAATAGGCAAATTCATAGAGACACAAAGTGAATTAGTAGTTTCCTAGGGTTGGGGGATGGAAGGAAATGGAGTGACAGCTAATGATTATGGAGTTTGATTTTGAGATATTGAAAATGCTCTAAAATTGCTTGTGGTAATGGTTGTAAAACTCTGAATATATGGGGGGGGGAAACAACCCACTGGATTGTACACTTTTTAAATGAGTGAGGTATATAGTATGTTAATATTTTGAAAAAGTTAAAGATGCAAGAGTGAGCTTGCATATTTTTAATTTAAGAAATATTTTCATTTTTCTTAGATAAAGGTAAATGCACATCATTTCCTTAACAGTAGTTTTGTTAATCTCTCCCCACCTACTCTCACTCCTTTAAACATCTTTTAGGTTTGCCCTTGTTGGTGTTGGATCTGAAGCATCCTCAAAAAAGTTAATGGATCTGTTGCCTAAAAGAGAACTTCATGGTCAGAATCCTGTTGTAACTCCATGCAATAAACAGTTCCTGAGTCAATTTGAAATGCAGTCCAGGAAAAGTAAGCAATCCCTCAGAGGCCTTTATTCAAAGATGTGCATTTTAACCAATGTTGCTAGTATTTGTTAGATACTACACTAGAGAAGTCATCTTAATACTTCATTGGAGAATCCATCTTAGAAAGCCCATCCTTTGGTTTTAAGTCTGGTTTATGACTATGGTCCTGTGTACTGAAAACTATGTCTCAGACCCAGTATTCTACAACAGTGTGCAGGTTCTATAGCCCTTCCATTCTTGTCCTGTCATTCTCATCCTAGAGAAAGAAACTACATTCTAATCCTTAGATTGAAGGGAACTTACGTGGATATGTATTGTGGTGGGGAAGAAGCCACTGGTAATCAGAAAATATTTGTTGATTTTCTGCTTAGCACCAAGACCTTCCCTCACTTGGTTAAGTGAATAAAGGAAAGATTTGCCTTTACACACTTAATGAATGCTGTCACTTAAAGAGATCTAGTGGATGATCATGCAGTTAACAGAAATTCAAGTGGTGGTTTTTCTTTTAATGCCTTAGCACTTAAGACTTAACTGAAGAATAGGATAAAAAATAATCTATGCTTCCTGAAATTCAGATTTCTATTGGGAGAATTTTAGTCTTGGCTGCTGTAGAGTACTGGTATTTTGAAATTAACTCATATTTACTTACTGGAAACACATTTAAGTCTGGATATTTTGAGACTCGATGTGAATGTTTTCTAACCAGTATTTCCTCATGTAGTGTGGACAGGCCCAAGACATCCGCAAGTTAGCCTATAGCATACGTGAACTTTGAAATAGAGTTGTTTCTAATAGCAGTGGTTACATTTCAGAGGACTATTTTAATAAATGCTATTTATGAGTATTTGGATATTTGCAGCTACACAATCAGGACAAATGTCTGGGGAAGGTAAAGCTGGTCCTCCAGGAGGCAGTTCACGTGCAGCATTTCCACAAGGTGGTAGAGGACGGGGCCGTTTTCCAGGGGCTGTTCCCGGTGGGGACAGATTTCCTGGACCAGCAGGACCAGGAGGGCCACCCCCACCTTTTCCAGGTAAAATTTTTCTTAAATTACCATGGATAAAATGTGTCTACCTTAATACCTCTTTTCCTTTTCTCTCTTTTTCAAGTAATGCATTATTAATGTGACTTACTCTCCTTGTTATGCTATTTTTGGAATCCAGGAAATTTGATCAAGCATCTTGTTAAAGGAACTCGGCCTTTGTTCCTGGAAACTAGGATTCCATGGCATATGGGGCACAGCATAGAGGAAATACCCATTTTTGGCCTAAAAGGTCTTTATTTTTCTCCAAACTTGCTTGACTTATATATAGAATATTTACATCCGTCTTATTTTCTTACCTCTTAAAAAATCCTTTCAAGACCATTTTTCCTTGTTTCACTTTCTAGCTTGGCATCAGAGTAGAATATAAGGTGGGTGATTTCACTGTAAGAAATGTGTGTACGCTGAAAGATGGAAACTATCTCTAAGCATTGTAATCTTCTTTATTAACGTTTTTTGTTTCAATAATTTTTCTTAAGCATAAATTGAACTAGTTAAATTTGTAAAGATATACCGCACTTCTATAGTTGTTAGTGTAGCATTTACCATATGGGTTTCATTTAAAGAGAAAGAATCTTGGTCTATGAGTTGTGCTTTAAAAGTATATTCTTGGCATAAAGGTTACAATACCTTATTGAAGTGTTCTTTTCTCTCTCTCTCTCTCTCTCTCTCTCCTCTCTCCTCTCCTCTCTTCTCTCCTTTATTCTATAGCTGGACAGACTCCACCACGTCCACCCTTAGGTCCTCCAGGCCCACCTGGTCCACCGGGTCCTCCACCTCCTGGTCAGGTTCTGCCTCCTCCTTTAGCTGGGCCTCCTAATCGAGGAGATCGCCCTCCACCACCAGTTCTTTTTCCTGGACAACCTTTTGGGCAGCCTCCATTGGGTCCGCTTCCTCCCGGCCCTCCACCTCCAGTTCCAGGCTACGGCCCCCCTCCTGGTCCACCACCTCCACAGCAGGGACCACCTCCACCTCCAGGCCCTTTTCCACCTCGCCCACCTGGCCCTCTTGGGCCACCCCTTACACTTGCTCCTCCTCCGCATCTTCCTGGACCACCTCCAGGTGCCCCACCACCAGCTCCACATGTGAATCCAGCTTTCTTTCCTCCACCGACTAACAGCGGCATGCCTACATCAGATAGCCGGGGTCCACCACCAACAGATCCATATGGCCGACCCCCACCATATGATAGGGGTGACTATGGGCCTCCTGGAAGGTAAGTTATATGTATCTATGACAGTAGACTTGGTGTATTTGTTTGATGAAAGATACTCCACACTCTCATCACCAAGGTTTTTGTTTGTTTTTTTAAATTATGGCCTTTTCCCCAGGTATTTAATATTTTGTATTATATTCTCTCATTAGAAGAGGCAATATCATATGGTGAAAGACATACAAAACAGCTTTGGGAGTAATCCACTTCTGCCACTTGATAAAGCTGCATGATTTAGAGCAAGTCACTAAATTCTGGGGATTCATTTTCATTATTTTTTAAGTTAAAAGAGGTTAATAAAGATAATTTAAGTGAGAAATGGGATCCATAAACTACTTACAAGATGGTAAAATGAATCTCAGTTTACCATTGGGGATACTACACAGAGCACTAAAGTTTCTTCATTTTAGGAATTAGATCAGTTTGTTATATAAGTACTATTGATTAGCTCATGCTGATCAGGAGTCCTGAGTAGCAAATTACCAACTTTTAATTAAAATGGAAATATTCAGTGCTTTACAAGTATATTTGGGTTTGTAAAAAAGTTTTTATGGAAATTAGAATAAGTAATGGTGATGCTTGAAGAAGAGCTCAGTGGAAATCACTATTGAAGTAAGTGATCTCTTAGCGCCCTTTGAAAGTCATTTAAAAACTGTCCATATTCAAAACATAATTAGAGAGCTAGGTTTCTACTCTCCAAGAACTATTTGAATTTGCCCCTTTAATTTCTTCTGAGCTTATATTTTTAAACTATCACTGTTAAACTACTTTGTATTTCATTTTGTCTGATAACATCCTGAAAGAATGGATTTGAGGTTCTGCCTAATTCCATGCAGTTACACAGACACGTGGCAATAACTTTGATATTGTAAGCAAAACTCATTGACCATTATCTTTTTTTAGAGGTTGTATCTATTTGACTGTCAACAATGCTGTTTTGGGGCAGCTGGGTGGCTCAGTTGGTTAGGTGTCTGCCTTTGGCTCAGGTCATGATCTCAGGGTTCTGAGTTCGAGTTTGAAGTTGAGCTCTCTGCTCAGTGGGGAGTCTGCTTCTCCTTCTCTGTCTGACCCACCCCCACCCACTTGTGCTCTCTCTCTCTCAGATAAATAAATCTTTTATTTAAAATGCTGTTTTCTTTAGAAAACTGTTAGAACTGTTGAACTAGTATATAACTTCTGTTCACTTTAATTCCAGTGAGTGACTTCATATTAAATGTTCACAATTAGAATATAAGAGTGGGTTACATGACTTGGTTTGACTGTTTAAAATTTGAGTTTCATATCCTTTTCCTAACATAACAGAATTTCTGCAGTATTAGGTTTTCAAGAATGGTGGGGATGGTTATTAATGACTAATTTTTTATCAAAAATTAGAGAAAACTCATTATTTTAATAAGGGATTTTATTTTTAAGAGGGATAGAATTGGCACAAGTCGTGGCATTTAGTTGAAATTACACCTATATTTTGAACAACTTGTAACTTGCTCAGGATGTTTATAAAGTTTGGGTAATAACAGTAATATTTTAAAAGCATGCAAAAAGTTAGATTAATTGTTTCCTCCTTTCATTGGAATGAACTACTAGTGTGTCCCTCAACTCAGTGTCCTAGTTAGTAACTGGTAACTCAGATGGCAGGACTTTCCTTTTCCTGTACTGTACATGTACAGGTTTTTTTTTTTAATTGAAATATAGTTGACACATAATTTACATGTAGTTTTAAAGTTGTCAAGTAGCTTTAGAAAATTTTGGCACTTAATCCATTTTTTTCAACAGTTTACACTTACTATCTTTTATTTGCCTGATACTCTTCCAGGGATTCAGTGGTAAACGAGATGGTCTAAGATCTTGTCCACATCTGAATTTCTATTCATTAATCAGATTTGTTATCCTTCTGTTGTAAGTTGGGCCCTGTGCCTAGAGGATCCAAACATAAATGTCACCAAACTCCTTAATTGTGTAGGCCTGTATTTTTTGTTGTCACCATTTAAAAATATATATAAATAGAAGATAATAATAATATATAACTTTTATGCTATATATATATTCATCAGAACAATTTATTGTGTCTTCTTTTTGTATGACTCTGAAAAATATTTTATTGTAGATATGTAAATACATTATCTCTGGCCTCCAAAAGGCAAAGTTTCTAAGTTGCTACTTTATTTCAGCTGAAAGATAGTGGAGTAAGAGAATTTTGCTTAGACTTACTCTCTTTGTAGGATAAATAGTGTGCTTCCCTCGGGAAAAATAACTGCTAGCTCTGAGGCATTTGTCAAAAGCAACTAGTATGAGTTGTTTAATACTGTTCTGACTAACTTGGAAAATTTGTTGAGTGCAATTTAAGGTTTATATTTATTTTACAGGGAAATGGATACTGCAAGAACGCCATTGAGTGAAGCTGAGTTTGAAGAAATCATGAATAGAAATAGGGCAATCTCAAGCAGTGCTATTTCAAGAGCTGTGTCTGATGCCAGTGCTGGTTTGTGTATTTCTGTATTAATATTTCTTATTTATGTTATCAGGAATGGCCTAAAACTATGTGCAATCTTGAAGATTGGTCATTTGCATTTAGTATTTATATTCATATTCCCAAATCATATCTGTGTTTATTTAAAAGACATTGAAGGGAACTATGTGTCAAAGTAATGAAAAAAATCCATAATTTTAAATTTTTAGGTATAGATTTAAATTTTAGTCTTTACATTTAATGGCTTAAATTTGACTCTCATATTTACAAATTAATAACCTGCTTTACACAGCAATAATAATAACAAATTGTGCTAATTTCATGCACATAAAACGTTTTTCCAAATGGTGAAACACTGAAAAAATTAAGACATCTTCTGCAGTTATTTTGTTCTTTTATAAAATGATTTATTACTCTTCCTCCAAATGATTAGATGGTATTTTGGAAACAATTTCTTTGATTTCAGTCTCTCCTTTCCCTCTTAGGTGATTATGGGAGTGCTATTGAGACATTGGTAACTGCAATTTCTTTAATTAAACAATCCAAAGTATCTGCTGATGATCGTTGCAAAGTTCTTATTAGCTCTTTGCAAGATTGCCTTCATGGAATTGAATCCAAGTCTTATGGTTCTGGATCAAGGTAAAACTTTCCTGTCTCATGTCTATTTAAAACTGTTATTTTACAAAAAAAAAAAAAAATAATGTGTTTGGGACTTTAACATAGGACTTTGATTTTACTTATTACTGTTTATGCAATAGCTATTATTGATTTTTTTTTCTTCTTACATTGAATCAAATGTAAGGTGTTTGCTTGTTTTTAAAGCCCTTCAAAGGTTTCCGGTTATTCTTAGAATAAGACTCTAAACATTGAGGGCAGTGTGTGATACCTGCCTGTCTTTTTAGCCTCATTGTGTACCTCACCCCTTGCCCACTATTCTCTAGTCATGGTGGTGGTGTCTCTTCTCTTCCTTTTGATCCATTAATACTTAAATACCTCAGTGTCTTTATACCTGATATTCCTTCTGCTGGGAACCCTTTTCCCTGGCTCTTCACATAGCTCACTTCTTATTATCTATGCTTTAACTCAATCTAACTTCTAGAAGAAGTCTTCTCCCAGGTTATTATGTCATGTTCTTTTTATTTCTTTCATAGTATTTGCCGTAGTCACAGTACTTACTGGAGTCTTTTTTAAAAAAGATTTTATTTATTCATTTATTTATTTGTTTGTTTATTTGAGGGGGAGGAAGAAGAAAAGGGAAAGAATCCCAGGCGGGCTCGGTGTTGAGCACAGAACCTGACATGGGGCTCATTCTAATAACCCTGAGATCACAACCTGAGCCAAAACCAAGAGTTGGACCCTTAATTGACTGAGCCACCCAGCTGCCCCTATTCTTTATTGTTACTGCACATTTCTTTTCACTAGAATACATACATGTTGGAAGACGGAAGAGGCCTTACCTGTCCTGTTAATTGTAGTATTTCTAATGACTAAATAGTGTTTGGTACAGAACAGGTGCTAAATAAATATTTAGAACAAGGAAGTTAATGTCTATTCTTAGTTTTCTAATTAGGTAGTTCCTTTTTTTAGTATTATAGCTAACTTTGAAATTTTACATATTTTGAAAAGTAGATCTTTAATCTGTATATGATATTCATAGATCTATCTACAGTATACTTTATCTGGTGTTAGAATCTTAATTAAGTTAAGGGAAAGGACCCTGTCTTTGTCATGGTCCTTAGCTTTCTAATTAGTACCTTTCTGACCCAGTGTAAGTAAGGATTTTTGTATCTAAACAAATTTGTCATAGCGGAAGACCATACCTTACATAGTCTTCTTTTAAATTTTTTAAGCCCTACTAAGTAAGAATTTCTAGGTATTTCAGCTTACGGGCAGTTGTTAACTTCCCTATTGTGAATTTCAGAATTTAGCAGGATTTCTTTCTTACCTTTTTTTTTTTTTTTTTTTTTACATTTTTAAAATTTAAATTCAATTAATTAATGTATAATGTATTGGTTTCAGAGGTACAGACCTGTGATTTATCAGTCTTATATACTACCTGGTGCTCATTATATCACTTGCTCTCCTTAATATCCATCACCTAGTGACCCTGTCCCTCCACCTCTTTCCCCTCCAGCAACCCTCAGTTTGTCTCCTATGATTAAAAGTCTTATGGTTGTCTGCCTCTCTGGTTTTGTCTTGTTTCATTTTTTCCCTTTTTTTCCTTCTGATCCTCTGCCTTATTTCTTAAATTCCACATATCAGTGAGATTATATGATAGTTGTCTTTCTCTTACTGACTTATTTCGCTTAGCATAAGACCCTCTAGTTCCATCCAGGTAATTGCAATGGCAGGATTTCGTTTTTTGATGGCTTTGTAATATTCCATTACACACACACACACAAACACCTTTATCCAGTCATCTGTCGATGGACATCTGGGCTCTTTCCATAGTTTGGCTATTGTGGACATTGCTCCTATAAACATTGGGGTGCACGTGCCCCTTCAGATCACTACATTTGTATTTGGGGATAAATACCCAGTAGTGCAATTGCTGGGTCATAGGGTAGCTCTATTTTCAACTTTTTGGGGAACCTCCATACTGTTTTCTAGAGTGGCTGCACCAGCTTGCATTCCCACCAACAGTGTAGGAGGGTTCCCCTTTCTCCCCATCCTCGCCAGCATCTGTCGTTTTCCTGACTTGTTAATTTTAGCCATTCTCACCGGTGTGAGGTGGTATCTCATTGTGGTTTTAATTTGTATTTCCCTGATGCTGAGAGATGTTGAGCACTTTTTCATGTGTCTGTTGGCCATTTTGATGTCTTCTTTGGAGAACTGTTCATGTCTTCTGCCCATTTCTTGATTGGATTATTCTTTGGGTGTTGAGTTTGATAAGGTCTTTATAGATTTTTGGATATTAGCCCTTTATCTGATAAGACATTTGCAAATATTTTCTCCCATTCTGTCGGTTGTCTTTTGGTTTTGTCAGCTGTTTCCTTTGCTGTGCAAAAGCTTTTTATTTTGATGAAGCCCCAGTAGTTCATTTTTGCCTTTGTTTCCCTTGCCTTTGGAGATGTGTCTAGTAAGAAGTTGCTGCAGTCAGGGTGGAAGAGGTGGCTACCTGTGTTCTCCTCTAGGATTTTGATGGATTCTTGTCTCACATTTAGGTCTTCAATCTATTTTGAGTCTGTTTTTGTGTATGGTGCAAGGAAATGGTCCAGTTTCAGGGGTGCCTGGGTGGCCCAGTTGGTTAAGCAGCTGCCTTAAGCTCAGGTCATAATCTCTGGGTGTTGGGACTGAGTCCTGCATTGGGCTCCCTGCTTAGCAGGGTGTCTGCTTCTCCCTCTGTCTCTGCCTCTCTGTCATGCTTTTGTGCATGTCGCTGTCTCTCTCTTAAATAAAGAAAAGCTTTTTGGAAGGGGGGGGTGATCCTGTTTCATTCTTGTGCATGTGGTTGTCCAGTTTTCCCAACACCATTTGTTGAAGAGATTTTTTTCCACTGGATATTCTTTCCTGCTGTCAAATATTAGTTGGTCTTAGAGTTGAGGGTCCGTTTCCGGGTTTTCTATTCTGTTCTATTGATCTTTGTGTCTGTTTTTGTGCCAGTACCCATACTGTCTTGATGATTATAGCTTTGTAATAGAGCTTAAAGTCCAGAATTGTGAAAAATTTAGAAGAATTTCTAAAAGTATTTTAAGCAATATATTTCAGTTAAATTACCTGGTTTTTGTTTTTGTTTGGTTTGGGGGTTTTTTGTTTTGTTTTTAAAGATTTTATTTATTTGATGGAGAGCATGTGCACAAGCAGGAGGAGAGGCAGGGAGAGAGAGAAGCAGACTCCCCGCTGAGCAGGAGCTTGATTTGGGACTTAGGACCCTGGGATCATGACCTGAGCCGAAGGCAGACACTTAACTGACTGAGCCACCCAGGTGCCCTTGTTTTATTTTTGAAGGCAGCTCATGAATTAATTCTTTTTATTGAGTAACAATGTGAATTATATCCCAGTGTTTTCTGGTGGTCATAAGTTTTGAACTTGTGAGTTTTGAACTCACAAGTCATAACTTTTGAACTAAGTTTTGAACTCTGCTTCCCACCATGCCCCCCAGGTCTCCACCACACACCCCCTGCAGCAAACATATATAAGAAAGTTTCTTAGTGGAGTGGGACTCATGAACAATCATATTTGGGATAGTTATAAATGTAAAATTGATATGTTTATCAATTATAAAATTGATAGGCTTAGGTCACCTCTTGATGGTAATTTTTATGTATTTAAGTTTCATAATTTCATGACTTTTATGTCTAAGAAACTACCTTCTGTACAATCTTTAGTTTGAAACAACATGTTTTTGAAACTTTTTCTCCTTTATCTTTCTGTTTTTTGTTCAGTTACTATGTGTCTGGTTTAGGCTATTACATGTTACAGATGATAAGATGTATTGCCCCTGTGTGTCTGGTTCTTCGTTTGGGGGTAAATTTTTTTTTTGCGGGAGGGAGGTATGTGACTATTTTTAAAAATGGAATTTCTAGTTCAAGCTTATAGGTGTGTTGGTAAATCGTTATTGGTAGTTCAGGATATCCTAAGTCTAAACTAGGTTTGTGAAGAATTTTTTGCCTTGGGTACTTTTAACCACTGCTGTTCATTTACAGAGAGCATTAATCCAGTAATTTCTTTTAGAAGACGTGAACGATCAAGAGAGAGGGACCATAGTAGATCACGAGAAAAGAGTCGGCGTCATAAATCCCGTAGTAGAGATCGTCATGATGATTATTATAGAGAGAGAAGCAGAGAACGAGAGAGACATCGGGACCGGGACCGAGATCGGGACCGAGAACGGGACCGAGAGCGCGAGTATCGTCATCGTTAGAAGAAGGTGGGTATTCCTTGTTCCTGTTATATTTAGCATATGTGTTATTAACAGTAATTATAACTCCAAGGCTATTGTTTATACAGTATATACCTACATTTTAAGTGGTCCAACTACTTGTTCTGAATTTAATCTTCTGGAAACATCTGAGACAAAAGACAGGTGAGTAATGCCAGGTAAAAAAAAAATTGACCTTTTATCCTTGAATATTGTATTGCTGAGTTAAAACTAAGATTGTTGATGGTCTTTAGAAAGCAAGAAAACAATCAAGAGGACTCATGTCTACTTCTAAAATCTGAAAATTGGAATTGTCTTAATTATACAGATAGTTTGCATGTTATTTGAAATACAAAATACGGGAAGTTAATTCATAACACACACACACACACACACATATGTATGTATAGTGCTTGGACTTGTAAAAGTAAATTGAAAGTTTCCCTCCTTGAACTGACTCCCTAAAATTTTTAAGACAATCTAACACTATAATAGCTTATAATACAGGAGGATGGTAACAGCATTGAAAGAGCTTTTGTACTTAAAAAACTACTCTTTAGAAAAGATACTTTTCTTGGCATCTGGTTTTTGTTTTAAAATAAAAGAAAACATATCCTTTAATTTGCAAAGAAGATATGAAACTTAATTAAAATGGATTCAGGGTACTCCATATCTAAGAATTTTAAGTTGTATCAAATCATGCATCCCAGGTTAGAATAACCTTGAAATAATTTTCTTTGATGTTTCATTCATAAACCATAATCATGTGTCTTTTTTTCTGTATTTTAAAACTATTTCTTGTGTACATTTTTCATAAAGCGGGAATTTGTCTGTTTATACTTCATTTTCACGTGTTTTTATTTTTATATTTGTGAACAGCATTTATTCATGTGAAAAGTAGGGGGAGGGCACTGTGAGGCTTGTGCATGTGACACAAAGGATATTCTGTAAACAAATAATTTTTCTTTATATGTTGGTGGTATATCCAAATTAAATTAGGCTTAAACAGATCCCTTACAGGTAACTACATTTTACATAATTATTTTCCATAATCATGGGAAACCCTGAATTTAGTCACAGTAATTGTTAGTATTTAAGTTGTTATGGGCAAAAGCAAAGACTATCAAGTATATGTAATTTTGTGGCAGAATAGCAGTTTCTTTAACTGTAAGAGATACATCTTAGCAAATGAGATCCTTTTTGAATAATACTATTTATAAAATAAACATGTAAATCTTATTTTTATGGTACATTAGCTATTACTTTATTCACAGTTTTATGGGCTATTTGAAGTGAAAAGCCATTTTTAATACTTCCCTAGCATTTTGAACATGCATCTTAAATATTTATCAAAACTTGAATTTTAAAATAGTTTTCCATGTATTGTATTATAGAACTTAATGTAAATCCCAAAACATTTAGTATGAAGCAAAACATCTCTCACTTTAAAACTGAGCTCATTGAAATTAATACTGCTTTTGGATGTAAGGATTAATTAAATGTTCTGTCATGTAAACACTAAACATCTAAACACTAAATTTTTAAAGATAGAGTTTTTTCCCCTTTGGGTTGAATAAATCTTAATCCCATTTTAGGAAAAAATTCTCAGTATCCATCAGTTGCTTAAGGTGAATTTTAGCCAACTTACTTGAAATGCTTAGCTGTATCAGCCATTTCATTTATAGTAAGGTACAGGTGTATGAGTTATATCTTTATTTAGACTTTGCCAGTTATCAGCAAGCTTCTAATTATTGAGGGCATGATAATGAAACTTCCATACATTTTTAAACATCTCCACTATTGGATGTGCCCATCAAGGAGCTTCTGAACCAGATTATACCCAACGTTAATGATTTTTCTTCCTGGTTTCAGCTAAACTAGCATAGTCAGCCAGGTAAACTCCTTGAAAAGTCCACTGTTCATTTTAAAACTTTGAATTAACTAACATTACATTCTAGTAATGGGTACACCTAACTATATCATGGCTTGAGTTTCATTACATTCAGACATTAACTATGAATTCCTAACTTGAAAACTATGGTTGACATTTTTTCTTAATCACTGATGTGTACCATATCAGAATTCCCATGTTTTGTTTGTACATTAATCAAAATTGAGTTGTAATATTGTTATGTGCCTTCATCCAAGCAAAATTTTACATAAGCATTTCTAGGGCAAAAAATTCTGTTATCCTGGAATATTGTACCTTTGCTATACCAAACAATATTTATTGCAAATGTAGATGTGAATTTACAGGGTTGGGGACTAGGATTAAATATTTTCAAGTGAAAACTTCTAAACAAATAAGAAAACTATCTGCACATTTAATTATTATCATAATAGGGTCTGTTGACCTTTTTAGAAGTTTTTAAATATGAGTCCTTTTGAGCTTTCATGTAAATCTTAAATGGACTAAATGGAGTACAAGTAACTGGGAAGCTAACTTGAATGTCAGTAAGCGTGTATATAAATAAAACAATAATGTAATTTATTATTAAAATGATGAATGGCTAAAAGGGCAAGTTCTTAACTGGAAACTTAATGATGTTGGCAAGCTGTTAATGTCTGTCCCATCTTAATTTTTTTTGTGTTTGAACTGTTGGTAATGTTAATTGCATTCTCTCATTTAAAATATGTATTAATTTTTCTAAAAGCATTCAGTATCAAGTTCAAATAGGTAATATTTTAATGGGAATATCAGTATTGTAAATTTTCAATATGTAAATACCTTGTATTTCATATTCTGTAATTTCTGCCTCTATTCTCAGACCACTCTGAGCAAAACAAAAGTAGTTCAGTGTTTTAAAATTGTACACTTTTTACAAGAATAATTTTCACAGTTCTTTTCTTTTAGATTGCATTCTTCTTATTGTTTGGAACAATGCCACACAGCAAATTTCTGTTAATGATTCAGGTTTTTTTGTGTGTGTGTACAAAAAATAATGAATCCAAATTATTTTTTAATATACTCTTTATTCATGCTTTTTCTCTCCCTGAAAAGAGGTTTTAATATTTTCAAATCATTGTCCATTTTTTTGATAAAAATTTTAAGCATCTTGTGTGGAAAATGGATTAAATAACTACACTTCGTTGTAAGACTTAATCATAGATACCATAATCTCAGGTTGTGTTGTTATTGCGCAAGATTTAGGGTGGTTTGCATTCTTTACTTAGTTTATAGTTTTTCATTAATTTAGGAAAAACAAAGCCAAAAGAATAAAAAAAGGTTTTTTTATATGTGTTTCAGCTCCTTAAGATTTAGTGTTACTTTGAGGCCAATGTGAAAATTAAGTTCTCTTAACCATCCAATGAATGATACTGGTGGTGATGATACTTAAAAATTATTTCTGCAACTCTTAGGTCATCTGAGATCTGCCTAATATTATCCAGCCTTGTGTGTGTTTGTGTTCTACCATATGTCCTAACTGCTGTGCTTCATCTGGATTTGCTAGTTTTCACTTCTTTTGCTCCAGGTTTTCTTTTAATATTTATAAGACCTTATTACACAGCTATCTTAACTGAAGTGGCAGGAGGGTAGGAAGTAATCCTGAGAATAGATGTATAGTGTGTTTTTTGCTCACTGTGGTTTAAGAATGGGTTTTGTTTACAAATGATTAATGTTCCCTGTTAAAAGAAAATTCAGTGCCAATGTGAGTCACCTTGCTCTCACCTTCATCTCAGTGTGAAATTTACTACCATTGTTTTAGTTTGTAAATTAGATCACTCTGAATAAGTAATGTTTTGAATGAATATTTAGTTAGCATTGTTTTAAAGAAAACTTAATAACCAAAAAGGGGTAAGTGTGTCATATATGCTATGCATATTTACTAATTTGCCTTCTGTGGTAGGGTGTTCTAATCCTCACAGGAAATTCTCAATCACATAAGTAGCTTATTTTGAAATGTCCATTTTGTGAAATTTGGGGGACAAAGATGAGTTTTCCTTGACTGTGGTGAGGTTTATTTCTATAGTGAACTGCCCTAGAGCAACAATCTTGTATCTGTTTTATAATATAATGAAAGACTTTAGTTAAAATGAGGTAAGGTAAGTACTGTGACCACAGGTAGAAAGAAGGAAATTTACCAGATGTTGTGGTAGGAAGGGAAGATTTGTAAATACCTATAATAAACAGAATTTTCATGTACTATGTTTTAGCCACTGCGAAAAGGAATTTTAATTTATAAGAGTTGACTTATATTCAGAATCTTCTATTTCTTTTGCCCGCTCCATCCCCATTCCTCTCATTAAGGAGAAATTTTCAGAAAAGAGAAACGTGAATTTTGTTTCACTGAGTTAATGGAAGCACATCTCTAAAAGTATATTGAAATTTTTTTCAATTCAATATTCACTTCTTTTAATTGATTATTAATGTGAAAGCCTGTGAAAGAGCCATATCAGATACATATTTGAATTTTACTAAAAAGGTGAATTGGCCATGAGCATAGAAATACTGATGCTAACAAATTTGCTTAGATAAGTTTTAACAGAAATGCTCAGAATTTGAGCTGTTAGTATTGGCTTGATCTTACATTATCTCAAAATACAGGTGCTTCTCTGTATTGAAATTTTACTTAGTGCTTACTTTAGAGACTTCATTGAAGAGCTGTAGATTACATTTGTCTTAGTTTTTTAACAAGTGTCTACATAGATCTTCCTTTTATATTATAGCTAAAACTGTGTGACTTTGACATTAACATATTCAACTAAATGGTATTCTGAAAACATGAGCATTGAATGTATTTGTCACTTTTAAGCTTTTTTGGTATCTTTGTTTATGTAGATGTCTAACTAGAAATTTGAGAGTATCCTGTGGGATTGGATTATTGGAAATGGGTTGTATTGCCTTCAAATTTGCTTCCGTTTGAGATTGTAAAATTTGTATTTCCAAATGGATAAATGTAAAGTGTTTAGAAAGAGAAATAAAAACTGTCAGACTACCCCCAGATTTTATGTCTGTATGGTGAAAATGAGAGAATTTTAATAGTAAAGATATATGAAGTATATTCAAGCAAAAGATGAGTGTATTTGTCCTGCAAACAGATGTGTGTTACAATTTCACAAACAGGATTCTCTGCAGAAATAGTAGTAAAATTCTCCTTTGTGGAGTGATGAATGAGTAAGTTGCAGTGTATGCCACATGTTTTTTGGAAGGAATGGGTATTTTTTGTTCGCTGTGACTTTAATTTTTCCCTCTTTAATGACCGATCTCTCTCTCGCATCACAACAAAAGGGTTAGAGAGATAACATACTTTTTAAAGTAAGATTTATTAATTTCCCAGCATCTTTTCTGGTTAGAACATATTCCTTATCTGTCTTTAATACCAGTTTTTAAAAATACATTGCGAAGAACAAAAATAAAACCTATGAAAGCTGCCTTTCTAGATTTTTTTCCCATGAAATAATTCCACCTAAAGCTTCATCAACATAAGATAAAAGTACAACAGAAGGTAACAGAAATGGCTTAAGTATCTCATTTAAAAATGCGGGGAAATAGAAACTATTTAAAAGAGAAAGTTCAGGATTAAACATCTGGGGTTTTTGTTTTTTGTTTTCTTTTGCAGTTGTAAAATTTAGGTTTTTACTCTAGGCAGTGTGAGTGCATATGTGTATTGATGCTCTGAAGACGCTTACAGCCTAGTTGGGGAGGAAAGGACATAAAATACGACATTTGTAGTTGTGACAGAATATTAATTACTCTTAATTACAAAGCAGAGTACTTTCCAATTTTATGGCAAGAATATCACTAAATATTGTGCCCTTTACTTCTTGCTACATCATCTTACTAAAATGCTCTCTTGGAACTTAAATTTTAAATATCTGGTGTTTCAGTGATGACTTACATGCAAGTTAATTGAATGTTTCTTTTGTGAACCTCTACCTGAAGTTTGCATATTTTTGTATTCTTGAAATTTTAGCTTACCAAATTGATTTTTTTTTTCTTTGTGTGAGTTTTCAATGAAATTTATCATTGTAGATTCTTTTTTAGCTTGTTTTTGGTTAGCTTATATACCACATTAGTTATTTCACTATAGGTGGAATAGAGTGAAAGTAAAGTAAATGTTTTAAATTTGTATTACGTCTAAAGATTTGTATGTGGATGTCATATTTATTTAAATGTGCATACTGAGCTATATATAAATTTTATTTATAAATTTTGTAACATGAAACAGTTTGATTTATAACATTTGCAGAAGTTCCTGTATGCTGTCAAATAAATACAACTAATTTGTAAAATAATTGCATTTTATATTCAGTTCACATTTAATTGTTAATGAGTTCTTTAGAATTGATATGTGGGTAAATGAAAAAATTTACATTAAAATCATTCAAGCATTTTTCCATTTATTTTTGTAGTATGCATACTTTAGAAAATGACTTATAAATGTTTCCATCATCACAGAAACAGCAGCTGCTATATTTTCATTTTTGCTTGTCACTAAATTAATAAGGCAGTAATAACTAAGAAGCATGAAATCAGAATGTCTCAGTTTTAATCAGCACATAAATTGGGAGCATTTCTCCACCATAAAGGCAGCTACTGTTTCAGTTAATGCTTATTGTGTTAGAATACGTAACAGTGAAGTAGATGCACGACATGTGTATGTATAGTTAAGCCAGCGTTTTTCTGTGTATTATGGGGAATAGCAAAATCTACATCACAAATTTTGACACATTACAGCTGAAGGAAGAGGAACACCTTCCAAGACAAAACAGTCTTCATGGGGGAAAAATGACGCTTGTCCAGCAGTTTGCTTCTTGTGATTGAACTGAACCTGTAAGGATTCATGGATAAAATGAACAGGAATAGATCTGAATAAAGCAAATCTGCATAAATGGTAACCAGTAGCTCTACTTTTATTTTTTATGTTGCTTAACTGTTTTATTTGAAGGAAACCTGTGTGATTTAAAAAGTTATAGCTTTTGCAACTTTATTACTGGTTATATACATTTGGCCATTATAATGTGCAAGCAATTGGAAAAAAAACGTCAAGTAAATGCTTGTTTTTATAGTAGTTTGTTCTTGTTAAAAATGTTCATATGATAATGTCTGTAAACAGCACCACTTTGATTACAATAGATGTAGTGTTGTAATAAACTGTTTAATGGGGCTGATGTGTAAAGCTGTTCAAGTTATTTGATGTTTACACCTCAGGGAAAGTCTTGTGTTCAGCAATATCTAAAGATAATGTTACTATGACATTTATACTGTCCTTTAAAAAAGCATTGCAATAGCGTTTTTGGATATGCACCAATCTAATCTTGCGTTCAGTGAATTAAACATACTAATTAAGTGTCTCTTGCCCTTGATTTTGATATTAGAATAGGTGATTACATGGATATTTAATATTTCTATATTCTGCTTTTCTAGCTGTTTTTACCTAGTTAGCTTGTGATTTTGCTGAATGGTATGTAAACTTGTAAAATTTCACAGACGTAGCAATCCAGTCAATGTGTTAGGGGTCAAAAAAAATTTGTGGTTTTAACATTTTAGTAAAAACCCATACGTTATTTGCTACAGTAATGCAGCTTAATTACAACACAGATGTACTGAAACGCTTAATTGTAAACTGCTAGCATTGAAGAAATATTTTGACAATTCTGATTGGATGCGGCAGTTATTTGCTGTTTTATATTAATAGTGCTTATGGTTTATTTTTGAAGCCATAGGCAGTGTAAATACAGCCGTGCAGCAGACAAATGGGAGTAAGGAGAGCATTAGTTTTATTTTCTGGTTACTATAGATTTTGGAAGGCCGTGATGCTTACTAATACTGAGTTGTAATCTCCTGTATGTGTAATGGGTGATAATAGGTGTACCCTGTCACCAGTTCAAGGAATCTTACGTGTATTCATGCAACCTTCTGATTCATGCTAGAGTTACTTAATCAAAGATTTTTTTCAAATCTGCCTTGCATATAGACCCACATTAAAAGCACTTGGCTGGCATGTGTTCTTAATTACAAAATTAGCATAGGCAGGGTGACAACTTGATTAGATACTTTTATAGGAAGGTCATTCCGAATCACTATTTTAAAAATTTGAGTTGAAATCCTAGGCAAGTTTAATTTGTTTTTGATCTGATTATCTTTTGAGTGATCTGATAATACACAGTGATTTTTTAAAAATACAGCCAAATTTTAGGGCAGTGCTTAAAAGTATTTAGTTACCCTGAATATTATGTCATTTGCAACTTACAGAAGCCCTCCAGATATTTGCAGTGCAGTTCTTCCCTTCCGTTTTGTCCACTATCACACTAGTTCTTACAAAATTAGCTATTTCAAGTTATTCCTATTATTGCCAGTTTTATTTTAAAACATTTTGTGATTAGAGTATTTGTGCATGGGATCACTGGCGTTTATCAGAACTGTTTGCTCTCAGAAAAATTTTTCAAGTGTTCTGTCTTGTTGAAAATGCAGTTGCCTTTTTAACATTATTTGAGAATTGAATCAAAATAGTTTTCTTGTTTTGTATGTAGGTGTTTTGTCATTCGTTAGCTTTCTTATACTTTAATCACAATGTCCTAATGTGAAGAAGTATGGACATAAATATATTACAAGGGAAATTAGTTAATAGTAAGCTTAAAAGGTAAGTAAATGTCCATGAGAATAAGATACTTTCTGACATTTTAAAAATGGAATTCTAAAAATCCAACCGCTTGAACTTGAGATGAAACTGGAAATTTTGTACTAATTAAATCATTTATCTTTTCGTGGGTTTTTTTTTGTTTGTTTTGTTTTGTTTTGTTTTTTTATCAGTGGAACCCTTTAATTGCTCATTCTATATATCACTCTTCTCCCTATGTGGCTGATTTCATTACATAACTTTTGTTGCAGACAATGTGAGTGTCCTAGAATTGTTTGCTGCTAGTCCGTTATTTTTAAGTGTTGTCAGAAGGAAATACCTTTTTGGTTTGTCCATTAATTTTTACGGTCATCTTCTACCTGATAACACATGAATGTATAGCACTAAAGGTGAAAATTGCAAGCCTTGTTTTATTCTTCTTATCCCTCTGTCATTTTTGAGCTAATGTTATTTGAAAACTCTTTCTTTTTTTTTAACATACAAAAACAATCCAAAGAGATAAATCATTACATAGACACCAAAAAAAAAAAAAAAAAAAAAAAAAGAGAAAGAGAGTTTCAGAGACTTTTTCATTTCTTTTTACTAATAATTGTAGTGGACACGAAAACACATTTGAGTTTAACTGTAAACCATAGGCATTTATTAGTGCTATGCGGTCACATTCCTTTCAGCCAGTAGTTACGAATGAGTGATGCAGCACCTCTGTGGTATTGCTTCTGAAGCAACACTTTGAATTGATTTTGCTGCTTATAGCTAAAGGATATATGTTTTGGAAAGGATATTCCAATGTAAATTTGGAAGTGTTCATTTTGTCAGTTTTCATAGACAAGATTTGGAGTAAGTTGCAGTGGCTGTTGATCATAGTTTAGCCCATTTAATGGCCCCTTTACCTAGAATATTTTTAAGCAGTTAACTACAATTTGGAGTTCACAGATAACTTATGGATTGTAGCTTAAGGTATTATTTTCATTTAATTCTCCTGTGGAGAATACTGCTTTGTTTTTTACTAGTTTAAGGTCAGTTCTTAAAATAAACACGGGATTTTAATGAATGTTGTATAACATTTTATAGTGAAAGGGGAAAATTGTTGGAAGGGTAAAGACTTTCTCTTTCCCTTATGTATTTAAATGTGCCAATAACCTAAATACATACTGTTTTATACAATGAAATGCTACTATGAGACTTTCTGTTGGAGTGCTCTCAACATTTTGGTTTTCATACCTGAATGATCATTGCATTTTCTGTATTTTATAAGATGGCTTCAATTTTGTGTTTTAAGCTTCAGCCTGTTATTTTAAGAGGAAGTTTATGTTCTGATTCTTTACTGAGAATACAGTATTGAGAGTCTTACTGTTTTACAGATAACTGCCTTTTAAATTTTATTCATTAAGTTCATTTGCATCCCATAGCCGTCTGTAAATGTTTCCAGCAGTTGTATGTACTTAAATGCACGCTTCTCCATTGTACATATTAGATGTTTTTGTGCTAAAATATATTAAGTGGGATTTTTGTAGCAAAGCATTCTATTTTTCTGTTCTTACTCTGTGTGTGTGTTGTTTTTTTTACATTAACCTTCAGTTTAAACACTGGAGTATTTATTTCATTTTTTTAGCAACTTGACTCTTAGAAGCCTTAGACTAATTTTTTAATAAATATTCAACCAAAAATTATAAATTTCCTAAGATGTGGCCTTACATATAGCATTCCTTGTGTTTGTAATGTGAGATTTTTGACTAGAGAAATCAAAAGATTCTGATTTAAAGTTTCCTTGTAAGTTGAAATAGAAAATGTGTTAAAATGTCTAGGCTTCTGGGAGGAAGTTCTTACATTCTTCTTTCTTGGCATTAGAAAGAAGCAATATGAATTTTTACAAATATTCAAGCAATTGTATCCAGTTTAGATTGATTTAGGTTTGTCTTAACCAATGTTTCTTTAAAATTTCAGGTTGTTGGCATTCACTCTGAGTATGCAGCTACTGTGGTTTTTGTATGGGACATATAAACACTTGGTTAGGTATAGACAGATTTTAATGTTTTAAAGACTTCCTGCTATATTAACGTATTGTAATAGGAGTCTTAAAATATTAGGTAGCATTTAATTGAAGTCACACAAATCCTGAAATGGTATCAGCGGATAGTAAATACTACAAAAAGTTTTTCATGTGCGAGCATCCTAAAATTCTGCCATGGGTGTAAATGTTTTGCATTAATTTCATAATTGGACAGACCCTGCATTTAGTAAAAACACTTCATTTTGAAGGTGTTTTCTTTTTGTCACACTGTTACTTCATAACACTTTTCAACATTCTGTAAGTTAAATTATTTTAAAAGACAATGGTGAATTCGTGTTTATTTTTTTACTTTGAAAATTGTAGTACTCAGGTGGTATTTAATGGGAAAGGATCCTTGGGGTAAATCATAATGTATTCTAAGGAATGCATCTATAACATTGATGACTTTAGCCTTAAAAAAAGGTCTATTCTTACTCTTATTCCTCTTCATCCCATGGTATATTAGCAAAGTAGTTTACAGCCTTGTACAGCCTTACAAAGTTGTTTTACAATTTTTAATGGAAAGCCCTTAACAAAAAAATTGTATCATATTATCAGTATCCATGAATTAACTAAATCACGGTTTGTAAATAATTTGTCTAATACCAGAAGGCCAAAGAAAGTCTTAAAATTTTAGCTATTGACTCTGGTGACTTCACAATAAGATTTCTGTGCAAAAGGTAAGGTGATATTTGATCAAATAGACATCTTTTTGGTGTCCATGAGAACTAGACTTCCATATTAGCTTCTATTAAAAAGCTCATTCCATTTTATTAAAATGTTTGTAATTGCAATTTTGTGTTTAATGTTTACTTTGTCTTTTCTTTCTTTAGCATTTAGGTGACTGTTCAGCAGTTTGCTATATGGCCATTGTTGGCCCTAAACTGCATTAGTAACAAGCATGGTATTTATCTTGTATTGAAAATAAAACACAGTTTTGATAATACTTTACAGTTTGTCCTTTTTATTTGGCTCATAATTTAACCATTGTGTATGGTATGAATAATTCTTGTCTGTTGGTAACATACAGTATAACAGAAATTGGACTGTTGTCTGTATTCTTTAAGCCAGCCTCCTAACCAGTGGTGGTTTTCTTCTATATTGAATGTTGATGGTTTTTAAAGCAGATGATATCTGGCTTAAAATTAGGCTTAAAACATAAAAACAGCTCTAGGCTGTTTTATTCTCAAACCTTAGGTTCAGAAAACATTTGTTTAGTTTTAGAGGATTATTAATCTTAGTAGACTTGAATCAAGGAAAAATGTTTCTAGATGACAGCAAAGATATTTCACCTGCTAGTTTAGAAACAACATAGAGTACTTTCAAAACCGTAACAGATTGTGATTTCAGTAAGGATTTGTATGCCAGCTATTATAATCAGGCCCAGGATTTCTCACCTGTAGGCTTCAGAGTGTGGTGAAAGTAACAGGTCTGTAAACAGTAATAACCATATGAGAAATAATAAGTTCTTAACTATTCCTAGAACCCTTTTCCATGCCCCACTAAAATTGTGGTTCAGGCTTTGTTTCCCTTACTCTGTTACATGTTTACATTTTGAAGAAGATTGCATTCGTTGATCCACCTTTCACTGAGTTCATTGAGACTCCTGCAGAGAGTATTTGAAAGATTACTAGGAACTTTTTTTTAACCAGATGCCATACAAGACTCCATAGCAGTCAGTCAAGGCCTGATGTAGTGAAAGATGGACTTTTTTATGAAGGATTGATAGAATTTATCCGATCTCCTAGTTTGATTACCTAATCATTACTGTGAAACAAGAAATGTTATTAGAAATGGTTTCCGATGTTTCTTGTTCCCATCTTGTCTCTTTTATATTTCACTAACAGAGCTGTTGGATTTTTATGTTATAACAGTTCCTGTCAGCTGCTGTTGTCCATGCCCGATAAGGGATAAATATACATGATCTTAACTTTAAAAAATACATATTGGGCTTTATAGAAAACTTTAGGAAATAGAGTTTACTTCCTTAATGATAACATTGAGACTTGAAGAACAAATAAGACTTGGTGAAGAGAGAAAGGACGTACCTTCTAGTGAGAGACCATTGCATAAAAGGGCTTTTGTGTCAGGAGGGAGTATATTAATAGGAATTGGAAGAATGCCAGTTTGACTGAAGTGGGTAGTGAGAATCATTGGCCTATATGGGTTTTAAGAAAGGGCAAAAGCCAAGACTGGGGCTTGTAAATCACATAAAAGATTGTCCCAAGAATGAATGATGTGAAATCATCCAAGTGTGTGAAGGGTTGATTGTTAGCATTTCAAAAAACTTAACTGGCTATAAGTTTAAGTCAGGAAAAGAATAAGGTAAGCCAGTGAAACTGTTACAGAAGTCTTTGACTATAGGGAGATAGGATAATAGAGATAAAGAATCTAAGTTGATTTAGTGACTTAAGCTAAATTGCAAACATCTAGTAAGTTTGGGTATGAGGTGAGAAAGGATGGCTTTTAGACCTTATGTAATGGTATACCATTCCCCAACTCGGGAAATTTTGGGGGAAAAATGTGGAGATAGTGTGGATTTTGTGCCTTTGAGAGCCAAGAAATGACTAGTGACTAGTTATATGGCTTTGGAGTTTTGAAGATGGGGGTTAAAATCATAACTTTGTAGTAACAGTTAAAATAGAAAAGAAACCATCAAAACATGGGGAGGCTGGGGAAGTCTAGTACAACTTCCAGGCTTTTGGTTTGGGATTCTATGCTCATTTATCAGTATTATGAGAAGAAATAGCTTTGGAGACTTTTTGTTTAGTTTTGCTTTAAAGTAAGCTCTCTGCCCAACATGGGGCTTGCTCATGACCTCGTCAATCAGGACTGCGTTCTTTATCTAATGAGCCAGCCCAGTGCCCAGAGAGGAAGTAGCTTGGCGTTAGAAGAGAACTCCTTCCTCAGGAGGGGAAATGTAGATAGATAAAAATATATGGAGGTTTGTGAGCTGAAGGTAGGTGGTAGTCTTAAGATGTTCATCTAGTGACTTTAAAACAGTTGAGGGCATTGTGGTTTGTGGTTATTAAGTTTGGGAGAATGAACTGAAGTTGATCAGTTTGTTGGGACTTGGTTAGTCTAGCTGTAAGAGACTCCCGTTTTTGTGGTGGCAGTCCACTTCACACACATTCAGTCACCTGGAAGGTAGGTAGATCAAGCTCCCGGATGGGGACAGCATTAATTATTGTCATCACTTTCGTGTTTAAGGTTGTCAACCCACCTGCAGAAAAGTCACCCACGGCCTCTTGATGACTGGTAGTTTTGATGGTGGGGGAAGGATGACGACAGCATTTTTTAAAATTGCTGTTGGACCTATTCTCTCAGTTTCTTAAATCACCCGAAAGACAGTATTCTCCTTTATCAAGTGAGCCAGTAAGCTCTGAAGAGTTAGAGGACTCCTAGCAGAATGCTGAGTCAAAGTTAGAATGTGTTAGTGATTCCAAGTCTGCTTTTTTCAGTTACTTGCTGAATGTCATCAAACTAAGCACCCCCCCCAGTCCCACACTGTAAGTGCTAACTTAAGCTTTATTGATACCTGAATTGTAAGAATTTATGAATATATTACTTTAAAATGTTACACTTCCACAAATAAAGAGCTTCCTACTCTGCATAAGATACTGTGCTGGATACTTCTGTGTTAGGCCTTAGTAACTTAGTGGTATATATATTTTTTAAAACTTGGCTGCTTGTGTGGGTTCTACCTCCATCATAATTACTATAGCTATCCTATTAGATATAAGAGAGATGCATATATTTGTGAAATGTTAACATTCTGGACAATTTGGACATTAAGAAGTTGGGCTTCACCCTCGTACAGTATAGAAACTTGGATACAAACCACTGTGTACCACTTTAGGTTTTTTCATCTCCCAAACTGCCTAAATCATTTTACATTATTTCCTCTTTAGATTTCCCCAGCTAGGGGGTGGGTTAGATGGGGAATCCCCTTAAATGAAAACACAAAATGCAAAAAATTTACTGAAGCATCTAACTTATCCCAAGAACATGCTCAGTATATTAGAAGGTGATTTGCAGAATGTGAAGACTAGAGGTAATCATTACTCAATGAATTTGATTTTTTTTTTTTTTTTTTTTTTTTAGTAACTGTGATGGCTGGCTTTTCAGTTAATAGTATATCCTTGGTAAACACCTGTCTGTTCAAGTTATTTTTATGCAACCCGGAAATTATTTCAGAATTGCTGGCATCCATTCTATCCCAAATGTATAAATTTATGCGGCTCCTGGGTAGCTCAGTCGGTTAAGCACCTGACTACAGCTTGGGTCATGATCTCAGGGTCCTGAGTCAGCTTCCCTCCCTCTCTCTGCCTCTCCCCCAACTTGTGCATGTGTGCTTTCCCTTTCAAATTAAATACTAAAAACCACAAACTAATCATAAAGGAAAAAAATGGGTAATTGGGCCATAATAAAACTTAAAACTCTAAAAAATGTGTAAACTTAAGCTGTTTAATATTTCACATTACTTGTGAACATGCTGTATATATATATGTGTGTACTAGGAGACTGCCTGTCTAAAGCTTATTGCAATCTGTTCTGTGTTGTCCCTGATTTTTTACATGATAGTATATAAATGGCACAACTTCTCATTTCGAGGACACCCAGGCAGTAATCTGTCTAAAGTTATCTTCTATCAGTTGTTACCCCTGTTTATGTAAATGCTGAGAATGGAACATGCCCCCGTATCAGTTAACATAAGTAGGCAGATAAAGTAGAGAGTTAAAAATGAAGATTTTAGGGATGCCTAGGTGGCTCAGTTGGTTAAGCGACTGCCTTCAGCTCGGGTCATGATCCCAGCGTCCTGGGATCGAGTCCCACATCAGGCTCCTTGCGCGGCAGGGAGCCTTCTCCCCCTGCTTCTGCCTGCCATTCTGTGTGCCTGTGCTCGCTCTCTCCCTCTCTCTCTCTCTGACAAATAAAATCTTTTTTAAAGAATGAAGATTTTAAATTTTACTTTTCCCTACATCCTTAGTCTCCTTTGCTGTTTTTCTTCCCTAGATCTTTAATTTTGGGGTACTCTGAGGAGGCTTAGCCTCCCTGCATGTCTTGGTGCTCTTTTCCTGTCTCTTAGCTTTAGGTGTTAGTATGCTCAGTTTCTAAGTTTATATTTCCAATTCAGACCTTTTCCCTAGATTGTCTACTAGAAACCTTAAGTATCTAATAGGCATATCAAGCAGCATGCTGAGCTCTTCATCCTCTCACACTCCCCCACCATCTGCTAAGCCCACAGTCTTTCTCAGTAGGCAATACCCAGTACCTTCATTTCAATTGCTTAGATGCAAACTTTGAAATTACTCTTGGCTTCAACACCTCACATCCAATACATCAGGAAATCTTTTTTTGTTGTTAATCATCAGAAAATACCTAGAATCTGGCCACTTGCTATTTCCATGACTTTGATCATTTGCCTGTTAAATTATTGCTATAGGAGCACCTGGGTGGCTCTGGCCGTTGAGCATCTGCCTTTGGCACAGGTCATGATCTCTGTGTTGGGCTCTCTGATCAGCAGGGAGCCTACTTCTCCCACCCCTCTGGCCCTCCCCTCTGCTCTCTCGAAAAACAAAAACAAACAAAAAAAACACTTTTTTTTTAAGATTTAATTTATTTATTTGACAGAGATCACAGGTAGGCAGAGAGGAAGGGAAGCAGGCTCCCTGCTGAGCAGAGAGACCAACGCGGGGCTCCATCCCAGGACTCTGGGGTCATGACCTGAGCCTAAGGCAGAGGCTTTAACAGGCGCCCCAAAAACCACCTTTTTATAAAAAAAAATAGATTCCTGCAATAATTCCTATAGTTCTCCCCATTTTCTGCTCTTGCCTACCTACAGTCTTCCCAACACAACTCTTGGGGTTTTTGGTTTTTGGTTTTTTTATCCTATCTTCAAAATCCTGCAGTGGCTACACATTTCTATCAGGAAAGCTCCTGTCTTGTAAGGTTTCTCCATAATTTGGCGCCTAAATGTCACCTTTCTGACCACATCTCCCAAAGCCACTCTTCCCTCTCCCTGCTGATTATTTTCTAGTCATTCTGGCCTTGTGTTGTGTTGTGTTGTGTTGTGTTTTCCAACAGGCCAGACATGCTTCTGCCTCTCACCCTTGCAGGGCCATTTCCCCTGCCTAGAATGCTTTGGATATCTGCATGACAATGTCATCTTAATGAGGTTTATTTTCACCTTTCTGTTGAAGGATGAAAGAGTCTGCTAACTCCCTTACTCTGCTTTATTTTCCCAAGTGCTTATTAACACAATGTATAATATACTCCCTAACACAATGTATGGTATGTTTGTTGTCTTTCAGAATATGACTTGTTTCATTTTTTTGTTTTTTTAAAGATTTTATTTATTACTTATTTGACAGAGATCACAAGTAGGCAGAGAGGCAGGCAGAGAGAGAGGAAGGGAAGCAGGCTTGCTGCTGAGCAGAGAGTCCAGGACCCTGGGATCATGACCTGAGCCAGAAGGCAGAGGTTTTAACCCACTGAGCCACCCAGGTGCCCTGACTTGCTTATTTTCTAAGTCCTAAGTTCCTACATAAGCGTGTGCCACATACATGTTCATTAAATGAATGAGTGAATGTCTTCTAAATTCGTAGCTCTACCACATCATCTTGTTAAGCTTATGGTATACAGGTATTCCTGAAAACAGGCACTGTTTTCAAAAGTTTGCATTTATGTCACTTCTATGAAATTTTACGAAAGTTAGTGCCTTGTTTTTGTTAAGCAAGAGGAAAGAGGATTTTTGGCTTTTATGGGAAAAGGCAAAAAGTAAAAGTGTCAATCACTTTTTTGACCACCAGCTGTTACAGAGGCTGTGTGGACCCTGAGCAGTGAATGGCACTACCAGGCTCCTTCCCTGGAAACCACTCAGCGTCAAACCACCATAGCTTTGCACTGTGAGCATCTGAGCTTTATCTTGATTTATTTTGTACACCCCTTAGCAAAATGTGTCCTAACATATTAGAAAAGCCTGAGGTTATTTTGGGGGTCTACTTTTGGTTGGCAGGGAAACCTGCAACAATAGTTTTAAGAGCTAATTCACGAGCATCTTTTAAATGGTAAAACATGTTTAAAATGTCATTTTAACCATTTTTAAACATGTATTTCAGTGGCAGTAAATACATTCACAATGTGCAACCATCACCACCATCCCTTTCCAGAACTGTTGGATCATCTCAAGCAAACACTGTACCCATTAAACAATAACTCCCCATTCCTACGTCACCCCCAGTCCTTGACAACCTCTCCCGTACTTCCTGTCTATCAGTTTGCCTGTTCTAGGTACCTCATATAAGTGGAGTCATACACTATGTGGTCTTGTGTGACTGGTATATTTCACTTAGCATAATATTTTCAAGGTTCATCCAGGATGTAACATGTATCAGAATTTGATTTTAATGGGTGATTGATCCATTGTATGTATATACCACCTTTCATCCATTCATCTGTTGGTGGGCATTAGGGTTTTTCCATCTTTTGGCTGTGGTGAATAATGCTGCTGTGAACCTTGGTGTATGAGTCCTGCTTGCAATTCTTTGGGGGTATATACCTAGCAGTGGAATTGTTGAATCAGATGTGCTGATTCTGTTGAACCCCAAAGACTTTCCCATAGCAGGTGCATCATTTTATATGCCCACTAGCAATGCATAAGGATTTCAGTTTCTCCACACCCTGACCAACACTTACTTTTCATTTTTCTGATGGTAGCCGTCTTAATGGATATGAAGTGGTGTCATTGTCAACTGTGATTTTTAAAGTGAGTCTTCTTTATTGAGTCTTTCCAAAATATTAAGCTTAGTTTTCATTGAACCAATTCTATTTACACTCACTTCACTGATTTATATAATAGCCATGAAATCACAGGAAAATAGTACTAATGACATAGTTTAAGAGCAAACACAACTGAATATTAAGAGCAGAAGTTCTTGGGCTGGCTAAGTAGGAAGAACATGTGACTCTCAATCTTGGGATCCCAAGCCTAAGCCCTGTGTTTTACAGAAAATGTACAGGTAGTTCTATGGGGGCCACTTGAGTGCTAACACAGTATCAACATTTTCTTATTTCATGGTCTAAAAGCTACTAAAAACGTGGTCTATAGCCCACCAATGTGAGCATCACAGGAGTGGAGAACTTGTTAATGACTGCTGAATCAGAGCCTCCATCCCAGACTTAGGGAATCAGAATTTGCTTTGGGACAAGATGCGCAAGTGACTTACATACAGTAATGATCAACATATTGGGGTTTTAAACTTTTAGTGGCTACCTGGTATTTCAACTTAGAGTTTAAATCAGTTCTTGTCATTGGGTATTCAGGTTATTTCACTTGATTTTGGACTAGTAGGAAGGACAGACACGGCAGTGAATATCCTTGTAAATAAATCTAAATATATATCTCTGTTTTCCAAAAAGTAGTTTCTTAGGATGCTTGATTAAATGAATATGAACATTTGAGGTTTTTTGACACATGATGTTGCCCTCTCATTTACCTTCACCCCAGCTGTATGTGAAAAATCACATTTTCCCACATACTTTGTAATAATGGTTTAAAAAATATATTCATTTTGGAGGTAAAAACTTATTTTTAAATATCTTGTGATTTTTATAATGACTTAAATAGCATAAATGTCTAAATATTTTAAACTGAAAAATATTTTAAAAGGTTAGTATGCTGCCATCTAGTGATAGCTTTATGTAAGGACAGGGTAAGTCATGATTGAGTAATTGAGTTCAGTGTATACATCAGCCCCAAACTAATACGACTAGTAAAGAGCAGACACAAGAACTGAATGATCCAAGCCAAGTTCCAGTATCAAGAAATATCTGAAAGATTCTTTTCTAATCCTGTATCTCTGGTAAGTCACAACAGTATAGTCAAACCAGAAGGAGGTAATAAAAATAATACCTTGATTTTTCTGATGGAGTTCGGTTATAAAACCAGTTAGTAAACTAATAAAATCTTTTTCATGTCCATCCCTACACTGAAAATATTTCTGAATTTGCTCAATGCACACAGTTAAGTCATTGGAAGGGAAGATATTTTGTACCTGCAAATTTTGTACTTCTACAGAGACTGTTACTTTAATTAAAGAATATATTTAATGTTTCTTTGAAGAGGTGTATACAGTTTCCTAAAGTCATTCTAAACAGAATTCTCATGGTAGGTTTAACAGTAGACTTACCTTTATTTAGTTACATAATACCGTTTTGTTTTGTTTTTTAAACAAAAGATTTAAAGATTTTAAGATTTAAAGATTTTATTTCTTTATTTATTTGACAGACAGAGATCACAAGTAGGCAGAGAGTCAGTCAGAGAGAGAGGGAGAAGCAGGCTCCCCGCTGGGCAGAGAGCCTGACACAGGGCTCTATCCCAGGACCCTGGGATCATGACCTGAGCCGAAGGTAGAGGCCCTAACCTGCTGAGCCACCCAGGCGCCCCAATACTGTTTTTGTTTTTAACCCTAGGTGAAAGCCTATCTTCTTTAGAATTTGAGTGCCTCTTCTCTGCTAAGTATGGGATTCAGGAATGAGTTATAATCCAAGGAATATTCCTTCTGTTTTTGTGAGCCAGGAAATAGAATAATTTCTATTCAATGAATATTTAAAATTATTGCAATGTGCAAAATACCTTGAACATAAAAAAAAAAAAGCAATGTGCTGTCTGGAAAAAAAGAGTTGATGAGACTAATAGATGCTGGCCACTTCCCATGTGTTATTTCATGTAAGTGTCAAAACAGTATTATTAGGGTTCCTCATTTTATAGACAAGGAAACAAATTTAGAAAGATTCAGTAGCAAAGCAGTGATCTCTACTATGGAGTCAGAGGAGTCACCCTAGAGAATGTAATAGTGGGTCTCGTTAGTGGTCATTATTTCCAGGTGATAGGAGATGATATGAAAGACCGAAGTTAAATTATTAGAATTAATAGGTTAACAAGCTCTGTGAACACAAAATATAGAAATCAGATGTAAAGAGCTAGTATTAAATTTAATCAAAGATGTGGAAGCCCTCTTTTGGAGAGTTTTAAGCCTTTACTGGAAGATCTTAATTTAGATCCAAATTAATGGACATACCATGTTCATGAATAAAAAGTATTGTAAATTTGACAGTTCCCCCAAACTGATCTAGCATTAGTACAAATTCAATTAAAATTCTAAGAGGTTTCTTTCTTTTTGTTATTGAACTGGATAACCTGTTTCTCAGCCTTATGTGGAAATTAAAGGCAGATGATGAACAACAATGAGATGTGGGAAGACGCCCGTCAGTCAAAACTTCTAATAAGAGAGTGCAGTGTACTAAGTCATAGTGCAAGAATAGATAAACAGACTATGGAACAATATGCAGAGGCCAAAACCACATGTATGAAAGCTAGATTTATGCTAGAATGCAAATTACTCTGGACTGTTCTGAGAAAAACTAGGATTTTTGCCTATTGCTATATGTAAGTACCAGTTCTAGGTGGATTAAATGTGGACTGAATCTGAGAGGCAAAGTTAGAAAATACAGGAAATACAAGAAAATCTGGAAAGTAATTTTATGACTAGATTAGAATTTCTTAAGGCAAGGTACACATCAAAGGGCAATATTGATAAATGTGAATACATTAGGAACTTCTTATTAGAAGATAACCACAGAATGCAAAGAGAAGCTGCAGTCTGGAAGGACTAGTATCAAAAATATAAAAACCCAGATCTGTAAGAATGACAAAAACCCAACAGAAAAATGGGCAACAGACATGAACTGACATTTCACAGAACATTCCATAATTATGTGAAATTATTTCTAACTTCATTAGTTATCTAAGAAAAGCATATTAAATTCACAGGTGTCATTTCAATTGAAATATCTGCAAGATAGGCCAAACATGTTTAATTGGTTCTAAGTATTAGCTAGGATGTGATCCAATGAAAAACACTGCTGGAAGGGGTGTTAATTGGTATATCCACTTTGGAAGACAGTTTAGCACTACTTTTTAAATGTGCATATATACATTAGGAAAACTTGAATCTCTGCACTAGGAGGCATATAAACAAAAATGTTTATAGCAACATTTTTAATAGCAAAAGATGGAACAGCTCAGATGTCCACTGACAATAGATAAATAGGACATTTGTACAATAAAGTACTAAAGCAGTGGGGCCACAGTAGTGTCCACATTAACCAACCCTTGGGAAGAGCCCAGATTCCCACTGACAGATGAATGGATAAAGAAGATGTGGTGTATATAAATGCAGTGAAATATGCAGCCATCAAAATCTTGCCATTTGCAAAGACATGGATGGAACTAGATGGTATTATGTTAAGCAAAATAGGTCAATCAGAGAAAGACAAATACATGTTCTCATAGATATGTGGAATTTAAGACACAAGGCAGAGGATCATAGGGGAAGAGAGGAAAAAAATGAAACAAGACAAAACCAGAGAGAGATAAACCATAAGAGACTTTTAATCTTAGGAAATAAACTAAGGGTTGCTGGAGGGGAGAGGGGTAGGAGGATGGGGTAACTGCATGGTGGACATTGGGGAGGATATGTATTGTAATGAGCACTAGGTATTATATAGGACTGATGGATCACAGACCTGTACACCTGAAACAAATATGTTATACTTCACTGAATTTCAGTTTTAAAAAATGGGAAGAAAAAAAAAAAGGCCAGGTAAGATCAGCAAGAGGGTGATGATAAAGAGAAAAGGTCAGCAAACTGAACTCTACGGTGCTTCTATGGCTAGAAATAGGGAAAATGGAATGATGCAGCAAAGAATACTGAGATGGGGCAGACTGTGAGGTGAGAGAGCCAAAAAAAAAAAGGGTGAGGGGTCCCCTGAGTGGCTCAGTTGTTGAGCATCTGCCTTGGGCTCAGGTCATGATCCCAGAGTCCTGGGAAGAGGGGAAAGAAAGAAGGGAGGAACAGAAGAAGGAACAAACAGGAGGGTGTCTCAAGCCAAGTTTCACAAAAGAGAGTGTGAAGTGTGTCACATGCTACTGAAGGGTTCAGTAGGATGAAGACTAAATCGACCATTTGATTTGACAACCCAGAATTCATTGGTGTCTTAGAGTAGTGTGATTTAGAGGAGTGGTGAGCATTAAAAGATGAGTGGAATGAACTTGGAAGGGAGTGGGAGACAAGAAAGGAGATCGTCAATTTTTAAAAAATTTTTTGTTGTTTTTTTTAGAGGAGATAGTCTTGAAAAGAATACTGTGAACAGCAAATAAACGGGGAAGTAGTTGGATAGGGATGTTACTAATTGATAGATGTTTGGAGTGTTGCACAAACCAAGTGTCATGATGATTTAGAGTGACCAAGCCCTCTGCACTTGTTTGAAAAGCCCCTTCCCCTACTGCCTTATATAAACTTGAAGTCCCCAAGAAGTACACAGTTTTGCAAAATAGGCATTTTTCAATGAGCTGTTACTGGTCAGGGACTAGCAGAAGAATCTAAAGTTCTAGATTTGTGACCTCTATGAGGCTTCCATCGTCCTAACAATGGAGCTTCCCATTTCTCTCACACAGTAAGCTTGTGTCTCATATGGGACTTAGAAGGCATAATGACTTTTACCAGAACTTACTGTACATCTACCTATAAAGAGCCTTTGTTCCCAATAATGTAAGCCCTTGGCAAGGACACAAGCTCACAGTCACTCAAAAGTCTTCCATATTGCAGTCACACTTATACTGTGGAGAAGTTTATTTGCTTACATGTATGAAAATACTCCTTGTCTATATTTATTCAGGATCCTTTGTAGGTTGGTAAGCAAAAGGAACACATTCCTTTTGGGGTAATCACGTAGGGAATTCTAGTGACAGAGTTCTTTTGTAAGTGTGGAGAATGGTGGGCAGTGAAATTTATGACCGCTTAGATCCAAAGTTCCTTCCACCTTCTAGACACCTACCAGAGCAACAAGCAGGCAGTATTTTCCTAGCACTGCTGTCACGGAGTACCATCACTAAAACAAATTTATTGACTCACAGTTCTGGGGACTAGAAGTTCAGAATCAAGGTGTTAGTAGGGTCATGCTCCCTCTGAAAACTGTAGGGCAGTACTTTTCTCTTCCTAGCTTCTGGTGGTTTGCTAGCAATCTTTGGCACTCCTTGGCTTGCATTTGCATGACTCTAGTCCCTGCTTTCATTATGACATTCTGCCTTAGTGTCTCTGACTTTTCATGACTGTAAGGACACTAGTCATATTGGATTAGGGGCCCACCCTACTCTAGTGTGACTCACTCTTAACTGATTCCATCTTCAATATTTCTATTTCTAGACCCTATTTCTAAGGTCATATTATAATCTACCTGGAGTTAGGACCTCAACATATCTTTTGGGTGGGGTAGTTTGCAGAAGGGGACAGACGATTTGACCTATAAATCTGGATTATAGACCCAAATCCACAAATGGCAAAAGATGTAAGTGGTATTGAAAACAAGTACGAATGGAGACTATTGGAGTAGTGGGGGAGAAGGGATAGATAACAGCTTTAGAAAGAGCCAGCAAACATATATGGTGACACTGCACTAATACAAATATACTACAGAGAAAAATGTGAGTAGAGCAGTAAAACTTGGCATCAGACCAAAAAAAAAAAAGTAACCAGAAAAATTTTTGTGCAGAAGATGAAAATTATAACCAAACTCCAGCACCACCCATAGATCTAGACAAATAGAGTCCCTGTTCTGGGTCCCACACTTGAGAGGGACCCACATATCACAGGCACACAAATATATTAAAGAACACACAAGGCAGCACTGTCACTTTGACTCCAATGCTAATTGCCAACACAGTGCAATTAGTAACTACACTTCTGCTCTTGTGAATAACCACATTCAGACCCTAGGGAAACACTTCTCCATATCCTCTGCCTAGTATCTTCAAAAGACAACCGTGTCCAAATATGCAGGTTTGTCGGTTGTGTTGCTACAGACATTGCTTCACGGAGCAAGGAGGATTTGAGTATCTGAAGTTTGGGGACACAGAAAAGACTAATTGTCAAGCTCTTCCTTAGCACAAGTGTAAAAGATTCCTGCATAACAAAGCAGTTTCCCACTAAGGGCCAAGCATTGATTTTCTTCTCTTTATGTTCAAATTTGTACTCTACAAATTTTGTATACTTTGAATAAGCTTTTGTTTAGGGTGGGCTGGGTGATGGACATTGGGGAGGGTATGTGCTATGGGGAGTGCTTTGAATTGTGTAAGACTGCTGAATGACAGGCCGGTACCCCTGAAACAAATAATACATGTATGTTAATTTTAAAAAAGATTTTGTTTGGGCGCCTGGGTGGCTCAGTGGGTTAAGCCGCTGCCTTCAGCTCAGGTCATGATCTCAGGGTCCTGGGATCGAGTCCCGCATCGGGCTCTCTGCTCAGCAGGGAGCCTGCTTCCTCCTCTCTCTCTCTCTGCCTGCCTCTCTGCCTACTTGTGATCTCTCTCTGTCAAATAAATAAATAAAATCTTTAAAAAAAATTTAAAAAAAAGATTTTGTTTAAATTCATAGTCTTGAAGATTGTTACTGTCAGTGAAATGCAAATTATGTGGAAATAGGATAACACGATTAATGATTGTGCTGAAATAAAGGCAAAAAAATAAAATTGATGGGATAAGTAATGTAACTTATGAAATAATGTGCTTATTTTATGCTGTATGCAAGCATTGCTGGTCCCTCAAGAGAACACTAGACAGGTACAGTAATAGTTAAATGTAGTTATCTGGTATTTACTAAATTTCAATCATATAAAAACCATAGCTTTACACATCTTTCATTGTTTTGAAAGTATATTTGTTGCGATAGAAGGGCTGAATATATTTTATTTCATCATTTTAAGGTTTAATAACTCTTAAATTTAGACATATGGTTAGGGGCTCCTGTTTATATTCTTGCCCCAGACCCTGCAAATGAAAGGAGTCAACCAGTCAAACATTTACTATGAATTAAAGCTGCAGTCAATGAAGCAGTTACTACTGTGGTAGAAGAAAACAGTGTCAAATACAAAAATACAGATGGCCAGATAATAGAAGATGAAATATGAAATGACAGAATGAAAAAAGAAAAAACCCATCATAGAAATGAAAATAAAATGAAAAGAAGCACAATAAGTGTTTTTTAAAGGTTTAAAAAATAATTGCTTTATTAAAATTACAGAAATAATGGGGTGCCTGGGTGGCTCAGTGGGTTAAGCCGCTGCCTTCGGCTCGGGTCATGATCCCGGGGGCCTGGGATCGAGTCCCGCATTGGGCTCTCTGCTCAGCGGGGAGCCTGCTTCTCCTCATCTCCCTCTCTGTCTGTCTCTCTGCCTATTTGTGATCTCTCTCTCTGTCAAATAAATAAATAAAATCTTAAAAAAAAATTACAGAAATAAGAGGCAGGCAAAAAAAAAAAAAAAAAAAAGCCTAACGTAATTGAAGTTCTAAATAGATAATCAACATAGTTTTCTGAACTGAAGATTCCAATCTCTACATTGAAAAGGCACACTGTGTACTAGGTTAGTACAAAGAGATTTCTGTTTCCATTGATGACAAACTGAATGGATTGCGCCTACTTTCTCACCTAAAACAACTGGGAAAGCTGGAGAAATTGTAAATCTGTTTCAATGCATCAAAAGCAAGCATGCATGAAGAATTGCAGGGTTAAAATCTAGGAAAGGAGTTATGAGTCTGCCATGTGAGATTCTGAAAAACATTCTAAAATTTCAATTCTGGAAATAGAGCCCAAGAGGACTAGAAGCTAAACACAATTTTTAGCATGCATGTGGCTAAAGGAACACAAATTAGAATTGAAGGCTGCAAGGAAAAACTATACATATCAGGTTTTTATTTGGGATCCCAGAAAGCTTATCCAGCTTCAAAATTGTCTTAATCCCTATATGAATGAAAGGTGCTGCAAGTAAGTCTGCCTGCCTGGCAGAAACAGAAGTGAGTTATCTGGAGGAAGATTGACATCATCCAGAGTTTCAAAGTCTGCACTCGAGTGCAGTTCTGTCCCTCAATCAAAAATAACCTGATTTAACAACTGGAAGACAAAATATGAACAAAAGAGAAATGACAGATAATGGAAACATAATAATGGTCTAAGCCAGGGGCCAGCAATATATGGCCCATCCGTCAAATCCTGCCCCCTGCCTGTTTTGGTAGATAGATGTATTGGAACAGACCTACGTGCATTCATATATGTATGTTTGTGGCTGCTTTTGTACTCTAACAGCATAAAGAGAACTACTCGAGGGCTCACAAAGCCTAAAGTATTTACCAGGAATATTCACAGAAATTTGCTAGCTGCCAATTTAAGCTACCTTGATAAGATACCAGAACAACAGGAAATTTTAAAAGGAATAGAAGGCAATTGTAGAGATAAATGCAGAACTTAGTAAATACTAAACAGAGAATCAACACAGTCAACAATTGGGTACTTTGAAAAGGTAATTAAAAAGCTTAGCCCTTAATGAGACTGATAGAGTTTGAGAAAGAGAAGGTAAAACTAACCAGTGTCAGGAATGAAAATGGGAAAATTAATACGAGTTCTGCCAGGCAAAAACCAATTTACCAAAACTGAATTGAGAAAAGTGAGTAGTCCTTTGTCTGTTAAAGAAATTGAGGGGCACCTGTGTGGCTCAGTTGATTAAGTGTTTGACTTTTGATTTCGGCTTGGGTCATGATCTCGGGGTTGTGAGATCAAGCCCCACATTGGTCTCCGTGTTCAGAGCAGAGACTGTTTGTTCCTCTCCCTCTGCTCCTCCCCCTCCTCACACACTCTCTCTCATTCTCTCTCTCAAATAAAATCTTTTAAGGAGAAAAGAAATTGAATTCCATAATTCCCACAAAGAAACCACCAGATGAATTCTTCCAAACATTTAAGGAAGAAATAACACTAATGACATAAAACCTTCCAGAGAATAGAAAAAGGCATCCTGGTCTCACCTGAGCAGGATGAAAAGGGGCTCCCCGGTAGCTGGTCTAGTGTGTGATGCAGAGCCAAGCAGGGTGATGAGGCTGCCCACATGGGGGCAGCCTTACGTAGGCTGTTGGAGCCCAAGTGCCATTAGCAGGGCGTCCATATGGAAGGAGTAGCCTGGATGGGGGGGCGTGTGTGGTGCGGGGAGATAGGGAGGCGAGGTTAGAGTCCAAAGTGCCCACACTGTGGAATAGCCTTTTAGAGCATAACAGCCCAGAGTAAAAGAAGAAAATGTTCATGATGGGCTACACCTTGGCATGGAGAGCCAGATCCTGAGGAAGGTAAAGAACGCCTGTTAAGGGTTGCCACAGCCTGTGCAATTAGGAGAACATCCATGTATGGAAGTAACCCAATGTGGGGAGTCAGAGGCTAAGCAGATAAGAGGAGGGCATCCCTGCAGGAGTGTGGACTGGTGTAGAGTGGCAGAAGCCAACCAGGGAGATGAGATATTTGTGTGCATAAGAGTTGGTAACAATAGGGCGCCTGGGTGGCTCAGTGGGTTAAGCCGCTGCCTTCGGCTCGGGTCATGATCTCAGGGTCCTGGAATCGAGTCCCGCGTCGGGCTCTCTGCTCAGCAGGGAGCCTGCTTCCTCCTCTCTCTCTCTCTCTGCCTACTTGTGATCTCTCTCTGTCAAATATATAAATAAAATCTTTAAAAAAAAAAAAAAGGAGTCGGTAACAATAGAGATGGGAGATTAGTTATATGTAAGGGAACTGAGTAGACAGGAAAAGGGAGATAGAAGACAGGTTTCTCACTGTCTGAGAAGGGAGTTAAAAATACAGAAAGGATGAATTACTGAATGAACCCTGTGTTTGTTTTTTTTAATTGGAGTTTTATGTAATATATTTCCTATATCTATCTACTCAGAGGGTCTGGGAACAGTGACACTTTAATACCAATGAGGATATCTAGTGTCTGGATCTTGACTTCTAAATGTCATATCCACTAAAAGGAATTAGGGCTGCTTAGAGAAATGACTGGTTTTGAGGCTGTTACAGGCAAAGTGAATCATAACAGAGTAGGGGTGCCTGGGTGGCTCAGTTGTTCAAGTGGTCGACTTTTGTTTAAAGTTCAGGTCATGATCTCAGGGTCGTGAGCTGGAACCCTACTTAGTGTTCTGAGCTGAGTGTGAAATCTGCTTAAGATTCGCTCTCTCTCCTCCCTCTGCTCCTCCCCACCCCTGCTTGCGTGCACACGCACTCCCTCTCTCAATAATAATAATATGGGGCACCTGGGTGGCTCAGTGGGTTAAAGCCTCTGCCTTCGGCTCAGGTCATGATCCCAGAATCCTGGGATCGAGCCCTGCTGAGCAGAGAGCCCGCTTCCTCCTCTCACTCTGACTGTCTCTCTGCCTACTTGTGCTGTCTGTCAAATAAATGAATACAATCTTTAAAAAAATAATAATAATAATAATAATTGTAATAACATCTTATGTCAAAAAGCAAGGAAGTTCTCAGAAAATGGGAACAGATCAAAATGACCCAGAATCCAGTAAGAATGGGTGCTCCCCTGTCCAAACTGAGAACAATTTTGCAACAACCACAAAAAGGTGATAGTACAGACACATAGACCAATGAAACAGAATAGAGAATTCAGAAATAAACCCTCACATGTATGGTCAAATAATTTTTGTCAGGGTGCCTAGACCACAATGGGGAAAGGACAGTTTATTCAACAAATGGTACTGGGAAAACTGAATATCCACATGCAAAAGAATGAAGTTGGATCCTTATCTTACACCATATGCAAAATTTAACTCAAAATGGATTAAAGGCCTAAAGTTAAGACCTAAAAAATTTTATAGTTTTAACTATAAAATTCCTAGTTAAAAACATAGGAGAAAAATTCGATGGCATTGGATTTGGCAATGATTTCTTGGATATGATACCAAAAGCCCCAGCAAGAAAAGCAAAAATATGTTAATGGGACAACATCGAACCTAAAAACTTCAGCACATTAAAGAAAACAATAGAGTAAAAGGACACCATATAGAATGGGAGACAGTTGCGAATCATATGTGTGATAAAAGGTTAATATCCAGAATAAATAATTCTCAAATATCTCTCAAAAGAGCAATGAACCCAGTTAGAGCATGGGCAAGGGACCTGAATAGACATTTCTCCAAAGCCGATATGCAAATGGCCAATAAATATATTAAAAGATGCTCTACATCACCAATCATTAGAGAAGTGCAAATCAAAATAACTATGGGATATCACTTCATACACATTAGGATGGCCACTATCAAGAAAAACAAAATACAAATGGTGAAGATGTAGAGAATTTGGAACCCTTGTGCACTGCTGGTGGGAGTGTAAAATGGTGCAGCCATTATGGATATCAGCATGGAAATTCCTCAAAAAACTGAAGATAGACATACCATATGATCTGGCAATTCCACTTCCGAATATATATCCAAAATAGTCAAAAGAATGATTTTGAAGAAATATTTGCACACCCACATTTATTGCAGCAGTATCCACAATATCAAAGAGGTGGAAGCAGCCCAGACATCCATCAACAGATGATTAAAGCATGGTGGAGGTATACAGTGGAGTATTAATTCAGATTTTAAAAAGAAGGAAATCCTGTCACCTGCTACAACGTGGATGAACTGGGAGGACATTATACTGTGTGAAATAAGTCAGTCGCCAAAGGACAGATACTGTATGATTCCACTTACATGAGATATCTAGAGTAATCCTCAGTCACAATTGTGATTCCAAATTTCCAGTTACAGTTGTGGAAACAGTAGAATTGTGGTTGCCAGGCTTGGAAGAGAGAGAAATGGAGAGTTGTTTACTTTGTGTATAGACTTTCAGTTTTTCAGTTTTGCAAAATGAGAAAATTCTAGAGGGGCACGTGATAGGCTTAGTCTGTAGAGCATGTGAGCCTTGATCTCAGGGTCGTGAGTTCAAGTCCCACATTGGGTATGGAGCCTATTTTAAAAAAAGAAAGAAAGAAAGAAAGAATTCTAGAGATCTCTTATACAAGATGTAAATATAGTTAACTCTACTGAGCTTTACACTTAAATTTTATACTATGTATTTTACTATAATTTTTTAAATTGCAAAAAAAGTGATAAAAGATTTTAACACATTGTAAACATAAGAGTGAGCCTATACAGATATAAACAAATAAATTGAAGAGTGAGTTGATGAAGAATGGGGTGTTTGCATAATTTCAAATATCTCCCCACAAATTACTTACTACTTATAAAGGAGAAAACATTATTTTCATAGTAATGATGCCTTGTGGACGTGACCGTAATCAAATGATCAAATGGATATTATTAGTAATGGGACAAATGGATACCATGTGCCACCTGATGGGATGCATTGAGGAGAACACAGTCTCGTATCTGTAATATTCCGGCCAACGATACATCACCTCAATCTTGTCATGAGGAAAAATCGGACAAGCCAAAATTGAGAGACATTTCTACAAAATAAGTTACCATGATTTCAAAAATTGTCAAGACCACAGACATGAAAAAAGGACTAAGGAACTGTTCTAGCCTAAAAGGACCAGAAAGATGGGACAATAGAAGTCAATGTGCGATTGTAAACTGAATTATTTTGCTCTACAAGATATTATGGGGATAATTAGTGAAACTTGAATGAGGGCTGAGGATCGGATTAACATATTAGTGTTAATTTTCTAATTTTGGTTGTGGTAACGTAAGAGAATGTCTGTTGGAAAGAATACACCTAAAGTGATGGACATCTGCTCAGAAATTTATTTTCAAAGGATTCAGGGAAAGTTTATAATATTCTTTCAACTTTCCTATAATCTTATAATTATTTAAAAGGAATTTAATGGTGTACTAGGGCTTTATCAGCTATTAGGGAAAAAAATATGCTGCAGCTTCATGATTCGGTTTCTTTTCAAATCTTTGAAAAATATATTTTGGAGCCCTTAAAATGTTTTTGAGCCCATGTTGCAAAGTTTGAACAGCTTCATCATGGGCAGATCATCTAGTTGGCCCAGGTATTTTCAAAATAGTTCATCTGTGAGATGACTCTGAAAAGAATACAAACAATAGTTGCGAAATGTTGTATCCAAGTCAGTAAATCCCAGTAGCGAAGAAGCCATATTTTCCCCAATGAGATTTTAAAAAAATAGCTTGACAGAGCACATATTGTGTGCTTACTTGTGTTTTTAAAGAATGCTTTGTTCACACCTGTCATTACAGTTGTGTCCTTATACAACTGATCACAAATGTCTTTTAACAGTAGGTTCCCATCATCCAGAACTTGCTTCACTTTGTTGAATAAAGCCACAGCTAGATAGTTAAAAATTATGCCTAGGGTTTTTTTTTTTTAAATCATGACTATATTACATAATAGCAGTTGACCAGAGTTGTCATATCTGAAAATCTCCAATAACTCCCTATTAATTTCTGCTAATTTGTTTTATTAGCAGAATTTAATTAGGTGTAATTGTTACACCTAATTTTATACATATTTCTCATTTTTTAATTAACTCTTAAATTTTTTTTTGTTAAATGCTAAATTTGTTTTTCTCATTTTAATATTTTTTCAAAGGCTCATGGATTAAAAGCAGCATTATTTTGATGAGCTTCATGAAATTTAAGAATGCTAGTGTTCAGAGTGCCTGGGTGGCTCGGTGGTTTAAGCCTCTGCCTTCAGCTCAGGTCATGATCTCAGGGTCCTGGCATCGAGCCCCATATCCGGCTCTCTGCTCAGCGGGAAACCTGCTTCTCCTTCTCTCTCTCTGTCTACTTGTGATCTCTCTCTCTCTGTCAAATAAACAAATAAAATCTAAAAAACAACAACAAAAAAAAGAATGCTAGTGTTCAGTATAAACTCTGAAGGGGAATTCTCTATTTTGTTTTTAAAATCTTAAGAGCCACAACTATTAGCACTTCAGAATAATGCTTAACATTCTTTCTTGTCTGTGTTATAATGCTCTGGGCTAGTGCATTTTTATTTGATTTATGTGTAAACCAAAGAAAGATAAGGAGACATGGAATCAAGTGCAATATGGTGTCCCCGGTTGGATCCTGAAACAGAAAAAGGACGTGAAAGGAAAAGCTAGAGAGATCTAAGTACAGTGTAAATTTAGTTAATAGTAATGTACTAATGTTAGTGGGTTTTTAAAATTTTTTAAAAAGATTTTTGTTTATTTATTTGACAAAGAGAGATAGCGAGAGAGGGAACACAAGCAGGGGGAGTAGGAGAGGGAGAAGCAAGCTCCCCGCTGAGAAGGGAGCCCAATGGGGAACTCCATTACAGGACCCTGGGATCATGACCTAAGCTGAAGGCAGACGCTTAATGCCTGCGCAACCCAGGTGCCCTGTACTAATGTTAGTGTTAACATCTTACATAACCCCAGTTGGTTTGTCAAAACTAAGATAGTAACATTAGGGCAACTTGGTGATGGACTTCTTTGTTCTATCTTTGCAGCTTTTCTGTAAATATAAAAAATGTTTTAAGGGCACCAAGACAATGCAGAGGAAGGATAGCTTTTTAACAAATGGTGTGTTGGGACAATTAGACATCCATGTGCAAAAAATTACCTTGAACCTATATATCACACCACATACAAAAAATAATTCAAAATGGATCACAGACCTTAATGAAAAACCTAAAACCACAAAAGTTTTAGAAAAAAAGATAGGAGACAACCGTTGTGACCTGGATGTTAGGCAAAGACGTCTTAGAGCACAGTCAAGAAAAGAACAAATAAGTTGAACTTGAACATAGTTTATATATTATGATGCTTTTTAAAAGACACTGCTAAGATAATGAGAAGACTGGGAGTCTGGGTTGTATGGATGTACATCATGGGTGTATGGATATGTACAAACTTAACCAAATTGTATACTTTAAAAAAAATTTTTTTTAAGATTTTATTTATTTGAGAGAGAGAGTAAGCACAGGCAGGAGAAGGGGGAGGTGCAAAGGGAGAGGGAGAGACTCACCACTGAGCAAGGAGCCTGATAGGGAACATGATTCCAGGACCCTGGGATCATGACCCAAGCTGAACGCAGACACCCAACCGACTGAGCCGCTCGGGCACCTCAAAGAGAGTGTTTTCAACAAATGGTACTGGAGTAACAGGATATCTCTGTGGACAAAATTGAACCTCTACTCTCATGTCATACATAAATACTGACTCAAAGTACATTCTAAACCTAGATATAAAAACCAAAACTATAAAACTTCTTGGAGAAAACAGAAGAAAATATCTTCAACTTTAGGATAAGCATGGATTTCTTAAAGACAGAGAAAACATTAAAAGTTGATAAGTTTTACATCATAAAAATTAATAATTTGCTCTTTGAAAGACACTTTTAAAAACAAGGCAGACTACAGGCTGGGTGAAAGATTCCCAGTACATACATCTGGCAAAGGGGTATTATCAAGAATTCTTTAAAAACTAATCAAAAGTAAATACCCCAATTTTTAAAGTAGGCAAAAGATTTGAACTTGCACTTTCTGAAAGAAGATATATGAATGACAATACCTGAAAAGTATTTTCATCATCATCATTTGCTATTAAAGAAATACAAATTTAAAACTATAATGTGGGGAACACCCAGGTGGCTCAGTCGGTTAAGTGTCTGCCTTCAGCTCAGGCCATGGTCCATGGGTCCTGAGATTGAGTCCCTGCATCAGGCTCCCTGCTCAGCAGGGAGTCTGCTTCTCCTTTTGTCCCTCACTCCACTCGTGCTCTCTCTCTCTCTCAAATAAATAAAATCTTAAAGAATATACAATGTGATGCTGTAATATACACACTAAAAAGACTAAAATTGTGAAGTCTGACAATATGAAATATTATGAGTTGTCAATGCTGTTGGGTATGTAAAATGGGACAACCACTTTGGAAAACAGTTTAGCTCTCTGTTACAAACCTATACCAGTGTACCAGCAATTCTCATCCTAGAGGAATGCAAATAATATCCTCACAAGACTGGAACAGAAATTTTTGTAGCAGATTCTTTCATAATAACTAAAAAAAAAAAGGAAACTATCAAAGTGTTAATTGAGGTGAATGGATACATTATGGTATAACCACACAATGAATTACTACTTCGCAATAAAAAGCAATAAACTCCTAATACATTCATCAACCTGGACAAATCACAAAAGCATGCTGATATAAACTAAAGAATCCAGATATAAGAGTGTCTATAGTATGACTCCACTTCTAGGAAATTCTAGAAAAGAAAAAACTGTCCTTAGTGACAAAGAGCAGGTCAGTGTGTACCTATGGCCAGGATCAGAAGGTATGGACTAGAAGGGGCAGAGAACCCTTTTGGATGATGAAAATGTTTTATATTTTCACTGTGATGATGATTAATCAGGTGTTTACATTTGTCAATACTTATCAAACTGCATTTAAGATGAGTACATTTTATTTAATGCAAAATATGTCTTAATATAATTAATTTAGAAAAAAGAAAAGTAGAAAAAATTCTTGATTTTCTCATGTTCCTTTCTCTCTTTAACCAACTGAGCCACCCAGGCGTCCCGTTCCTTTCTCTCTTTAACACTTCAGCCTGGCTTATATCACCAGGACTCCCTAAAAATTAATCCCACAGAAGATCACCAATTGCTTCCCAATTGCAAATTAAATTTCTTGCCTTATATGACACCACATTGTTCTCACATACTTTTCTGCTCAGTCTTTCTCAGTCTCTCTTGAGAGTTTTGGGGTTTTTTTTTAAAGAATTTATTTATTTAGGGGCGCCTGGGTGGCTCAGTGGGTTAAGCCGCTGCCTTCGGCTCAGGTCATGGTCTCAGGGTCCTGGGATCGAGTCCCGCATCGGGCTCTCTGCTCAGCAGGGAGCCTGCTTCCTCCTCTCTCTCTCTCTGCCTGCCTCTCTGCCTACTTGTGATCTCTCTGTCAAATATATAAATAAAATCTTTAAAAAAAAAGAATTTATTTATTTATTTGACAGACAGATCATAAGTAGGCAGAGAGGCAGGCAGAGAGAGAGGAAGGGAAGCAGGCTTCCTGCTGAGTAGAGAGTCCAAAGCAGGGCTTGATTCCAGCACCCTGGGATTAAGACCTGAGCTGAAGGCAGAGGCTTTAATTCACGGAGCCATCCAGTCGCCCCATCTCTTGAAAGCTCTTGATAATAATCCGACTGGCTATAAATGATGTTTCCCAGAGTTTTTCTTAGGCTTCTCTCCTTTGACTTTCTTTGGGTGCTCTCATCTACTCTTAGTGTTTCAAAGTTGCCTTATAAGAACCCTGAGATGTTCACTTCTATCCCGGATTTCTCTCTTTCCAGATCCCAATAGAAACCTCTTCTCTTTGAAATCCCGCAAGCTACAAAAATCAACATGTCCAAAACTGAGCTCATAATATTTATTCCTAAATCTATCCCTCTCTCTCCGTGATGGTACTCGGTCTTGTTAATATCATCTTCATTTATCTAAGTTAGAGAACCAAGAATGACATCTACCTTTCTTTCATTTCCCAAGGCCAACTGGAGAGCAAATCTTGTTTAGTCTACCTTCTTAAAGTTTCTAGTATTTCTTTTGATCTTATTTCATCTTATTCATGCTTGCCTTAGTTACCAAAGTCTATAAATTGTCCTCCCATGACTGCATCCCAGCCCTTCCTCTTTTCCAAACCATCATCCACACTTTAGCCAAGGAAGCGCCGTATCTGACAGGAGTAAACCCACCCAAAATTTCTTGAGTGAATGAATCGCACTTCCTCTTCCGTGGCTATTCGTGGCAGTAAGAATAATAATAACCCTTTAGGAATAATGAACAATGAATGAAAAATTACGGACTCTCTCCCTAGAAAAAATGTACATTATGCACATGTAATATTTTGCACGGAGTTTCACAGGGTCTCATGAAACTCCTGATGCTCATGTAAAATTAAGAATATTGTAGGATAAAACGGATACTCCTTAGCCCGACCCTTCATTGTCGGACCCCCACCCCCCCCGTATTTCAGTACCTTCTCTGCCTGTGCCCCCTTTGCATCCTACCCTCTAGCCACGTAAACTACTGGCATTTCACTAAATGAATTGAGCTGTTTAAAGTCTCCGTGTATTTACATTGTGCTGCTTCCTTTGCCTGGAATAAACCAAGATGTTGTTATGAATATTTTGACACTCCTGTGCCACCATATTAAAACCTTAGTTTTTACTACCAAACATTTACTGTAACAGATATCTATGATATGAGCTATTTGGGGGATGAGAGTGGTGAAAGATGGTGTGAGGACCAATACCAATGTGAGGCTCAAACGTGGAATCAGAATGGCTTTTGGGGGGAATATATTACTTTAAAATAAAAAAGATATAATGAAACGATTTATGAGTGATATGAAAATATTTAGGCAAATGTATCTAAACTTTTACAGGTGCAACAACTATAGAGTTTGATGCCAGGTCTAGAAATCACTTTCTAAAAAATTTTTAAATAACGAATGATATTGGCAGCATTAAGTACATTTCTGACAGCAAAGAGCTTCTATTTTGACATGCATGTGACTAATCCTCTGGTTACAACTGTATTCTGACTCCTGGGAAAAAATATCCCAGATGGTCTTGTGACTATGGGTTTCAAACCTGTTTCTCTTACCCATATACTTACGGTGACACATGTGGTAGGACATGTGCATTGTGCAATATAAGTTCCATCCATGCACCTTCTTATTGCATTGCCAGATGCACCGGTGCAGTGGATAATAAGAGTATCTCTGGAAGTTACTTCCAACACCAGATCAACTAGCAATAATCTAACTGCAAGAAGTGAGGGTTATCCACAGAATCCAGCTACAAGTATCTCTTGAGTCTACATTCCCAAAATGTTTACAGCTAGATTCCTGCTTCTCCCTCCCCCACACATCACATAAAAGGGGAAGTGAAAGGAGGGGAATTTGGAGTGGAAAGAACCAGCAGGATCAACGGTTTGAAGTTAACATGTCACATTTTTTGCAAATTTTACAAAAACATATGACCATGTAAACATATTATTAGGGTCCCTCCTAGGGCCTTATGAAGGGCCCAGGTAAATGAGGGGTCCCAAAGCTTAAACTTCATTAACTTTTAGTTAATGCCTATTAAAACTGTACATGGTACAAAAGTCAAAAAGTGCAAAAGGATAATACAATGTAAAGTTTCTTCGAAATGGGTCCCTCCGATAGTAGTTCTCTATTGCAGACAAAAAAGAATATTCAGTTTCCTGAGTCCTCCCTGAAATATTACACATAGGTAAGTAAGCATTTTGTGCTGAATATTTGGCACCCCCCCCCATCTTTTCTTACACAAATACTAACCTGCTACATATAATGTTTTGCACCTTGCTTTTTTTTTTTTAAGACAGTTTTATTGGGTATAGTTCACACTACAATTTACTCCTTTAAAGTGTATGCTGAGTGGTTTTTCGTATATTTCGTATATATTTCGCGTATTATCATACAGATAAGTATATCCATCACCAAAGCTGATTTCAGGACATTTTCATCATCTAAGAAAGAAACCAGATACCTTCTAGCTATCACCTACCTGTTAACATCTCTCCCTGCCCATGCCTACACAACCACTGATCTACTTTCTATCTCTCAATATATTTCTCTGGTCTGGACACTTGATATGGAATCCTATAATATGCAGTTCTGTGACTTGCTTTTTTTTTTTTTTTAAGATATTTATTTATTTATTTATTTGTCAGAGAAAGAGAGAGAGGGAGAGAGAGAGAGCACAGGCAGGCAGAGTGGCAGGCAGAGACAGAAGGAGAAACAGGCTCCCTGCGGAGCAAGGAGCCAAATGTGGGACTTGATCCCAGGGCGCTGGGATCTGGACCTGAGCTGAAGGCAGCTGTTTAACTGGCTGAGTTACCCAGGCGTCCCATGTGACTTGTTTCTTTCACTTATCATAATGTTTTCAAGGCTCACTCTTGTATCAATACTTATACTAATCAGCACATGTATCAGAATTTAGTTATTTGTGTCTTCTTGCTCTTTTACTTCATTAGTCTAGTAGAAGTGTATCAATTTTACTGACATTTTCAAAGAACCTGATTTTGGTTTTGTTGATTTTCTCTATTGTATCCTTGTTTTCAATTCCATTGATTTCTGCTCTAATTTATATATTTTTCCCTCTGCTTACTTTAGACTTAAATTCTTCTTTCTCTAGTTTCCTAAGGTGGGAGCTTAGATATTTTATTTTAGATATTCCTTCCTAATATATGTGCTTAATGCCATAAATTTTTCTCTCAGCACTGTTTTCACTACATTCCATAAATTTTAATAAGCTGTATTTTTTTTCTTTTTTAAAAAAATTTTAAAAGATTTTATTTATTTGTCATAGAGAGCACAGGCAGGGGAAGGGGACAGCAGGCAGAGGGAGAAGCAGTCTCCCTACTGATCAGGGAGCCTAATCCAGGGACTCCATCCCAGGACCCTGGGATCATTACCTGACCTGAGGGCAGACTAACTGACTAAGCCACCCAGGTTCCCCTGTATTTTTTATTTTCACTTAGTTCAAACTGTTTTTAAATTTCTCTTGAGACTTCTTTTCTGACTCAAGTATTATTTAGAAGTGTGATGTTTCACATTCATTTTTGAAAGATATATTTCTGTATTTAGAATACTAGATTGATGATTTTTGCCTTTTAGGAGTTGAAATATGTTGTTCCAATGTCTTCATTGTTTATATTGTTTCTGACAAGAATTTTGACATCATCTTTTGTCCTTCCATATGTGACAAGTCTTTCTCTTTGCCTACTTCAAAAAAAAAAAAAAAGTAACAGCTTTACTGAGACACAATTAATATCCCATATACACACTGATTTAAAATGCATCATCTGGGGCACCTGGGTGGCTCAGTCAGTTAAGCATCAGCCTTTGGCTCAGGTCATGATCCCGGAGCCCTGGGATCAAGTCCTACATCAGGCTAGGAAGCTCAGAGGGGAGCCTACTTCTCCCTCTCCCTCTCCTGCTCCTTCCTCTGCTTCTCCTCTCTCTCCATCAAATAAAATTTTTAAATCCTTAAAATAAAATAAAATGCATCAATTGATGGGCATTTGAGCTGTTTCCAGTTTTTGCCCATTACGAGTAATGCTGCTATGAACACTTGTGTACAAGTTTTTGTGTGAACGTGTGTTTTCATTTCTCCTGAAATGAAACCTGAGAGTTGAGTTTCTGGGTCATAAGGTTTAACCTTAGGAACTGCTAGACTATTTTCCAAAATGATTACACCATTTTATATTCCTACCAGCAGTGGGGGGAGGTTCCAGTCTCTCTAGAGAATATTTACAGTTTGAACAAATAACAAAATTGCCAAAATTATCTTACGGGGATTGTATCAATTCACTCCCCCCCCCCAGGAGTGCACAGGAGGGTCCATTTCTCCACACCATTGCCAATATAGGGTCATATCAAGATTTTTTGTCTATGACAATGTGATTAAATGTGGTATCATTCTTTAGTTTTAATTCACATTTCTTGTATTGAGTGTCATTAAGGATCTTTTCAAAGTTTAAAAGCCATGTATATTTCATTTTTGGATGATTTTTTGGTACTCACTTTTTATTGGGTTGTTAGTCTTTTCCTTATTGATTCATAAAATCTCTTTATAATTTAGGAGGTTAAGTGCTTTATTTGGGGTATGAACAGCAAATATTTTTCCAGTTTGTCTTTTGTCTTTATCCCCAATGTTTTTGCCATGCAGAAAGTGTGTGTATGATCAAAATTTTCACTCTTTCTTTTATGGTTTTTGAATCTCCACTCAGAAATGTTTTTTATTCTCCATAATTTATTTTAATTCTTTTTTCATATTTCATATTTAAGTATTTGATCTGTCCATAACTCAGTTTTATTATAAACTGTAAAGTATGGATCCAGCTCATTTTTCCAGATGGTTCTTCAGTTGCCATCTTTCCTCCTATTGATTAGAAGCGTTGCCTTTACCATCTACTCCATTTTCACATGAATGTATGTATTTATAAACTTTCTATTGTAATTCTTTGATCTGTATGCCGATTCATATGCCAGTAACATACTGTGCTAATTGATGAAGCTTTAGAATATGTTTTACTATATGATTAGGTTAATTCCCTTGTATTATTCTTTATTTTTAAGATTTCATGACTGTTATTACTTATTCTTCAGGTGAGTTACCTATTGCTGTATAACAGATTACCCCCAAATGTAGTGACTTCTGTGGTAAACAGCTACTAATTGCCTCGTTTTTGTGGGTGAGGACCTTCAGGGCAGCTTAGCTGGGTTCTTCTGGAGCAAGATCTCTCGTGAGGTTGTGGTCAGGATGTCGGCTGAGGCTGGAATCATCTGAAGGCTTGATGGGGGCCGAAGGATTTACTTCCAAGTGGGCTTTGGCAAAAGACTTCACAGTTTTTCACTACACAGACCTCTCCATAGACCTTTTTGAGCATCCTTACAGTGTTGTGGTTGATTTCCTCCTGGGCAAGTGATGTTAAAAAAAAAAAAAACAACAACAAAAAGGAGGCCACATAGCATTAATGACAGTCTCAGAAACGACACACTGTCACTTTGTCATGGTCAAGGACGGGAGTTAAGCTCCACTTCTTAAAGAATTTGTAGATATATTTTAAAAACCACCGCTCATTTTTTTCTGTATGAACCTTGGAATTAGTTTATCTACTTTCCAAAAAATAATATTAATGGGTGTAATACTAATATATTAATAATATAGTAACAATATTGATTAATATTGATATTTTTATTATAATACTTTGATTTGCAGGCAGAGAACTTCCTTTTTGAAAGACAATTCTATCACCTTTTTGCAACATCTCTGTTTTTTTTTACTGTCATAAAATAAAATAGGGATGCCTGGGTGGCTCAGTCAGTTAAGTGTCTGACTTCAGCTCTGGTCATGATCTCAAAGTCCTTGGATCAAGCCCATGGTAGACTTGGCACTTAGCAGGGAGTCTGTTTCTCCCTCTGCTCCTCCCTCCTGCTCCTGCACTCTCTCTCTTTCTCTCAAATAAATAAATGAAATGTTAAAAAATAATAAAGAATTAATAAAGCATGGAAACAGTATTGAGGTTCAAGCAACCTGCACTATGCACAGGAAAAACTTTAAAGATAAAAGTTATGGGGCGTCTGGGTGGCTCAGTGGGTTAAGCCGCTGCCTTCGGCTCAGGTCATGATCTCAGGGTCCTGGGATCGAGTCCCTCATCGGGCTCTCTGCTCGCGGGGAGCCTGCTTCCTCCTCTCTCTCTCTCTCTCTCTGCCTGCCTCTCTGCCTACTTGTGATCTCTCTCTGTCAAAAAAAGAAAAAAAAAGTTACATTTTCATGCCCAGCTTGTTGTTTTCTTTTTCCTAAATGAGAGAATGTCCAGCCCATTTATGGACACCTGGAAACCATAGAAGTATACTTCTCACTGGTCTGTTTTATCCATACCAGCTTCTAAATTGTCAAAATAATTCTGTTGAGAGATTTTCAATGGAAAGAAGAGAAGGAAGTGGGTTTTAATTTCAGGAAAATTTAACAGATATAAAACTCTTTTCAGTATATCTTGCAAAACTATTTATGAGAAATAAATTACATGTATTTTAAAGGTTCATAGCAGCTTTTAAAAAACTCTTTATTTTGGGGCGCCTGGGTGGCTCAGAGGGTTAAGCCTCTGCCTTCAGCTCAGGTCACGATCTCAGGGTCCTGGGATCGAGCCCCACGTCGGGCTCTCTGCTCAGCAGGGAGCATGCTTCCCCTCCTCTCTCTGCCTGCCTCTCTGCCTACTTGTGATCTCTGTCAAATAAATAATTATTTTTTAAAAAGCTCTTTATTTTGAGATAATTATAAATGAATAGGGGTTTGCAAAGAACATACAGAGGAACTCCATGCACTTGTCCTCTAGCTTCCTCCAGTGTTCACACTTTGCACAACTACAGTACAACACCAGCATCAAGGTTGTTGAAACTCATACCATCTGTAGAGCTTATTTAAATTTCACCAGTTATACATGTACTTGTGTTTGTGGGTGCGGCCTGATGCTGAATTCTTTCTTTCTTTTTTCTTTTAACTCCAAAAAGAATTTTTTTTATTATGTTCAATTAGCCAACACATAATACATCATTAATTTTTGATGTAGTGTTCAACAGTTGCGTATAACACAATGCTGTTTTCTCACATAGAACCCTTGGACAGTCACTGCCACAGCCATGATTTTCAACTGTACCCATCACCACAAGACTCCTTTCCTGTCACCACATATAGCCACGCCCCTCTCTTCCCTACCATCTCAAACCCTTGACAATTACTACTCTATTCTGCATCTCTACTATTAGGTTATTTCACCAACCTTCAATAAGTGAGATCATCCAGTATGTATCCTTTTTAGATGGACTCTTTTCATCCAGCATAATTTCCTTGAAGTTCCTTCAAGTTTATGTTGTGTGTATCAATAATTTGCTCCTTTTCTATTACTGAGTAGTGTTCCATAGGGTAAGACGTGCCACAATTTGTTTAACCATTCATCCTAGAAAAGAAATTTGGGTAGCTCACAGATTTTGCCATTAGGAATAAAGCTGCTATGAACATTCATGTACAAGTTCTTATGCAGAAATAAGACATTTCTCTGGGATAAATACCAAGAGTGGATTGCTGGATTGTATGATAAATCCATTTTTAATTTGATAGGAATTGCTGGGCTATATTCCAGAATAGGTGTTAGATTTCATATTCCCACAAGCAATGTATAAGTGAATGGGTTTCTCTGCATCCTTTTCAGCATTTGCTACTATTACTATTTTGGGGCTTTGCCATTCTTTTTGAAAAGTTTATTACTTTTTAAAGATTTTATCTATTTATTTGAGAGACAGAGAGAGCACAGCAGGGCTGGGTGTGGGGAGCAGAGGCAGAGGAAGAAATGTGCTACCCCCTGAACAGGGAGCCCAATGTCGGACTCAGTTGCAGGATCTTGGGATCATGACCTGAGCCAAAGGTAGACGCTCAACCAACTGAGCCACCTAGAAGTCCCCAGTTTTGCCATTCTTATATGTATATAATCATATCTCATTGTAGTTTTAGTGTGCATTTCTGTAATGGCTAATAATGTCAAAAATCTTTTCATGTGTGTATTTGCCACCTGTACATTTTCTTTGGTGAAATGTCTATGAATATCTTTTTTGTATCAATATCCAGTTTTCTAATTGGATTTTTTTTATGTTGAATTCTGAAGGGTTTTTTTTAATATATTCTAGATAAAAAGCTTTTGTGTGGCAGATGATCTGCAAATATTTTCTCCCAGTCTCTCATTTTTCGTTTCATCCTTTGAGTGGGATCTTTGGGATAGGAAAAGGTTTTTATTTTGATGAGGTCCAATTTATCTATTTTTCCTCTTAAGAATTACGCTTTTGGTGTTAAGTCTAAGAACTCTTTACCTAGTCCTAGGTCTCAAAGATTTTCTTGTATATTCTTTTCTATGAGTTCCCCAGTTTTACATTTAGCTTATGATCCACTTTGAGTGTGCTTTTGCATAAGGTGTGAAGTTTGGGTTGTGTTCTTTTTAAATTTTACTTATTTATTTATTTTGGCTAATGGATGTTTGATTACTCTGACACCACTTATTGAAAAGGCTATGCCTTCTCTGTTGAAATGCTTTTGTTCCTTGGTCAAAAATTAACTGAGTATATTTGCTTTCTGTTTCTGGTTCTCTATTCTGTACTTGATCTATGCGTCTATCTCTTCTTCAACACCATACCAATCTCGTTTACAATGATCAATTTTTACCAGCTATGTTTTCAGCTGTATCTTCTTATTTTTTTTTCCTCAAAAATTTCTAAAATTACCTAATAAACAGATGCTATGAAGGTAACAAATTTTCTCTGATTTTTCTCATTCTTATTCTAGTATCAGATTGAGTCAACTGTGATAAAAATCTTTTCATCTCAATCGTGTTTATTTGGGTTTGTGGTTTATTCAGATGGTCAGGAGAGTGTTATATGTAAATGCTATGGCATGTAATATACTCAAAGTCTGGAATTTTTCTCAAGAGGTTATTAAATTCATAGATTCATGAGATCAGACACATACGTACTTAGAATAGTCTGTGACACATGGTATGTGCTCAGTTTATGTCAGTGTAATTGTTCTGGTTATTTTATAATAACTTATATTTATAGTTTGTAGAAGAGAGGGAGCTAGAGTGGGGAAGAGAAAGAGTTGTCATTTCTTGACTTTTAAACTTTGCCGTAATCTTCCTGGTATGAGTTAACAAAGTACAAAGCAAACGTTAGTACTTCCAGTGTATACAGGAAGAAAGTGAGCTTCAGAGAGGATGGATAACTGGCTAGGATCATACAGATGGGTGCAGTTTCTTAATCTCTCTTTTGGAGAGGTTACTTGGGCAAATACGTTCTCTGTTGGTGCTAATTCTGCCATGGCCAAACTCTTCATGGTAAGGTGAGTTGAAAAGAAAAAATATTTATCAAGTACCTGGGTTTCATAATTCGGATATCCTGAATGATGTCCTGTCTTAGCACCTTGGGAAAGCACCCTTGACATTGAGTGGTGCTTTACCAGTTAAGGTTCTACTTGGTCAGTTTGACAGAAAATTATGTTGCTGTCATATACAAACATCTTCTTCTTTTATATTTAAGGAATCCAAGGACACTTATTCACTCTGGAGTATCTATTCTGTTTACCCCTACTTCCTCCTGAAGTTGGACAACCCAGACAACTCAAGAAAATAACCAGTTCATCATAGCTATTGCTAAGCCTTAGTCCTTCTGGAGGGGAGGCTAACAGGTTGTCCCTTTCACCAGTATGGAGAGAAGTTGTTGCTGAAGCATATGGGCAGCTTAATCAAGGGGAATAGATTTTCTGCCTGTCTTCTCTATTGCTGGGATGCTGATGCGTAGTGACCTGTGACTGACATCCTATGGGACTTCAGAGTAGGACTCCCTTTCTTCCAGCTCCAGAATAGGGATGTCTATCCCTTAACAATTAGGCCCCTGACAGACTACTGTTATTCCCTGCTCTTGTCCTCCTACCTCCAACATGGTCTAGAAGGGCTTCTTCTTAGTAGGGCTCTAAGCCTTACTCAGAGAAGGTGCACCAATTGTGGCTATGAGAAAAAAGTCCGAGATCACTCAAAGAAAAGTGAACCATCTTTCAGAAGCTGCTGAAGTTAGAATGGGGTTGACAAAGGAGGGACTATGAAAGAGAGAGACAAGCACTCATAAAGCCTATACTCCAGGGGCACCTGGGTGGCTCAGTGGGTTAAAGCCTCTGCCTTCAGCTCAGGTCATGATCCCAGGGTCCTGGGATTGAGCCCCGCATTGGGCTCTCTGCTTCGCGGGGAGCCTGCTTCCTCCTCTCTCTCTGCCTGCCTCTCTGTGATCTCCGTCTGACAAATAAATAAATAAAATCTAAAATAAATAAATAAATAAATAAAAGCCTATACTCCAGTATCTAACTATGAAAATCTGGAGATGTGTCAGGAGTCCTCACAAGCACTCCAGACTTCCAACTACCAAAGCCTGAAAACTTAGCAGGTGGGCTGGGAGAAACCCCCATGGGTTTCTGGACCTTTATGGAGAGAAAAACAGTTTCCCTCCAAAGGCCAGAGGATGGGCAGTAAGACTGAAGGAGATCTCTAAGCACAGAAGGAACCTAGACTGAAGAACAAAGAAAGCTCCAAGCAACCCAATAACTGGCAGAGATAACCCTATAGTGCTAACAACTGAACATGGTTATGAAGCCCAGATTGTTCTTTAGGATCTTGTTAGCTTTCAGGTCCCAGGCTCTGCTGAAAATAAAGTCCTGGTCTCACTCTTATAAATTTGAAGCCAGTGATGAGCTGAATCACACGAAAACCATAACACAGCCAGACACAGTTCAGCTACAGATCAAATTAATTTCCAATAGCCTGACAGAGAAGAGGAGATGCATCTGGAAATGGTCCTCAGTGGCCATGACCAGAGGCCAGAAATGAATTTATTTTTTGAATTATAGTTTTATCTCTGGGGGGGGGTACCTATGTAAAAAAGAAAATCAGTTTGGGTTCATATATTGTAGCATATCACCATATAAAAATCATGCCAAAATGGATCATAGATCTAAAGGTGAAACCTAAAACTGTCTAGAAGAAAACAAAAGAAAATCTTGGACCTTAGATATAAGGTCAAAAGCACAATCCATAAAAAAAATTGATAAATTGGACTTCATCAAAATTTAAAAATGTTGTTTTTCAAAGGACCATATTAGGAAGCTAAAAGACAAGCCACAGATCTCAGATGTGGAGATAATATTTACAAAGCAAATATCTGATAAAGGACTTGTATATAGAGTATATAAAGAATGCTCAAAACTCAGCAATAAGAAAACAACCCATTTTTTAAATGGTGCAAAAGAATTCAGCAGACACTACCAAAGAACATGTACTAAAGATGGCAAAGGATCACAAGAAAAAATATTCTCTCTCACTAGTCATTAGGGAAATGCAAATTAAAAGCAAACTGAGATACCACCACATACCTATTAGAATGGCTAAAATTGAGAAGATGGACCATAACATGTATTGACAAGCATGCTAGCAGTGGGAATTTAAAGTGTTAAAACTGTTTTGGAAAACAGTTTGGCAGTTTCTTTAAAAGTTAAACAAAGGGCCACGTGGGTGGCTCAGTAGGTTAAGTGTTGGACTCTTGATTTCAGCTCAGGTCATAATCTCAGAATGCTGGGATCAAGCTGTGCATCAGGCCCCATGCTCAGTAGGAAGTCTGTTTGAAGATTCTTTTATTTTTTTTTTCCTTAAAGATTTATTTATTTATTTGACAGAGATCACAAGTAGGCAATGGGGCAGGTGAGGGGTGGGGGAAGGCAGAGAGCCCAATGCAGGGCTAAATCCCAGGACCCTGGGATCATGACCTGAGCCGAAGACAGAGGCTTAACCCACTGAGCCACCCAGATACCCTGTTTGAAGATTCTTTTCCCGCCCTCTCCCTCTGCCCCTTTCCCTGCTTTCTCTCTCAACTAAAAATAAATACATCTTTAAAAATTAAGAGGTTGGGATGCCTGGGAGGCTCAATTGGTTGAGCGGCTGCCTTTGGCTCAGGTCATGATCCCAGTATCCTGGGATCGAGTCCCACATCAGGCTCCTTGCTCAGCAGGGAGTCTGCTTCTCCCTCTGCCTCTGCTTACCACTCTGCCTGCCACTCTGTCTGCCTGTGTTCACTCTCTCTCTCTCTCTCTCTCTCTGACAAATAAATAAATAAAATCTTTAAAAAAAAAAAAGAACTACATACAACTACCATTAATCCCAGCTTTTTTTTTTTTAAAAGATTTTATTTATTTGACAGACAGAGATCACAAGTAGGCAGAGAGGCAGGCAGAGACAGTGAGAGGGGGAAGCGGACTCTCTGCTGAACAGAGAGCCCAATGTGGTGCTCAATCCCAGAACCCTGGGATCATGACCTGAGCCCCCCAGGTGCTCCTATTTCTGGCTTTCTAATCCTAGGTATTTACCAAGAGAAAGAAAACAGATATTCATACAAGGACTAGACAAGAGTGTTCATAACAGCTTTTTTTTTGTAATAACCCCAATTTGGAAATAACCCAAATGTCCATTAACAGATGAATGGAATAGCAAATTGCGATATAGCCATATGATGGAACAGTGCTCAGCAATGAAAATAATGCACTATTGATACATGCAATGATAAAGATGGATGTTGAAATAGCTATGTTGACCTAAAGAACTTAGACAACAAAAAGCACGTATTGTGGGGATTCTATTTACCTGAAACTCCAGAAAATGCAAATGTATAGTGACAACAAATTAATTGTTGCTTGGAAAAAGGAAGGTGAGGATGAGGGGAAAGAAATTACAAAGGGGCACAGAAAATGTTTGGAGATGATGGATATGTTCACTGCCTTTGTGGTGATTATTTCATAGGTGTATACATATGTCAAAATTTCAATTTGGACATTAAAAATGTGAAGTTTACTTTATGTGTGTTATACCTCAAAAAAATATGTTTAAAAAAATGAGGGGCTACCCTGGGTGGCTCAGTCTGTTGAGCATCTGGCTCTTGATTTTGGCTCAGGTCATGATCTCAGGGTCGTGGAATCAAGCCCCCTATGGGGCTCCACACTCAGTAGGGAGTCTGCTTCTCTCCTTCTCCCTCTCCCTCTCCCTCTTCCACTCTCCCCATTCACACTCATTCTCTCTCAAATAAATAAGTAAATCTGAAAACAAAACAAGACAAAAAAATGAGATCTACTTCCTACCCACCAGATAGACTAACATGAGAAGTTCTGGTAATATCAAGAGTGTGAGAAATGAAACGTTAATCACTGCTGATAGGTAGCCTGGGGATGCACAGCTATTTTGGAATACTGACAGAACTTACTAAAGCTAAACAAACAGCTGTGCTGGGCACAACAATTTCCTTTCTTGGATGCTCTCAAGAGAACAGAGTGCATATGCCTACCAAAAATATGTACAAGGATATGCATAGCAACTTTATTCACATTTACACAAAACTGAAAAAATAACCCACCAATAATAGAATGGACAAGTTGTGGTATATTATCCCCCCACCCCTCTGAACTTTATGAAAAAAAAAAACAAAAACAAAAACAAAAACAATGATGGTAAATCCTGAGAATATTGCCAATTTTCTAGAATTCTTCCCTTGAAAATGGGACATTTGATTTCCAAATGCATGCTAAAGCTAAAGCATACAAGGTTCCCAGTCATATTAAGTAGGTGAGAAACTAAAATCTTTCAGTGTTCATCTTCCAACTTTCCCCTGTCTGTGGTCTGTCTTTGGATCAGCCATAATTACCTGCACAGCTACCATGGATGGCTTCATGAATTTTTTGTCAGTAGCTCATCTCTATGCAGCAACTGCAGTATTCAGGCAGCTTCATGAAGAACTGCATCTCCTATGTCAAAACTAAGAATATGTTTGTCTCAAGCAACAGGCAAGCCTTCCTTTGTTTGATTTGCTTTAGCACCTTCATCCTGGGTCAGGTGCTCCTGGATCAAAACGCGCTTTGCCTTAAGCATTATCAGGTAATTATAATGACAGCTGAATCTGGAGAAGGTTAGCCAAAGCCATTACACCAGCCTTGAAACTGGGATTATTTACATTCAAATGGTCAATGGCTCTGCAGTCTTAGCTGCATTGTCAGCATTTTTTGGTATTATCAGTTACCAACTTGTATTTTTCAGCATTATCTCCATATTCAAGTCTAACAGCTAAACCAAGAAGCCTGTCAGTTGCTTCTTGTTGATCTTGAATCTTGGTTCTTGTCCAAGATGGTGAAGGAATAGGAGACCTTAGTTGTTTCTGGTCCCAGGAATTCAGCTAGAAAGCTATCAAATCATTCTCAACACCTGCAAACTCAACTGGAGAGCAAAGGAAAGAATAGCTGCACCTCTACAAATAGAAAAGTGACCACTTTCTGCAAGAATGACAAAACAGATAAACTCATTTAAAAAGAGAACAAGATGCAGTACTGACTGCCAGGGACCTAATCAGTATGGACTTAAGTAGGATGTCAGAATTAGAATTCAGAATAACGATTATAAAGATACTAGCTGGGCTTGAAAAAGGCATAGAAGACACTAGGGAATACCTTTCTGGAGAAATAAAAGAATAAAATCAAATCAAGTCAAAATCAAAAAGAATATTAATGAGATGCAATAAAAAATGGAGGCTCTAACTGCTAGGATAAATGAGGCAGAAAAGAGAATTAGTGATATAGAAGACCAAACAATGGCAAATAGGGAAGCTGAGAAAAAGAGAGATAAACAACTATTGGACAAAGAGGGGAGAATTTGAAAGATAAGTGATACCATAAAACTAAACGATATTAGAATTGGGTTCTCAGAAGAGGAGGAAAGAGAGAGGGGGGCAAAAGGTATATTGGAGCAAATTATAGAGGAGAACATCCCTAACCTGGGGAAGGAAACAGGCATCAAAATTGAGGAGGCACAGAGAACTCCTCCTTGAAATCAATAAAAATATGTCAACACCCCAACATATAATAGTGAAACTTGCAAATCTCAGAGACAATGATCTTGAATCTTGAGTTAACATCAGTTAACATCAGTTACTCTCAGTTAACTGATGTCTCATTTAACATCTCTGAGATACTCTTCAAAGAACTTGAGCTAGTCATTGCTGTGGATATTTCTTAAATTACCTCTGTCCTCAATCTTGTAGTGTCTGATTCTCTGGTCTTCAAGCCAAACAATAAAGTTCCTAAATTCTCATTCATTTTTGCAGTTGAAGCCAGCAGGGTTGTGGTATTCAAGGGCTGTGAGCTTGTGTCGTAACATGGTCCCCATATCTCACTCTGGTGCCCAGGGCTTCCACCAGGAGAAAAGAGGTGAAGAGGAGCTTGTGATGTGGCAAGAGGGCCAAATTGTGGTATGTTTATACAAAGTAATATTACACAGAGAAAATGAACTACCACAACAAAGAGACTCACATGAATGAATCTCAAAGACATACTGTGAGGTGGAATGAGGTGAGCCACACATGATGAAAACATACTCTCTGATTCAATTTTTATGAAGCTCAGAAAAGGACAAACTAAGAGATCTAAATAGTGGCTAGCTTTGGAGAAATATTGATTAGAAAGAGACATAAATGAACCTTCTGGGTTGCTGGGTCTATCCTATAAGTTGATCTCTGTGTTGGCTACACAGAAATATGTAAAAATGCCTTCAGCTGTACACTTAAAATGTGTGAACTTTGCTAAATGTAAATTATATATCAATAGAGGTATAATAAAAACATTTTAATTGGAATTCCTATTTATTATTTTAAATGAAAGAGAAATCAGACTATAATATGAATGTTTTACTTTCCTAAGTTAGGAACTTATAGCTCCAGCCCAAGACCCTCTTTACTGAACTGAAAGATCCCAGGATCCAGCTGCCTACAAGGCATGTCTACTTGGGATCTCAAACACAACATATTCAGAATTAGACTCATCATCTCCCACCCACCCCATCCTCCTCCAGATTTATCCACTATCCTGCATTCCCCATATTCTGTTCACCAAAAACCAAAAATGTCAAGCTAGCTTTTCCACTCTACCTTGTAACTTCCATCCAAGCAATCAAAAAATTCTGCTGATTTTGAACCTTTGAGATGTCTCATCTGCCATCTCCTCTTTGTACCTCCTACCTTCTTCTATCTTAGACACTTATTTCTCTTAAAGATTGTTAACAGTGGTCTCTCAAAGAATGATCTGGTGTCCATGGTCCCCCTAAGAGTATTAATTGATAAAAACTGAATTTTTTTCTTCATTTTTATGGACTAACAATGCACACTCACAACCTGAATGCTAAAGTAGATGTATATACCATTCCACCAAACTTGTTTTTTTTTAAAAAAATGACATTTCATCCTAATGACTCCATTCTTTTTCCTCAGGAAAGTGGTAACAGTATGGTAAGTTAAGTTATGGGATCATTTCTTTCTCTTGCGAAGTGGACCATGATCAAAAGTTTTTGAAGATCATTGTCTTTGTTATCATCTTGCCTTTATACCTGCCTTTCTTTTTTTCAAACAGGCACACACCATCACTATAGTCTGTACTACCATAAAGATGATTTTTATGCAAAAAATATAATTGTGTCATTTTTCTTGCTCAGAATATTTCAGAGTATCTACATCAACTTCAACAATGATCATTAACATATTTTAGGTACTTTTCCCCTTAAGAACAAATAAATAATAAATAAAGCTTTTGACTGCCTTCTGAGAAGAACATACATATAGACAACATAATTTCATAAAATTTCAGAGGTTTTGTAATAGTCCTGAAACCTAGCCATAGATTTTCTAGAGATTAGTCACCTAGCCTATACAATTTAGGATTTTCAAGGATTTATAAAAATCCTTGAAAAGCATAAAAGATCTTTTACTTACCTACTCAAACTCATCATCTCCACTCCTCACTTTATTTTTTTTTAAAGATGTTATTTATTTATTTGACAGAGAGAGATCACAAGTAGGCAGAGAGGCAGGTGGGGGGGAGGGTGGCAGGCAGCAGGATCCCCGCTGAGCAGAGAGCCTGATGTGGGTCTCGATCCTGGGACCCTGAGACCACAACCCGAGCCGAAGGCAGAGGCTTAACCCACTGAGCCACCCAGACACCCCTCCACTCCTCACTTTAAAAGGAATTTCCAGAACATACCATGCTCTCTCTTACATCTTCTTATTAAAAAAAAAAAAAATTAGAATAGTTGTAGATTTAGGTAAAAACTACAAGATAGTACAGATAGTTTTAGTATACTCCATGCCCACTTTCCCCTATTACTAACATCTTACATCAGTATCGTTCATTTTTTATAATTAATGAACTAAGAGTGATAAGTTATATTAACTAAAGTTCATACTTTATTCAGATTTCCTTAGTTTTTACCAAATGTCTTTTTTTCTGTTCCAGGATCCCATGTGGGGTGCTACATTACATATAGTTATGTCTCTTTTGGTTCCTTTTGGCTATAATAATTTCTCAAACTTTCCTTGTTTTTATAAGGCAATTCTTTTTTTTTTTTTAAAGATTTTTTAATTTATTTATTTGACAGATCACAAGTAGGCAGAGAAGCAGGCAAAGAGAGAGAGAGGAGGAAGCAGGCTCTCCGCAGAGCAGAGAGCCCGATGTGGGGCTCGATCCCAGGACCCTGGGATCATGACCTGAGCCGAAGGCAGAGGCTTTAACCCACTGAGCCACCCAGGTGCCCCAAACTTTCCTTGTTTTTGATGACCTAGACAGTTTTGATGAGTACTGATCATGTATTTGATAGAATGACCCTTAATTGGCAATGACTTATCTGATGTTTTTCTCATAATTGGGCTAGGTTTATGTATTTTGGGGAGGAAGACAGCAGATGGAATGTACCATTTTCACATCGTATCTAAGATGCATGCTATCAATGGAATTTACCATTGTTGATATTAATTTCCATCCACTGGCTGAAGTAGCATTTGTCAGATTTCTCCACTGGGAAATTAATCCTCTGTCACCTCCCCCACCTCCCACTTCTTCTATGCTGCATTCTTTGGAAGGAAGTCACTATGCACAACCCACACTTAAGGAGGGCACTTCCTGGAGGGCACAAAGTCTTTTGGATGGGCAATTTCTCTATTCTTCCTTTCTTTTATTTTTTAGCTGTGTTACCTCTATCTGAAATGCTGAAATAACAAAACAATCCCCAAACTTTAATGGCTTAACATATGATTTATTTTTTTGTCTGTGTCATAATGCCTATCACGGTTCAGCAAATGGCTCTGCTCCACAAAGTCATTCAGGCACCCAGGCTGACCGAGTTTCTGCAATCAGATAACTACACCTTCTGACACATAAAATGTCACTGGTTGTCAAGGCAGATAAGAAGTACTGGAGAGTTTTGCACTAGGAATTAAATGCTTCAGCTTAGAAGTGATAAATGTCATTTCCTCCCATAGCTCACTGATAGAATTAGTTACATAGTTTTGCTTAACTACAAGAGTAGGGAAATATGATCCTCTTCTGGAAGGAGAGAGAACCTGACATGAGTGAGCACTGAAAGTTTCTAGCATGGGGTGCCTGGGTGGATCAGTCAATTAGACGTCTGCCTTGGCTCAGGTCATGATCTCAGAGTCCTAGAATCAAACCCCTCATTGGAGTGGAGCGTGCTTTTCCCTGTCTGTCTACTGCTCCCCCTTCTTATGCTCTCTCACTCTATCAAATAAATAAAATCTTAAAACAAACAAAGTTTTTACAAGTCTCCTAATCCAGCTGCCCACCAAACCTAATCCTACTCTTCCTCTAAATCTTATTTAGCTGAAATGCTATAAAGCCATTACTGTCTCTTCCTCACAGACTTCAGGTCCCCTCCACACTCTATTAGTACTTTGTACAGACTAACATTAGAGCAACTATTATAGGGACACCTCAGTGGCTCAGTCAATTAAGTGTCTGCCTTGGGCTCAGTTCATGATCCCAAGGTTGTGGGATGTAGTCCTACATCAGGCTCTTTGCTCAGTGGGGAGCCTCCTTCTTCCTTCACCTGCCGCTCCCTCTGCTTGTGCTCTGTCTCTCTGACAAATAAATAAATAAAATCTTTTTTAAAAAGCAACTTTATATTGGATTGTAATTATTGATTTTCATGTCCTGAAGAAGAAAACAATCAGCCTGCTAGCCTCAGTATTGGTATAGTGCCTCTTACATAGAAGATAATGAATCAACCCTTATTAATTATTGAATTAATTGAAGGACAAATTATTAAATTTTATCCTCAAATGTTACATAGGAATTTCTTACATAATTCAGTTACTAATATATAATTTTTTGGCAAGTGAAGTGGAGACTTTTTCCCTAACTTTAAGTGTGGAATCATACCTTCAAAAATGTTTTACCTACATTGACATGAGGAATCCTGTATCTCAAATACAGGTCTTATTTCTAATTTATTCCAGCTTTCAATTTTTAAAAAATCCCTCTTTTTAAAATTCCAGCCTTTCTAATTCTTCTCTAGAATGTTCAAGAGGAACATCCTTTCGTAATTTGTGGTTGGCTTTTATTTGTAAGTGTGTGTTACTTGCATGGTTTGTAATGCCAGAAACCTGTTTTAACATGTGGTCAAGAGAGGAGAGTAACACCTTAACTGTAGGTGGAATGCACTTTTTACACGGTGAATTTATCAATCATGTTGAATGTCTATATTGTACATACAAGTGAGCTTCTCACTGAAAAGGAAGAGGAGAAGCCTTGTCAGGTGAGTAAGCTCTTAAAGAGCTCATGATGGTGAGTATATAGACAATTTGACAGTAAACCACAACAAAGTCATAGATAACATGTGATTGACAAGTGTATGTTACAAACACCAAGTCTTATGAGCTCAAGGCTGACATGTTCTGGGTACAGAGTGGGTTGGAGAGGAGAGAATCTGGAGGTTAAGGAGACTACTAAGAAAGGCTTGTCAGTAGTCCCAGCATGACATTTAGGTCTATATTAGATCTCATACACTGCAGTGCACAGTGTAACTTGCATTGATTTCATTTATTTTTTTTTTTAAGATTTTGTTCATTTATTTGCCAGAGAGGGAGAGGGAGAGATCGAGCACAAGCAGGGAGAGCGGCAGGCAGAGGGAGAAGCAGGCTCCACGCTAAGCAAAGACCCCACCATGTGGGACCTGATCCAGGATCCTGGGATCATGACCTGAGTCAAAGGCAGATGCTTAACCAACTGAGCCACCCAGGTGTCCCACACTGATTTCATTTCTTACATAAGAAAGATATTTTAAGTGCAGTTTTTCTATATTTAGGTTTATTTTATTTCCATTGTATTTTCACAAAAGTTAGTAGTCATGTATATGGGTATATGTCAACTTTTTTATTTTAGAAGGTAGTATACTTATATGAGGAAACTTAAAATATCTTAAGTTCCTAGATGTTAAAACATTTACTTTTTGTTCTTTTTCTTTTTCTTTTTTAAAAAGAGAGGGAGCATGCAGGCATGCATAAACAGGCGGGTGGAGGAGCAAAGGGAGAAGGAGAGAGAATCTCAAACATGCTCCACATTCAACATGGAGCTGATGTGGGGGCTTGATCTCATGACCTGGAGATCATGACCCAAGCTGAAATCAAGAGCCAGATGCTTAATGGGCTGAGCCACCCAGGCACCCCTTACTCGTTTTTTAAAGCAGGTTCAGTTTACCATCCTATATTTTTATAACATTTCTAACATTTTTTGTAACATTTACTAAGTTACTCTTTAATTGCAAATTATTTTGAATCAGCAGTCAAGGAAACTATTTTCCAAAATCAATACATAAGACAATAATATAGCCCTCATTATCTTTTCACTCGTCAGGTCATTGTGAGACCCGTGTGTAAATGGCACAATATTTGTGAGCAGTTCCTACTTGACTGTTTCATGCAAGCAACCAGCTACCTGGCGGAGGCAGCTGACCTGGGGGTGGGAATGGAGGGAAGAAAAGATCGTATGGCTGCATCCAAGATATCTTGGAGTGATGCCAAAGGGAAGAAAGAATTGCATTATCTTCCATTACATGTACACACATAAATTATTATCAATTTGTTAAGCATATTACCTTATTTGCTTGCTAAAGGTAGCAATAAAATTTCAGTTTGTCAAGAGGTGAGGAAAGTACAACCCAAGTAGATGACCTCATTCTCCTATTTGCAACAATTTTTTCTCCTTCTCCAATGTTTTGTGATTTTACAGAGCTAATTTACAGGTTGAAATCATTGATTTCTAGTCCAGTGAAAGAAATTTTAATGGCATTGGCACAAATGAAAAATCACACAGAATCTTAACCCCAAAGATTAAGAAAATGAAATCGGAATGCTCTTCTGGAAAGCGGAAATCAAAATGGGAACATGTCTTTGCAAATAAGACTAGATTTTATCACACATTGGAAAGGTCAGTTCAGTATTTCACCATAATTTCTCAATGCTGAGTGCCCAATTATTGTGTAAATTGAGAAAAGATTTTTGTAACTTGACCAAAGTGGGAAGGAAAATAATTGTTTCTAATGTGAAACAAGGAAGTGAGATCCAGCCAAAGTTCTAACTGTATTTGCGCTGGCAGCTTAAAGATAGAAAGAAATAATAGTGTATTCAGAGAGTATTCACAAAGAATCAAAAGCCATCCAGAATTATGCTATTAGTTGTTCACACACCAAACATATTGATTTTTAAAATAGCTTCTAACCGTTCAATGGCATCTAAGAGGTGTTAGACCAACTTCTCAGAGATAACTCATACTTTAAAAATAAATGTATAAAATAGGTTTGCCAAGCTATAAATGGATTTGCAAAACTATTATCAGGAACCAAAGTTAGACAAGGGATAGACAAAGAATTTATGGCTTCGTCAAGGGATGAGAAGTGGGTCTCAATATTTAGTTCCTTCTCTTTCCCCCTCAGTTTTTACAAGGTAGAGTGGTACACTGAAAAGGCCATGGAAATGAGTTGAGTCTAACTCCCCGCTCTGTCCTTCACCAGCACTATTTCTCTGGGCAAGGGACTTACTTCTCTGGGACACATACTTTTTTCAACTGTAAAGTAGAAATAATACCTACCTCTACAATCCCTGTAAAAATTACAGGTAGTGTTTATTTCCAGTGATTTTCAAACCTCTGGCCCCCAGTTGTCTCCACCCCCGACCATTGTCTGCCATCGGAATGAACTGGCCATTCTCTAGCAACAGTCCCTGAGTCTAATCTAGAGTGATTTTTATAAAAGATTTTGATCCTGTTATTCTCCAGTTTAATACTCAAAAACAAGTCTCCCCTTGTCTTTCAGATTATGAGCTAAATCTCACTGTCTTTGGGATGAAGCACCTATCTGGCCCTGCTCACCCCTCGAGCCTCATTGCTCTTGGCCTTATTTCACCAGACATCCTGGCCCTTCTTTCGGGATCTGCACAGCAGATTGCAGAAATGGTGGCATGGAGGCAGAGCAGAGAGTGAGTGCACAGCAAATACCTAGGACGGCACATTGCCTCTGTAACTGCTGGTAGCATATATGGCAGACCTTCCAAGGCCAGCCCTGTTTATTAGATCTAGGGATGGTTCCATACTCAGTAACTCATGCCTCTGTCTGTGCGAGAGCCCAGGAACTAGAGACTCATGTAGCACAGTATTGGCACTACAGTAGAAATAATTCTCCAGTATATGTTAAACATTATTTCCTCTCAGTATGGATCAGTTACCTCCCTCAAAACACACAACAGCAAGGCCATAGAGTAAATTAAGTGCAAAAGTTAAATGATATCCAGAGTTTCGATGGTGTCAGGAGACCCAGGAAAGAAATTATCTTGCTTTTTGATCTTGCAAATTGCAGGAGCTTAAATCACAGGGATACTGAGAACTAAAGGAACAAAAAGTGATCACCAAGCCACAGGGGAATAAATACACTGGTCTAGATTAGGCAAACCCAAATTATTCACCATTTGCCAATGACCCAGGGATTCCGGGGCCAGCAAAATGCCACTTTTGGATTGGGGTCAAGCCCCGCTCCTGAAGCAGGAAATGTTCCCACAGGAAATCACGCTGCCCTGTGGGTAGGCTGCGGAACTTGCAAGGAACAGCTGCTAGGGCTCCTGGGCCCATTGCCGAGGGTGCTGTGCAGCTAGATGATGCCCCACTAATTGAATGAGAAAATACTTCACCTTAACCTTTCAGCACTTGCCCCTGGAGCTCCTGATGTGTTCTTCCCCCTCTACCTCCCACTGTTTCCCTTCCATCTCTCCCATCCCTGCATATTCTCCTTAGAGCCATGCTGCTCCAGCAGAGATGAGACTAGGTCCTCTGACCCCTGGGCCAGACTCTGCAGAGACAGCATCAGCTGAGTAAGGAGGCGAGTACAGCTACTCTGCTCATGGTCCCCCAGGGTCCTTCCCAGCTTCACGGATATGGCGGTGTTTCACTGGCAAGTGTTACCTAACACCCTCTGACCAAACCCAGGCTAATGTCTTCCTCCATTAATATAAACAGGTTTTTTTAAAGTATTAATTAATTTATTTAAGTAATCTCTATCCCTAATGTGGGACTCAAATTCACAACCCTAAGATCAAGAGCTGCACGCTCTTCCAAGTGAGCCAACCTGCTGCCCCAATACAGTTTTGATTTACCAATGTCTGTTGCTTTCTGAGGCTAAATCATTTTTTAAAAACATTTTATTTATTTTTATTAAAAAAAATTTTTTTTTTTTTAAATTTCCTCCCACCCAACAGGGAGCCTATTGTGGGGCGTGATCCCAGGACCTTGAGGTCATGACCTGAGCCAAAGGCAGATGCTTAGCAGACTGAGCCACCCAGGCACACCTGTGTGTTTATTTATTATTTTGCTAATGGCAAAAGTAACAATTGCTGGAAGAAGAAGAAAACTTAGAATACGCCAAAAAAAAACCCAAAAAACAAAAAACAAAGTAAATAAAAATTCTGTAAGGTTTTCATAAATAACCACTGTAAACATTTTGTTGTATGTCTTTTAGTTCTTTTTCTCACACCATATACTTTTTAAATTTCACTTTTTCACCACAAAATATATGTGTTTATTTTTAGAGTAAAATGAAATGTTATAAATTTAATGAAAACCGAATGAAATTAATTGAATTAATTAATCAACTTAAATGAAAAATTGCCCTAATCTTTCTCATCTAATACCCAACACTAGGGTAATCTCTTTTTAACTTCTTTAGCTATTTATTTTTTCTAGTATTTACTGCCATATATCTCAAGAGCATGTTTATTCTACTATTTCTTGATTTTTAATCGTAAACGTTTCTCTTTATCTCCACCGCAGAAGATAAAGATTTAGGTCTCTCTCAACTCTCCCTTCCCTTGTTGTTGTTGTTTTTTAAGATTTTACTTATTTGAGAGAGAGAGAGAGAGAGAGAGAGGTAGAAGCAGACTCTTTGCTGAGCAGAGAGCTTGACATGGGGCACCATCCCATGACCCTGAGACCAAAGGCAGTCATTTAACCAACTGAGCCTCCCAGGCACCCCTCTCCCTTCCCTTGTTCTTCTTTACAAGCAAGCACCAACACTTGCAGATGACTATAATATCTACTAACTTGGTTTTGTTTCCATTCTTAAGTGTTTTGTTTTTCTTAGTATTAACAATTGCCTTGTTTTTCTGTTTGCTTGGTTTTTCATGTACTTATACATGTATTAAATCATTACCCAAAGTCTCGGACAAAGTTGCTAAACTCCTTTCAATAGGTTCAGACATTCCAAGCCATCTCTAAGTGTGGATCCCCCCCACCCCCCAGAGTCCACACTCCTAGAGCCATTCACGCTCTTGCTATAATCTGAAATGGCTTCTCTTTAACCAGTCGCAAGGCTGTTGTTGTTGGACTGGACAACACTTCTTCTTTTGTCTTGTACCTTCCTTCATCTCTCTCCTATGAGATCCCTGTTTCCTAGATCCCACATCTTTTTTCTTATTTGCTCTTTCCTAACACATCTGAGAATGTTTGGGGGTCTTTTCCTCCTCTCACGCTGGATGGTTTGACTGCCTGTAGGACTATGGGTTGAAGATCACTGCCCTTAAGTATTAAAATTTTCTCTTTATCCCTGTTGTTCTGAAATTTCATGAGGATGAATTTATACTGGTATAAATTTTATTCCACACCACTGTGTCAAGCACTTGGTTGCCTTTTGATGTGGATATCTGTGTCCCTCAGCTTCGCACATTTATTGTGTATACATATATATATATATATATATACACATACATATATATATATATATTAAGATTTTATTTATTTATTTGACAGAGAGAGAGAGAAATCAAAATAGGCAGAGTAGCAGGCAGACAGAGAGGGGAAGCAGGCTCCCTGCTAAGCAAAGAGCCCAATACTGGGCTCAATCCCAGGAGCTTGAGGCCATGACCTCAGCCGAAGGCAGAGGCTTAACCCACTGAGCCACACAGGCGTCCATATATATATACATGTATACATATATACATATATATGGACATATACATATATGTATATATATACATATATATGGACATATACATATATGTGTATATATATACACATATATATGGACATATACATCTATGTATATATGTATACATGTATATATAAAAATATATAAAATATATATTTATATTTTATATATATTTTATATTTTATATATAAGTGTATAAAATATGTATTTAATATATCTATTAAAATATATATATATATTTAAAGATTTTATTTATTTGACAGAGAGAGAGCACACAAGTAGGGGAAGAGGAGGCAGAGGGAAAGGGAGAAGCAGGTTCCCCAAGGAGCAGGGACCCCAATGTGGGACTCAATCACAGGACCCTGGAATCATGACCTGAGCTGAAGGCAGCTACTTAACTGACTGAGCCACCCATGTGCTCTATTTTATATTTTTTTCTTCTGTAATTCCTTTAAAGAATTCCTATTAATTGGATGTTTGATTTCTTCATTCTCTAATTTTCTCATCTTTTCTCTCCTGTTTTTCACCTCAATCTTTTTATTCTATTTCCAAGAATATTTCTCAAATATATCTCATAATTTTTCTATTAAATGTTTTATTAATATGGTCATATTTTTAAAAGTATTTATCTATTTATTTGAGAGAAAGAGTACACATGCATGGAAGGGGAAGGGAAGAAGGAAGGGGAGAGAATTCTCAAGAAGACTCTGCTGAGCGTTGAGCCCAAGGAGGGGCTCAATCTCACAACCCTGAGATCATGACCTGAGCCAAAATCAAGAGTAGGATACTTAACCTATTGAGTCACCTAGGTGCCCCATGTGGTCATATTTTTTAAATCTCAAGGGCTCCTCTTTTTAAATTATCTGATTATTTCATTACTATATATCCTCTCTTGTTACATAGATATGATATCCCCCCCTTTTTTTAAGATTTTATTTATTTATTTGTCAGAGAGAGAAAGAGAGAGCACAAACAGTGGAGCAGCAGGCAGAGGGAGAAGCAGACTCCCTACTGAGCAAAGAGCCCAACATGGACTCGATTCTAAGACCCTAGGATCATGACCTGAGCCAAAGGCAGACACTTAACCGACTGAGCCACCCAGGCATCCCAGAGAACCATTTTTTATTGTACATTTTGTTCTTTGGTTGAATTTATAATTTTATAATCTCAAATAATTAGTACAGATGGTGTAAGCTAATTTAACTAGCCTTAATTTATGTAAGTATATATATACATATTTATTCACTTGTTTGTTTTAGTACTTTTATTTTCTTTAAGGCAATTAATAGAACTCTTCCACAAGTTAGTTTTTAGGACTACCTTCCAGAGGGAGAAAAATACCATATATTATGTGACATGCATACATTGCCACACATAAACATCCAGACAGATGCAGAGACCTTGTAGCTTTCATTTAAAAATTTTAGCCGCATATCAAGTACAATAATACAAAACTCACCTAACTTATAAAAAAATAGTTCGATCTAAACAGTGTTTCTGGCAAATGGAATAAGATATTATGTTCAACTGCTTAGATAGTTAAAGATTTTACCAATATTTGTGGAGAAAACTTTTAAGATTTTTGTTTTTCTCTAGTAGATAATTCTATGGAGACTGTGGACTAAATTTTGGGCCAGGAGCCTATAGAAATATCAAGTAGCGGATTGTTTTTTAAAAACCTATTTTTCCAGTCTCAGGAGTTGCTTTAACAAATTTTCTCCGTGGATACTTACATTTCAAAGATATGATAACATGAATATTTCCAAGGGACTGAGAAAGGATATGGGGTTTATCTAAGAAGGAAATCAGGGGTATATTTGCCTACTATCAAACCGAGGGTCATTACTATGAAGTTTTTCTTCCTTTATTAGGGGTAGGACAGTCCGATGAATTTTTTTTTTTTTTTCCTGCAGTGGAGGCCAGAAATATGGGAAGGCCTAGACCTCGTGGGATCTGCTTACAGAGTAAGGAACAATAAATCAAGCCTTCTTGGGCAGAAGGCTTATGTGCTTTTGTCAAATCTAATTCTTGGCTATCAGTATTTTCATGTTTCATACCTGCTTGAGTGTTATTTGCAGTTTTTAACACTTGCTCTGAGTCTGATCTCTATCTCTTAATCTAGTTAAGGAGGTGTATGGGTTTTTCCCCCATCATACTAGCCAAGGTTTTCTTCTGTATCTATTTCTTTCTTTCCTTTTCTTTCTTTCTTTCCATTTTCTTTCTTTCTTTCTTTCTTTCTTTCTTTCTTTCTTTCTTTCTTTCTTCCTTCCTTTCTTTCCTGATCTTCCTATAGGTATTCATGAGACATTTGTTTAGGATGAGACTTCTCTTAAAAATCCTTTTAGAAATAGAAGTCTAAATCTTCAAAGGTATACCTACTTCAACTGTGACTCCAAACCAGTAAGACTTTTATGGCTTAACCGTGGACAGAGAGAGAGTGCAAATGAGGGTGCCCTCTTGAGATGCAAAGCCTCCCAAGATGGCTTAAGAAAGCAAAGATTTTCACTGTCACAGGTGGAAAAGAAAGTTCTGTCTCCTACAAAAGAGACACTATAATTCACAGATCCACTAATTTTTGTTACCAGAAACTTACACCGGAATAGGAATTTTCCCAGCACAAAAGAGAAAAGGAAAACAGAGATAGCAACAGCCCCCTAGCCTGCTGGCCCATGACCCCTTGTAAGCCTGCCACAGTGGACTCCCCTCAACCCCACTGTGCACTCTTCCACTTGCAGAGTGGAAGAGACCAGAGAATATTCTCATTAGTTACAAAACCAGGTTTCAGTACCTGAAACAAGACAAATAAAGAGTCTCATCTTACAATTTTCATCCTTATGACAAATAATACCGAAGTCAGACAAAGGAAAACATGACTATTTGGGGGAGGCAAAGAATCAATAACCTGTAGGTACCCAAAGCTAAATTCACGAGTGTCATGATTCGAGACCTGTTTTTAGAAATGTTATTCTCCTCCCGTGATGAATTTGGGAAGGAAGGGACAAGGAGAAAATTTTACACTCTTCTCTTGGCTGGAAACTATAGTCAGAGATATGGGAGGCTCACGTGGTAAGAACTCATACCTTCTGCTGGTCTGTTGTCAGTTACCCTACAAGTCAACTGCAGTCTTTGTGGAGAGAAGAGTTTTCCAGCCTTCTACTTGCCCATCCTCATCACTAGAAATGACAGGAGGAGGAAATTCTTTGTCCTTCTACTCTTTTTAGGGTTTCAGCTGGGGCTCTGTAACAAGAGACAGATTAGCAAGAGTAAAATCAGCTTATTAACAGGGGTATCTCATATATATTTGAGAGATATGCAGGCATGAGTAACTCAAAGAGGTGGCTAAAATTTGGGCTTACATACCATCTTAACCAAAAGACAGTATATTTTTAGAAGAATGACAAGATAGAGGAAAAGAGTTTTAGGCTTCCACGGGCCACAAACCGTGGGAAGATAAATAGTGGCCACTGGAAGATAACAGGTAGTGAGTAAAATTTGTTATATGACGTCCTGCAGTGCTATATTGGGGCTGATAAGCCTGTAGGATTGTCAGTGATTAATGACTGTACAAAGCTAGGTTCTGTTTTCAGGTATATAGGGGAAGGGCAGAGAGCTTTCCTGGATCTGCTTCTTCTCATTTGCCTTCAGTTCAAAATAATCCTAACGCCAAAAGGAAAGATTTTCAGGTGGCATATTCTGTTACTCTTCTTAAGGTTTGATTATAAAATTCCCTTGCTTTATAATGACCCCTTATATTCTAAGATTACAATGTAAGATTAGGCACTGTCAAAAAGTTGTCAAAAAGCCATGAGGCTTATCTGAAACAGTAAAACATTGATTTATAAGCAAAATGGATAATAGCAACAAAAAACTTAGAGTGGAAATATGGCTGAGCAATATGGTATGCTATAGCTATACCCATTAAAATCATAGGCAACATGTTATGCTTTTGAGGAAAGAGTACAGAAAATAATTTTAAGTGAAAAAGATAAGGACAACGTAGTGAATGCAAAATCAAAAATTGGAGCTCTTTTTCTGTTGTGTGAAATGTTCATTCGGGATTTTTTTTTCTTTGTATTTGTTCAAATTCATAATAAAATAGGAGACAGTTCCTGGTTTGGAAACTGTCCAACTTCCCATTTCTTCCTGAGCCAGGTCTTTAAACAATGCCATTTCATCAGTTTCCTGTAGGTTAATTCTTAGAACATCAGAATAGCTCCTTTCAAATGTTAAAAAAAAAAGAGAGAGAGCTTTAATGTCAGTGAACCAATAAAGAGTTCCTGTTTTTCACATCTCCCAAAGGGTGGAACCCCCAAACCACCAGGAGAAGAAGGAAGTTAAAAGATGTTAAATACCGAGGACTGCTCTCCCTGGTCAGCCCGGAGGTCTGGCTTCCCAGTCAACATGAAGGCTCTCCTTCTTCTCGGGATTCTCTTCCTTTCCGTCACCGTCCAGGGCAAGATCTTTGAAAGGTGTGAGCTGGCCAGGACTCTGAAAAGACTTGGGCTGGGTGGCTACAGAGGTGTCAGCCTGGCCAACTGTAAGTTAACTTTTTCCTACTCGCAAATGATTAGCCAGGTGTGGGACAGATAGAGGATGAATAGTAGTAAAGAGGCTTTGAATATATGGGCTTCTTTTATTTCTTCTGAGGGTCTGTATACTTACAGTGGTGAAAAATATCAACTTGTTTCTTTAGAATCAGATATGCCAGATGAAGGGATGAAAGCAGGGGAGGGCAAAAGCCTCTGCCATTCCAAGTACAGCAGGACCCCTTGTGCTCTTCTAGTGCCACAAAATTTGTCAGTTGCCTCAGACTCCGTGGCCCATGTAGGCTGACTGGAAGGTTTGTCTGAGCTCCTGGAATATCTATCAAGTCCTTGGTACTTGATGACGGGCCTTTCCTTTTTTTTTTTTTTTTTTTAAGATTTTATTTATTTATTTGACAGACAGAGATCACAAGTAAGCAGAGAGGCAGGCAGAGAGAGAGGAAGGGAAGCAGGATCCCTGCTGAGCAGAGAGCCCGATGCGGGCCTCGAACCCAGAACCCTGGGATCATGACCTGAGCCAAAGGCAGAGGCTTTAACCCACTGAGCAAACTGGGCGCCCCGATGACAGGCATATCCTGTGTGGAACTTGGTTCCTCGGGTGATGAGTCTAGAGCAATGAATATTTTTCTCTGCCGTGACATTGGATTTTTAGCAGCAACCCTACCTTGAACTCTCAGTGCAAGGGCAGTCGGAAACTATTTCCCCTCGATTACTGTTTATATAAGAATCCCTGAAATGCAGCTTGTAATGGTCTTTTATTATTCTTTTTTTTTTTTTGATGATTTTATTTATTTATTTGGCAGAGAGCACAAGCAGGGGGAGCGGCAGGCAGAGGGAGAAGCAGGCTCCCTGCTGAGCAAGCTGAGCCCGATGTGGACTCCATCCCAGGACCCTGGGATCGTGACTTGAGCCAAAGGCAGATGATTAACCAACTGAGTCACTCAGGCGTCCCTATTATTCTTACTCAGTATAGTTTATTAACTATTTTTCACTCTCTTCCACATAATTCAAGATATGTCTGAGCAAAAGTTACTGTATATTTTAGTTCATATTTGTCAGTGTGATCACTTGTATTTTCCAGGTTGAATTCAAAAATTTCTTCTCAATAACTACTTTTGAATGAACGAGTGGATGGATGGATGAAATAGTCTTTCCTATTGATATCTCTTTTTTTTAGATTCTTGATTTGATAACCAAATTCACCTTTAGATATCTTAAGAAAATTTATTTCTCCCAGAAAATTCTTCTTTTTCCTAATACAAAGCAGGTTTCCATCAGCGTATGTATGTATCTGCTATTAATTATAAAAATCCACTCAACAACTCTGTTGCTTTTTCCATTCTAGGCTAAATCTTGCCTGAGGGATGGGAGCAGAGGAAGGGTAATAGCAATGGAAGAAACAGCTATTTTAATTTTTTAAAAAAGATTTTACTTATTTATTTGAGAAAGAGAGAGAGAGAGAGCAGGAGTGCAGTAAAGGGCAGAGGGAGAAGAAGACTCCCTGCTGAGCAGGGAGCCTGACGTGGGGCGCAAACCCAGGACCCCAGGATCATGACCTGAGCCGAAAGCAGACCCCTTATCTGACGGAGTCATCCAGGTGCCCCTATTTTAATATTTTAAAAGTATGTTATCTAGTTCATCAGTATTACAAAATGATCTGCTAACAAAAGGATTCTCCCTAGAGGGTTAAAATATATTGGGGGGCACCTGGCTGGCTCAGTTAGTGGGGCATGCAACTCTTGATCTCAGGGTTGTTAAGTTCAAACCCCAGGTTGGGTGTAGAAATTACTTTAAAAAATAAAACCTTAGGGGCACCTGGGTGGCTCAGTGGGTTAAGCCGCTGCCTTCGGCTCAGGTCATGATCCCAGCCAGGGTCCTGGGATCGAGCCCCGCATCGGGCTCTCTGCTCAGTGGGGAGCCTGCTTCCTCCTCTCTCTCTGCCTGCTTCCCTGCCTACTTGTGATCTCTGTCTGTCAAATAAATAAATAAAATCTTTAAAATAAAAATAAAAACTTAAATATAGATATATTTTTTTTTACAAAGAAAACACACCTTTCTACTTACAAAATAAGTCATTAATGAAATAGAATAGCAAAATAGAACGGATTATGGTCTGTGAAATACATAATGTGGTGTTGATGTTTCTTACTAAAAATACATTTTTTTCAGGGATGTGTTTGGCCAGATGGGAAAGTAATTATAACACAAAGGCTACAAACTACAATCCCGGAAGCCGAAGCACCGATTATGGGATATTTCAGATCAATAGCCGCTACTGGTGTAATGATGGCAAAACGCCCGGAGCTGTGAACGCCTGTGGCATACCCTGCAGTGGTAAGAGACACTATGTCTGAGTCACGGCACAGGAATCATCTAGTCACACGTATGAGAACAGAGGTTCAGTGCAAATGAACAAGTCTTAAAAGATTCATCAGGGTCCAAGAAAAACTTTATTTTAGTGCCTAGAAACTCTTTAAAATTCCTTTCCTAATTCCTTAAGAAATTAAATAGCTGATGATATCATAAAAGTTCGTGTTTTCTAATGTACACCAGCTTCTAAAATGATCTATTAATTTACCGTAAATGAACACATTGATGCTTTGTTGAAAACAATGCCGCTTCTCCCACTTTCTTTGGGGAGGTTTAGGGATAATTTGGATGTGTGGCTCTTTTCTAAAAATTGTTTTTACTTTTTATTTTGAGATGTCCTAAATATATAGAAATTTGGGGACTTTAGTATAAAAAACAGTCATATGCTCATCACATACTTGAACAGTTGTTAACACTTTGTCATTTTTACCTTTTTTATATGTATGGTGGTGGTGATTTTTTTGTTTTTGTCGAATGATTTTTTTTTTTTAAAGATTTTATTTATTTATTTGACAGAGACACAGTGAGTGTCTGTGTCTGGTGCCCCATTGCTATGAAATGTCTTGTGCATACATCTTTGGGTACATTTTAAAATCATTTCTTTCGGCTAGATTTCTGAAAGTAGGACTCTGATTTAAAAATTACTAGTCTGTGTTTGGTTTTTTTGTTTATTCTTTTGTTTTTACAGTGCCTGGTGAACAGAGAACCTTCTGTCACATTAGTTAACAATTCCAGAGCTTCCCATGACTTTGGTAAATGAGAAACAAAATGTTTTGTTCCATGCCAAATGGGATAGAATGAAGAAAAAATTTCCCCCAACATCTACAGATAAATGGACTCTTGGAAAATAATTTTAATGTTCTTTCCTCCTCCTAAGAGAATAAAGCTGACTAAATCTTAACTTACAATGAAATTTCTATGGCAGTTGTTTTCATTCCTCACCACCTCTTTTTCAGATTTGCTGAAAGATGACATCACTCAAGCTGTAGCATGTGCCAAGAGAGTTGTCAGGGATCCAAATGGTATTCGTGCATGGTATGTTTAAGCATTAAGGTCCGGGGGTGGAGAAGGGGGTGGTGTAGAGAGGGAGGGTGACTGGGTGGCTCAGCTGGTTGAGCTTCTGAATCTTGATTTCGCTCAGGTCATAATCTCGGGGTCCTGGGGTGGAGCTCCGTGTTGGGCTCTGCACTGGGCATAAGCCTGCTTAAGATTCTCTCTCTCTCTCTGCCCTTCCTCTTCCCTCACTCCACTCTCTCTTTCAAAAGATTAAATAAATAAATAAGGACAGCTATTTTGCCCTAGTGGTAAGAGAGAAGTGAGAGAAGATTTTCAAAGACTGAAGTATGGTAATGAGAACTGAACGTTGCAACTTTAGACTTGACCCTAAGCAATGAATTAGGTAGAAAAAACTGTTTCATCTGATTTAGAATCTTAACTCTTTTCCTCTTCGATTTATTTTAGAGGATTTCTGGAGTTTTTAAGATTCTCAACATTCTACCAGTTCGTTGTCTTATCTTGAAATTACTTTCGGAGTTAAGTAAATGTGGAAAGCACTTTGCAGTTGCTATTATAGAATACGTAGATCAACGTTCATGTTCAGCATCCTGTTCTCTAGTGAGGGCTTTGAGGGGAAGCAACATACTTGGTGTACATACCTCCCTTTAATAAATAACAATACTTGAATCTTTCTGTAGCCTGTTGTCCCTTTACCGGTAAAACACTCTGTTCTCCGAGAGGATTTGAAGTGTATCTATTACAAGGAAGATATGTTCTAACCTTACCAGCGTTTATTTCACTTTTCTCCACAGGGTGGCATGGAGAGCACACTGCGAAAACCGAGATGTCTCTCAGTATGTTCGGAATTGTGGAGTGTAACTGTGGAGTTTTCCTTCTGCAGCTCATTCTGTCTCTTTTTCATATTAAGGGAGTAGTAGTAGTTGAGTAAAAGGTCACATTACCATCCTGTCAAACAATAACACTTCTACAGAAGCAGTAACAAAATATAGTCTTTCTTCTAAAAGGCTTCATGTTTAAGAAATGTGTTTATTATTATTTGATAGCCTGTAACATTTTTCAGTTTGCTAATAGAAATAATGCTGGTGAAAACTTACCTAAAGTCTTGCCTATCAAATACATCTCCAGTATATTCAGTTCTTAAAGAAATAAACCCAACTTAATCTTTAGTACTCCCCAATAGTTCATAAAAATGTAACAAAAGATTATCTTAAAAATAAACTGATCTTAGGCAAAACTCTAGCTAAATAGGCATCTGTTCAGTCATCTCCAAAAGCAGGAAAAAACAAAATGAAACAAAACAAAACAAAAAAACCACAACAAAGCAAACTGAAAAACTACAAAACAAACAAAAAACACACTCTCTGTTGGGCAATATAAAGTTTGAAAAGGAGCAGAATGCCAAATGGCTAAAAGTGAAGAGAGCCTGAATTAAGAATTTTGTTTTTCTAAAGAGTGACCTTGGATTAAATATTTTCTCAGAAGTGTTGCTTTCCTACTGCTTTAAAAATAAGTTGACAGTTTATATGTCAATCTATTTTGGCTCTTTAAAGAACTCTTCTATGCATCTTTCTGATCATGAAGGAATATAAAGAAGGATTAGAGGAGCTGTTGCTGTTCTCTGATTTTATTAACTTAGATTCGTGCATTATGACTAAATGCTGAGGCAAATGACTTTGCAAGTATTGAAATAATTGCTGATTAACCACTGGTGTGAAATTATGCATTTTATGTTATAAAAATAATACAAACATCATTAAAAGTTTTGCAACTCATAACTTGTCTTTGTTTAGACCCAACTAGTGTCTATGAAGAAAAAATATGTGTATTCAAAAAAGAATTATTTGGTACTCTTAATATACCTTATATCTTTACCTATACCCAAACAGCTGGATATTGCTGGGGGAAAATTCTACACGCATTCTGAGGGATCTCACTTTACTTTTTTTAAGATTTTATTTATTTATTTGAGTGAGTGAGAGAGAGCAAACATGAGCAGGGGCGGAGGGGTGGCCAAGGGAGAGGGAGAAGCAAACTCCCCGCTGTGTTAGGAGCCCCCCGTGAGGCTTGACGCTGGGCTCGACCCCAGGACTCTGGGATCATGACCTAAGCCAAAGGCAGATCTCACTTTGATAACCACAAATCTTACATGGGCCCTCTGTCTGCAAGGTCACCTGAGTCACTCCTCTGCACTCCTGTGTTGGTGTCCCCACTCTCCAAAGGGGAGAAGCAAACTCATACGAAATTCTCCCCTCCTTCCCACTGTGACAGCGGTCACACTTCCCCTGGGCCCACCCTCTCTTCCTTTGCTTTGGCCAATGGCAGAGTCTCCACATGCAATCTTGGATTGCATCCCTTTCACAGCTCCTTTAGTGGAGTGTTTCCTGCACCCTGAGTTTCTCTTTGCTGGATATCCCCTGCCATTGTACAAAACGTGCTGGAAAACTTGCATCTTAAAAAACCTCCATTACCCCCACACAAGCGTCTAACTACATCACTCTGACTTCTGGGATGACAGATCCATGCCACACTGACTGCATATCCTCATCTCTCATTCTCTCTTCGAACCTTCTTAACCTGGCTGCTGTCCTCAGTCAGTTGAAACCTCTCCCTTCAGCGCTCCTCCTGTGACTCCCTGGGGCCAATTCTAGTGATCTCTGTTCATCTCACATGATCTTAGAGCAGCACTTGGCTAAGTGAACCACTTCATCCTTCTAGAAAGCTTTTTCTCCCTCACCTTCTCCTTCTGGTTCACATCTCGTCTCACAGATTCCGCCTTCTCAATCCTTGGCTGGCCTTCCTTCTGCTATTTAGATTCTAACTGAGGCATTCAAGACTATAGCCGTTTGATAGACCACATGTCTTACTCATTTATTTACTTGTCATCTTTTTTTTTTAAAGATTTTATTTATTTATTTGACAGACAGAGATCACAACGAGGCAGAGAGGCAGGCAGAGAGAGAGGAAGGGAAGCAGGCTCCCTGCCTAGCAGAGAGCCCGATTCGGGGATTGATCCCAGAACCCTGAGATCATGACCTGAGCCGAAGGCAGAGGCTTTAACCCACTGAGCCACCCAGCCACCCCTATTTATTTGTCTTCTTGCTACAATATCACTTCTAAAATAAGAGATGTTTCTCACTTTTTAAGGACATTGAAATAACTCAATTTTCCTTAGGACTTATAAGTACAATACAAAGGCCTTAATTTTCCCAAGCAGTTTGAGGGTAAATTCATGCCCATGTGACCCTGAGTCCTTCAATGTGTGATTCCTACATAACCTCAAAACAGCACCCAAATCTGGAAGTGAACATCGATACATTATTACACCTAATCTTTAGATTCCATTCAGTTTCATCCACTGTTCCCTAAGTTTTTCACAATAGAAAGATCTAATTCAGAATTATGTGTTATAGGGGCACGTGTGTAGCTCAGTTGGTTAAGCGGCTGCCTTGGGCTGGGGTTGTGATCCTACTATGGGCCTAGGATAGAGTCCTGCATCGGGCTCCTTGCTCAGCAGGGATCCGGCTTCTCCCTCTCTGGCTGCCCCTCCCCTTGCTCTCTCCCCACTCTGTGTCAAATAAATGAAATCTTTTTAAAAATTATACGTTGCTTGCCATTTTTTTTTTCACTTTCTTCATTCTGGATCATTTCTTCAGTTTTTTTCCTTGACTTTGATGACTAACAATTTTGAAGACCGCAGAACAGTTACGATGCAAAATGTCTTAAAATTGTTTTGATGTTCTCTTGGTTAGGTTAGGTTGTGCATCTTTGGCAAAAATACACAGAGGTGATCTGGGCTGTTCCCATTGTATCCTCTCAGGTACCACGCACTTTTGAAATGTTCTATTACTTGATGGTGTTTACTTTGGTCATTTGATTATGTGACCCCCTCCGTGAAGTACGTGGGAAGGGGTAAGTTACTTTGAGATTGTTCCTTATCAGGTTTTCAGTTCATGCATTTATTTATTGTATCAATATGGGCCCATGGCTTCCTATTTTATTCAAATTATAGTGAACAATCATCTATTATTATCATTTATTTTGATGTTCATATTGTTCATAATTTGGCTCGTAGAGCCTCTCTGCAAGCTAGCTTCTGCGTCATTTCGCCATGTCCCCATCATTCTTGAGCACTTTCTTGTTTTGCAGTACAGGATATTCTAAGACTCTTCCTGTTCTTTACCTGCTCCAGCCCTGGAATCAGCCATTTCTCCACAGAGCACTAATTCCTCATAGTGGATAATGGTATTTATTTGTTTATTTATTTATTTATTTCTAAAAATTTAAGAGAGGGTATGTGGAGGGGCAGAGGGAGAGGGAGAGAAATCTCCAACAGTTTCCCCGCTGAGCGTAGAGCCAGATGCAAGATTTGATCTCATAACCTAGATCATAACCTGAGCTGAATCAAGAGTCCAGTGCTCGACTAACTGAGCCACCCAGGCACCCCTGGACAATGGTATTTGAAAAACAAGATCTAGACACTAGAGTGTCTCTGTTTCCAGGCCACACCTGTGGATGGAACTAGAGGATATATGTATTTACACAATTGATCACTTTATCTATTTATATTGAATTCTTATCAGTATCTCCAATTCCAGTCCCACACCACAAGGTTCATTCTAGTTTTCTCTTTCTCCACACTTCTCTGATAGTGAGAAACCTGGCTTCCATTGTTCTTTCAAATGTATCCTTAGGACATGTGTGTATTTGATCAATTTGTCTGTATGTAATCAATCTCCCAACACTGCCATGCCATGGAATAGACCCTCTCTACTCAGGCTGTGATATCCTTCTTGGCTACCCCTTCCTCCACATCTGTACACTCTCTTAATCATGTTACCCTCTGACACACCATACTGGGTCACTGTCCTAATAGGAAGGAGGGCAGAGTTTTTTACTTTTGTTTATACCCATATTCAAACACCTGGAACATAATACGTGCTCCATAAACAGTTGAACCCATGATCCTCTTTCTGAGGTTCCATGATGACCCTCTCAGGATTTTTCTTACTCTTCAGGCCTACACGATTCCAGTAAAACAGCTTTTGGGATCCCAAGGGTCAAGTCTAAAGACTATGTGGATGTAATGGGTAGATCAGCCATGGGAGGGCAGTAGAGGTCCCCAACACAGGCGCAGCCTTTGGCTTTCAGATTCTGGAGCCATTCTAATATGATGAAACTCAGAAAAAATACGGGTTTGTTCAGATCAGGTCACCCAAAGGTGTATAAAGAATGGGCCAAGGTAGGGGAGAGAGACTTGAGAGTGACAGCTCAGATGCAGAGATGGGTTATATCCAGGAAGCACGAGATAGCTCGGATAACAACACAGGATAACCACTGGATAACAAAAGAGGCTGATTGAAGAAACAAACACAGATTAGCAAAAAAGTTGGCTGAAGAGGGAAAGCAATGCTTGTTGGAGATGTTGCTTAATGTTTGTGATAACTGTCATTTCTTATTTACACCTGTTATTTTCATACAATCAAGTTCTCGAACTAAATTTCTAATTTGGGAATGGAATAAAAATCAATATTAATGTTTGATTTTTTTTTTTTAAGATTTTATTTATTTATTTATTTATTTGACAGAAAGAGAGATCACAAGTAGGCAGAGAGGCAGGCGGGGGTGGGGGGCGGGAAGTGGGCACCCCGCTGAGCAGAGAGCCAGATGTGAGGCTCCATCCCAGGACCCCGAGACCACGACCCCAGCCGAAGGCAGAGGCCAACCCATGGAGTCTTCCAGGTGCGCAAATGTTTGATCATTTTTAAGAGAAACTCATTTTGTATTTACTTAGTTTTACCACAGGGTATTATTTGAAATGCAGAATGATGCTCCAGATGATAACTTAGCTCTTTATGTGGCACTAATTATAACTAAGCCCTGAACACATTTCTTGTACTTCTATTTAGTGGACTCATTTATTCTTTTTTAAGACTTACCTATTTTAGAGAGAGAGAGAGCACAAGCAGGAGGGGCAGAGGGAAAGGGAGAGGGATTTCAAGCAGACGCCCTGCTGAATGCAGAGCCTGACTTAGGGCTCAACCAGTGGGGGTCGGGGGGTGGGGGGGTATCAATCTCACAACCCTGATATCAGGACACCAGCTGAAACCAAAGTCAGGCACCCAACTGATTGTGTCACCCAGGCGCCCATAGTGGACTCATTTAAAAAATATTTACTTAGAAGTTGTGAAAAGAGGGCACCTGGGCGGCTTAGTTGTTAAGCCACTGCCTTCAGCTCAAGTCATGATCCTGGAGTCTCCAGATCAAGTCCCACATCAAGCTCCCAGCTCCATGGGACATCTGCTTCTCCCTTTGACCTTCTCCCCTCTCATGCTCTCTCACTTTCTCTCTCTCTCTCTCAAATAAATAAATAAATAAATAAATAAATAGAATCTTTTAAAAAAAGGTCGTGAAAGTTGTGAAAGGAAATTAATAAAAATTGTAATTAAGAGTGATTGTCATTCATAGTTTTCCAATTAAATGCATGTCTATTATGCAATTGTATTTTTTCAATCATTTTTAAATTTTTTTAGCTTTTCTTTTTAAAGATTTTATTTATTTATTTGACAGACAGAGATCACAATTAGGTAGAGAGACAGGCAGAGAGAGAGGAAGGGAAGCAGGCTCCCTGCTGAGCAGAGAGCCCTATGAGGGGCTTGATCCCAGGACCCTGGGATCATGACCTGAGCCGAAGGCAGAGGCTTTAACCCACTGAGCCACCCAGGTGCTCCTCATTTTTAATTTTAATAAGGTTATAAATCCTCAATATTTAGAGTCAGCTCCACAAAATTTATGAAAGATGTACCTCCTCATTTCTTCCCCCTTACATGCAACTGCTTTCTGCTCTTTTAATGTTTGTGTTTTTTTTAATATTTACCATCATGCTTTTAAGTGTTAGGCTTATATTGCTTTTTCTTGGACTATTAGGATGCTGACTTTCCTGGACTATTAGGATGCTGACTTTCCACTATGGAAGTTAAGGATTAGGCTCTATTTCCTCCTCCTCAATCTCCATCATACATGGCACCCTTCCCCAATGCTCATCCTTCCAATGTAATTATACATTTTTGTTAGGCAAATACTCAGTATTTACATAGTCACAAATACAATTATTTTCTTATCTAGTGAAAGATTGTATTTTCCCTAGAGCTAATAAGTGCATGGCTCTTAAATTTGCTCAGTATTCTATGTATCTCATTGGTTTACTTCCCAAACTCTAGATCTAATATTTAAACGTTAAGTATTAAGTATTTTTTTTTAAGATTTTATTTATTTATTTGAGAGAGAGAGCAGGAGAGAGGAGAAGGTCAGAGGGAGAAGCAGACTCCCCATGGAGCTGAGCCTGATGTGGGGCTCAATCCCAGGACTCCGGGATCATGACCTGAGCTGAAGGCAGTGGCTTAACCAACTAAGCCACCCAGGTGCCCAAATATTAAGTATTTAAATATTCTCTGAAGCTTCAGAGCAGCTGGAATTTTGTCAATTTTATCCTTTTCTTCTTGTTTATTAATTTATTGAAGGTATCTCTACACCCAATGTGGCCTTGAACTTATGACCCCGAGCTGGAGAGTCACATCCTCTTCTGACTGAGCCAGCCAGAAACCCCAATTTCATCTTTCTGAAGCAGTAATTCCCAAAGATTTCCCACCAAATCTAACTGGAACTGGTTTCTGTCTTTGCTATCATCCTGGCCTTGCTCTTTCAGCATCATCTTGGGACTCTCTTATCTCCGTATTTGATATTTATTGTGTTTCCTGTATTTCACAATTGCCTCCTTAGTTTATTTCTTCCTTCTGGTGGGTCATACCTCCAGAGTCTTCCTGAGAAAGGGTTCATGAAAGGTACTTTTTTGGAGACTTAGCATGTCTGAAATTATCTTTGTTCTATTCACACACTTGGTTGATAGTTGGCTGGACATGGAGTATTAAGCTGGAATTAATTCTCTTTAGAATTTTGAAGGTGGTCTATTGAAATGGGACTACTTGCAGAACTGAGTCTAGGGAAATCCGTTGCTCCCTTAGATTACAGGGTTGCTACTGAGCCATCTGAAGCCATTCTGAATCTATAACCTGGAAGTATCTATGATCTCTTTCTCTCCAGTGTTGTGAAGTTCGAGATGATGTGCCTTGATGTGGATCTGTTTTCATTTTTTGTTCTGGGTGTTTGGTAGGATCTTTCAGCTTAGAACCTCGTAACAGGAAATGTACAAGAAAAACTTTCTTGAATCATATATTTATTATTTCTTTCCTTCCAGTTTCTTCATTCTTTTTGGAATTCCTAGCCCAGTCATCTGATGTAGTTATACGGAATGAATCGTATCCCTCTAAAATTCGTATGTTGAACGCCTAAACTCCCTGTGACTGTATATAAAGATTAGGCCTTTGAAGAGGTAATTAAGGTAATTAAATGAGGTCATAAGGCTGAGGTCCCAATCTAGTAGTCCTTTATAAGAAAAGGAGGAGACATTAATTATGTGTATGCACAGATAAAAGGCCATATGAGGACATATCAAGAAGGTCACTGTCTGCAAGCCAAGGAGAACAGCCTCAGGAGAAACCCCATCTGACAATGACTTGATCTTAGATGTCTAGCTTCTACAACTGTTAGAACATAAATTTCCATTATTTAAGCCACCGAGCTGGTGGTATTTTGTTATGGCAGCCCTAGCAAACTAATACAGATGTTCTTGTGTTTTCTTCCCTCTTTTCCATTTCTTGTTTTTTTGTTCTACTTTCTGAGAGATTTCTTTGATTTTATCATCTGACCTTTTTTTTTTTTAAATTTTATTTGTTATTTGTTTTTGGAGAGAGAGAAAGCAAGCACCTGTGGGGGGTGGGAGGGGCAGTGGGGATGGCAGAGGGAGAAGCAGACTCTCCGCTAAACAGAGAGCCCAATGCAGAACTCAATTCCAGGACCCCAGAATCATGATCTGAGCCAAAGGCAAACACCTAACTGACTGAGCCACCTAGGCACCCTACCATCTGAACTTTTAACTGATTTTTTTTTTTCATTTCTATCATATTTTAAATTTCCAATAGCTCTCTTTTGTTCTCTAAATGTTTTGTGTCATATTTACTATTTTTTATTTTATCTGAATATAGTAATAATAATGGTTCTGTTCTGTTTGTTTTTACATTACTTCCCTATGTTTCCTCTAATACACCATTTTGTTTATTTTGAATTGTATCTTTCATATTAGAGGCATTTCTCAGTAATTTGGTAATCCTTGGTTGTCTGCTTATTAGGAGTGGAAAACTAAAAGTTTAATTTTGAGTTCTAAGAGCCTATATGGATTTGACTGTGCATACTTTGCTGAAGGATGATCAAGCTGTGTTGAGTTAGTTTCATCGGGATCCTTAGATCTCATCTCGTAGGCTGTCAGATTCCCCAGAAAAACCTCTTCCTATTGCCTGCTACAAAACAAAGGCCTGGTTGCTAGCATTTTAAAAGTTAAGTGAAGGACAGAGGTCCTGGCCTGGCAAGCCTATGTTTCATTAGTCTACCTATTTTCTGTATGGTATTCCTCCTTCAACTCTACCTAGTGTTCTCCAAAACAGAGACCATGTTTTTCCTGTTTTATTCCTTGGTGGTAAGTAAATAACAGGTAACTGCTTAATTATATTAATATTTCTTTTTAAAAGATTTATTTATTTATTTGAGAGAGAGAGGGAGAGACAGAGCACACGTGGGAGGGGAAGAGGGAGAGGGAGAGAGAATCTCATCTAAAGCAGACTCCACCCTAAGCGTGGAGTCCAAAGGGGGGCTTGACCTCAAGACCCTGAGATCTCCACCTGAGCTGAGACTAAAAGCCTGAGGCTTAACCAACTGTGCCACCCAGGAAACAGACTCTCAATCCGTCTTTGTTAGCTTCTATCTTCCATCTCCTTCCCCTCATGTCCAGAGATTCCCCACAACTACAAATTCTTGAGACCTGGCGGGGAGGAGGAATGGTAATTAGCTTTGACTGCTCAGCTCTCAGAACTGCCCTATACCACCATTTGTAGTCCAGATTTCAAGATTTTGTGTTGCCTTCTCTCTCATTCTTCTTTTTTTTTTTTCCCTTCATTCCTCTTATCCTTACAGGTTTATGCATTTTTGAAAATTTCTTCACTTGCTTTAAAGGAGTTTTGGGAGAAGGCAAAAGTTGTGTAGTCAATTCATTATCTTTTCACCAAATTTCCCAGTATGTTTTATGTATTTGCTTAATTTTGCTTTGTTAAATGTTATCTTACTTCAAACATACCTAGGGTAAGATTTTAAGCAAAGAATAAAAAATCCTCTGAGAAACAAGAGAAAAGCAGAAAGAAGAAAGCTAGAGTAATAAATTTAAAGGGCAAATTTGGTTTCCAGAGATCATTCTGATAGCCACAGTTTGAAAAAGATGAAATTTAGGTGAGGGTACAGGGGACAAAATATCCTGTATTGTGACATGAAGGATTTTGTAGGACAGTGTGCTTTAACAAATCTCACTGGTTTCAACCACCTTTGGAAAGTAGCCTCAAGTCTTCTTGACTTCTCCATTTTTCAGTTATTTACTATTCAACAAACTGATTATTAGGCACAAGAAATATTCACTAGGGCATACAAATACTAAGGTGAATAAGATACAATTATAGTCTTCAAAAATTATTATTTTTTAAAGATTTTGTTTATTTATTTGACAGAGAGAGATCACGAGTAGGCAGAGAGAGAGAGAGGAGGAAGCAGGCTCCCTGCTGAGCAGAGAGCCCGATGTGGGACTCGATCCCACTCAGATCATGACCTGAGCCGAAGGCAGCGGCTTAACCCACTGAGCCACCCAGGCGCCCCAAAAATTATTAATATAGAACATGGTAAGTGTTACAATCCCTTAGCCACTATGGGAACATGGAGAAGAGAGTGACTAGCTATCTGTAAATCAGCTGGCAGAGAAACAACAGAAAAGCCACAAAATGGTTATCACAAAGGGAAACAGTGGATAGCAGAGTCAAATCCTGCCAGGAAGTCAAAGGAATTAAGGGAAAGTGGTTGATTTACTAATAGAGAGGTTTCAGTGAGGATGAAATTCAGAAGGTGATGGACTGAGGAACATATGGAAACAAATAGGAACTATGGAGAGCCTTTTCAAGGTTGACTTTTAAGGATAATACAAAAATAGAGATAGGCAGGATTAAAAATGGTTGGTAGGTTTGTGGGGTTTTTAAAAGATTTTATTTATTTATTTATTTAACAGGCAGAGATTACATACAAGTAGGCAGAGAGGCAGGCAGAGAGAGAGGAGGAAGCTCCCTGCTGAGCAGAGAGCCCAATGTGGGGCTCGATCCCAGGACCCTGGGATCATGACCTGAGCTGAAGGCAGAGGCTTTAACCCACTGAGCCACCCAGGCGCCCCGGTTGGTAGGTTTTTAATAAGAAAAGTTTTTTTCAAGTTTTTATTTAAATTCCATTAGTTAACATACAGTGTAATATTTAGAATTTAGTGATTCATCATACATACATATATCATACATACACACAATACCCAGTGTTCATCACAAGTGCCCTCTTTAATACCAATCATCTATTTAACCCATCCCCTGCCCACCTCCCCTCCAGTAAGTTTTTTCTCTAGTTAAGACTCTGTTTCCTGGCTTGCCTCTTCCCCCCATGCTCATCTGTTTTGTGTCTTAAATTCCACTTATGAGTGAGATCATATGGTATTTGTCTTTCTTTGACTGACTGAGAGGGAACGAGAGTGAGCGTGTGCACACAAGCGGAAGGAAGAGCACAGGGCAAGGGAGAATGAAAATCCTGAAGCAGACTCCTTGCTGAGCATGGAGCCCAACAAGGGCTTGATCCCCGGACCCTAAGATCATGACCTGAGCTGAAATCAAGAGTTGGAGGCTTAAAGGACTGAGCCACCTAGGCACCCCTATACCACATCTTCTTTATCCATTTATCAGTTGATGGGAGATTTGGGCTCTTTCCATAATTTGGGCTATTATTGATAATGCTACTGTACACATCAGGGTGCATGTATCCCTTTGAATCCATATTTTTGTATCCTTTGGGTAATACCTGGTAGTGCAATTGCTGGATTTGGATATTTTTTTTTTCTTTTCAGCGTAACAGTGTTCATTGTTTTTGCACCACACCCAGTGCTCCATGCAATACGTGCCCTCCTTAATACCCACCGCCTGGCTCCCCCAATCTCCCACCCCTCGCCCCTTCAAAACCCTCAGGTTGTTTTTCAGAGTCCATAGTCTCTTATGGTTCACCTCCTCTTCCAATTTCCCTCAATTCCCTTCTCTCCATCTCCCCATGTCCTCCATATTATTTGTTATGCTCCACAAATAAGTGAAACCATATGATAATTGACTCTCTCTGCTTGACTTATTTCACTCAGCATGATCTCTTCCAGTCCTGTCCATGTTGATACAAAAGTTGGGTATTCAACCTTTCTGATGGAGGCATAATACTCCATAGTGTGTATGGGACCACATTTTCCTTATCCATTCGTCCGTTGAAGGGCATCTTGGTTCTTTCCACAGTTTGGTGACCATGGCCAT